>NC_066538.1:13865988-13898488 GCF_024679095.1 Eriocheir sinensis
AGAGGGGTTGGAAAAAAGAAAAGATGTAGACCAAATTAAGAATGAATGGGAAAACAAACAGAAGATAAAACAAGATTAAAAGGAAAATGTGGAGTAGGACAATGAGGAGGAAGAAGAGCGTGAGGACTGGAAGGAAGTAGAAGAGGAAGAGGAAGTGACTGAAAGAGAAGGAAAAAAAGAGGATTGAAAAGATAGACATGCGAAAGAAAAAGTGTTAAGGCAACATTAAGAAAGAAATGAGATGGAAGAAAAAAAAGATAAGATAGAAAGCAAAATTAGGAAGAGGATAATGAGGAAGAAGAAGAGAGTGAGGATTAGAAGGGAGTAGAAGAGGAAGAGGAAGAGGAAGTGATTGAAAGAGGAGAAGAGAAAAGGAATAAAGGCAACATTAAAAAAGAAATGAGAAGGAAGAAAAAAAGAACAAGATAAAAAGGAAAACTTGGAGTACGATAATGAGGTGGAAGAAGAGAGTGAGGATTAGAAGGAATTAGAAGAGGAGGAGGAAGAAGGAAAACGGAGACTCAAAAAAAGGAAAATCAATGGGAAACAGTTTAATGTGAGCAGAATGTTAAGCGAAGACCGTCAGAAAAAGCGAAAACAATAAAAATAAGGAGAAAAAAGTAATAAAAGAGAAAAAAAGGAAAGGAAAAAAAACTTTGAATAGAAAAGAGTGGAAGATGAAAAAGGAAAAAAAAGATGAAAACGTAGAATTAAAACTGGGAGAGATTGATCAAAAGGAAGAGTAAATTAGAAGATGGGTGAACGGAATAAAAGCAGACTAGACAAAAAAAGAAGAGAGAGAGAGAGAGAGAGAGCCGGTGGCAGTAAGAGGTGGTGTTAAGTGTGTGTGTGTGTGTGTGTGTGTGTGTGTGTGTGTGTGTGTGTGTGTGTGTGTGTGTGTGTGTGTGTGTATTTGTAGTTCAATGCTAACAAGAGACAAATCCATCACCAAGGCTCCTGGAGGGCAAGGCGGGACGATCCAGTAGTTAACAAGGCCTCACGCCGCTGAACGCGTCATCTGAGAAAATTCAGAAGAAAAAAACTACCCGAGAAATCGTATTGTTGCAGCAGCTAAATATTTGTAACTGTAAATATTTTGTACGCCTCCCTTCATTGCCAATAATCAATATAAGGGAAATATATTTGTGTGACATGTTATTATTCTTGTAAGATTAATAATACGAAGTTCTTGCTGGGCTTGTGGCAAGAATTTTCGGCCGAGTGGTTCATTGGGTAAGGTGGGCACGATGCGGCCAGTCCCAGCTCACGGCGGCTTCTCGGTGTGACGAGATGTGTGTTCCGGCGCCGGCAGGTTTAGGTGAAAGTAAGGGGATGAATTATGAGGCTTGGTGTGAGTAGAAGGAGCCAGGAGCATGAGGGCGTGGGTGCGGGGTTGGCATGGGCGTAATACTGGTAGCAATCATTCTGCCAGGGATGAGGGAGTGGGTTGTGTGGGTTGGTGTGGGTGGCATGAGGAGCATGAGGGCGTGGGTGCGGGATTGGCATGGGAGTAATACTTGTAGCAATCATTCGGCCAGGGATGAGGGAGTGGGTCGTGTGGGTTGGTGTGGGTGGCATGAGGGTGTGGGTGCGGGGTTGGCATGGGCGTAATACTGGTAGCAATCATTCGGCCAGGGATGAGGGAGTGGGTTGTGTGGGTTGGTGTGGGTGGCATGAGGGCGTGGGTGCGGGGTTGGCATGGGCGTAATACTGGTAGCAATCATTCGGCCAGGGATGAGGGAGTGGGTTGTGTGGGTTGGTGTGGGTGGCATGAGGGCGTGGGTGCGGGGTTGGCATGGGCGTAATACTTGTAGCAATCATTCGGCCAGGGATGAGGGAGTGGGTTGTGTGGGTTGGTGTGGGTGGCAGGAGGAGCATGAGGGCGTGGGGGCGGGATTGGCATGGGCGTAATACTTGTTGCAATCATTCGGCCAGGGATGAGGGAGTGGGTCGTGTGGGTTGGTGTGGGTGGCATGAGGGCGTGGGTGCGGGATTGGCATGGGCGTAATACTGGTAGCAATCATTCGGCCAGGGATGAGGGAGTGGGTTGTGTGGGTTGGTGTGGGTGGCAGGAGGAGCATGAGGGCGTGGGCGTGGGATGGGCGCACTACTTCCAGCAACATTTCGTCACCTGCATTACGTCCCATCGCCCCAGCGTTACACTCTCAGCCTTTTCTTTGAGCGTCCCCGCCAGTGGTCGGTGTAGCCAAGGCGGCACACGACGAGGAGAAGCCATCCCAGAAGAGGACAACGTTGGTAATCTTCACTTTCCTGCTAAAGATTGTTCATTTACATTAAAATGACTCAGCAAAAACAAGTGAAGAAGTCTTGGTGCTGCGGGTGCTTCGGCTGGCTCTTCGCCAGGCGGAAGCGCCGCAGCCCCTCCGAGGAACCTGACGACATCGTCGAGGAAACCGAAAACGCGGGTGCCCAGGCCGATGCAGGGCAACAGGCCCTGGTCTGCCTGAAGAAGGCTGCTCAGCCTCTCGCAGTGGTGGAGGAGGAGATCCCCTCCGACACCCTGCAGGATGCTGATGGGGTGGTGGGGAAGGGCGAAAAGGAGGCCACTGGCAGGAGGCGTCAGACTCTCATCATCACAATCCACTTGGTGAAGAGAGAGAAGGTCCACAAGCCAGTGGATGATACAACAGTCTCACAAAAAGACTGCACGCAATTGGAGAGCCATGGCAAGAGGGTTCAAACTCTCGTAATTACTCTGCACATGGTCAAGAGAGAGAAAATAAAGGAGGTATACGATGAGCTCCCCTTAAAGCACCGAGGCACGGCTGGGGACGCTCCTTCCAGCAGGAGCAAGGCCGTTACCGGCCCACCGGAAAAGATGCCCCTTATCAGCAGCTTCAAACAGCGGGATGCATCTCAAACTCCGGTCAAGAAAACTATCAGGTTCAACTTCCAAAACCTGAACACTTTCGTCAAAATTCGTGAGCTGTACTGTGCCTACGACTACTGCAAGTATGGCTTCCCTCTCTCCAGCATTCGTCCTGAGCTGAAAAGCCTAAAGGAGAGAGCAGTGGAGCCACAGGAAGAGCCAGCAAAGGAAGCAGTAAACAAACTGCCAGAGGCTCACAAAACAGTAGCAGAGGAAGCAACAGATTCAGCCAACAAAATCAATGAGCCACAACACCTCACAGGGATCCTCAAGAAAGGAAAGACGGCCAGCACCGCTCATAAATGTGTGCGCTTTAACTTCAAGAACCTGAACACTTTCGTCAAGGATCGTGAACTGTATTGTGGCTACGACTACTTCAGGTATGGCTTCCCTCTCTCCAGCATTCGTCCTGAGCTGGACAGGCGAAAGGAAAGAACAGTGAAGCCACAGAAAGGGTCAGCAAAGGACGCGGTAAAGAAACACAACACACGACACCAGCAAACAGTTGGAGCAGCTCGCTGTGCACAAATGAATACCACTACTGAAGGGAAGTCTCCTAAAGGTATCCTGAAGAAAGAAAAGATGCCACGGTCCACCTGTCCAAGACACGTGCCCTTCAACCATGGTAACCTCCGCGCCCCCGTCAAGGAACGTGAGCTGTACCGTGGCCACGACACCTTCAGATACGCCGCGCCGCTCCAAGTCACTCAGCCTCCCAACTTTACCTCGAGGCCTCACCAGCAGCCCGTTAGATCCGCCTCTAACTCGCTGCGTGGCGCACCTCGGCACCTCGAGAGGCCGGCACAGCGGAGGAACGACTCCTTCCAGCAAAACAGTGGCTGGTATGCTGCACACAACTACACCAGCAGCCGCCACTCACAGCACCGCCAGCACAACGCCAGCAGCCACGTCCCGCCAAGATACGAAACAAGGCATTTCTACGAGGGACAGACACATCGGGGCACCAACTCCCGCAGCAGAAGTCGTGCCAAGAGAGGCGCAAAGCCGAGTGGTGGCGAGTTTCTGTGAGCACCGGGCGAGTACACAGCGTCGTGATCAAACTCAAATGTTCAGCGACGTACAGGTGACGTACATTCCGGGTGCATTTCTCAACACCCGCTGAACAGTAACTGTCGCTGACTGGTGATAACAGAGACTGAGGAGTGCCAAGAAGCACCACAATCACACTGAGAGGAACGGCTCGCCAGCTGACTAAAATCACCATGCAGAGGAACGCATCCCATGGAACGGTGCCACTTCTGCGGAACAAATTGTTCAAGAGTGTCGCATCTGTGGGGAGTGTTTGGACGCATGTGTGTGCTTACATTTCTTATCTTATATTTCAAATGAAAAAATAGAAAATATTGTCTTACAAAAAACATTAGGCAGGGAGAGCAGGGTCGTGTTGTTTTTCTGAACAAGAAACGTTATGTAAGGAGCTGCCTAAACGACCACCCTAGCAAGACCTTCGATCCTCTCCCTTTAAGTTGTCTATCTCTCCTCTCCACCTTAAGGCCTCCTCCACTTGGTTTGACAAGAAAGCCCAGACAAAATCTCCACACGAATAGAAAGTAAAGTAAATAATCATAAGCGAAAAACAATAAGGAGCAAATGGAGAAAATGACAAAACCTAACGACGTGTGAGATTAAATAAACATGAATGGGAAATTACACGACCTTGACGCCGCCTCCTTCCTCTTTTTCTTCTCTTCTTCTTCTTCTTGTCAAACCAATGGAGGAGGCTTTGAGGTGGAGAGGAGAAACAGACAACTTAAAAGGGAGAGGAAGAGGAGGAGGAGGAGGAGGAGGAGGAAGAGGAAGGGAGGAAGTTTAAAATATGTTCTCTTCTTCCTTCCCTGATTTTAAAGATTTTGATAATGATAGTGATGATGATGATGATGGTGATGATGGTGGAGGTGATGGTGATGAAAGAGAGAGCACCACCACCACCACCACCACCATCACCACCACACAGTTTTCCGTCAGGTTCAAGTTCAAGCTTATTTTTTCTCGCCTTGACCTTAATCTGACCTTTCTTGAATAACCTCCCTTATATTCTCTCCTCCACCTCTCCTCTCTTCCTTTCATCATGCGTCTTCTCTTTATTCTCCTCTTTCCTCTTCCTCTTGATCGTGTTTCTTTTCTTCTCTTTCTTCTTATTTCTCTTCCTCTTCCTCTTTATTTTTTCTCTGTTTATTCGTATTTTCTTCTTATCATCCGTTTCCTCTTTCTTCTCTTTCCTTTTTTTTCTCCTCTTAGTGTTTTCTTTCTGATTTTCCTCCTTTTCCTCCTTTCCTCTTTACTTTTTTCCTATTATATTCTTTCTATCCTCTTGTCTTCTTCTCTATCATGTGTTTCCTCTTTCTTCTCCTCCTCTTCCTCCTCCTCTTGATGGTGTTTCTTTTCTGATCTTCCTTCTATTCCTCTTTTTTTTCCTCTTTGTTTTTCTGTTTTATTTTCTCAACCTATTCTCCTCCTCCTCCTCCTCCTTCTCCATCTGTATCTCTTCTCCTTTTCCTCTTTCTCCTCTTTCTCTTATCCTTCTCTTCCTCTAATCTCCTTTCCTACTATCTCTCTATCTCCATCATTCCTTACATTCTTCTCTCCTTCTGTTTCTCTTTCTTTAGCTCCTTATTTTCTCCTTATATAGTTTTCTTCCTCCTTCTCTTATTCATCGTTCCTTTTCATGTTTCTCTTCTCTCCTTTAATTCTCTTTCTTTAGCTCCTTATCTTCTCTTCTCTTTTTTTTCTCCTCCTTGCATAGTTCTTATTTCTCCCCAAGTTTCCTCCTTCCCTTCAGGTGTCTTATCTCCCCATATCTTTCCCTGTTCTTTCTTCTCCCCGTCTCAAACCTTCGCTTTCCTCTTACACCTTCTTCAATCCCTCCTTCCTCTCCTTTGTATTCTCTCCCTTTGTCAAATAACTGGGCTTCAAGATTTACAACGCAATTAGAAAACAGACAGACACGAAACCAAAAGTACATGTTTTACTTATGCTCTGTAAGTTACTTGTCCCTTACGACACTCTTAATTTAGAAGGAGGATTATATATGTTTCGGTAATATTCATCCCTTTTGCATAGGAACGCTTGAAATATACAGGGCGGTAACATTCATCCCTCAGACACACCTTTCCTCACCCCTTTACCATAGGAACACCTGAAACATAAAAGCTAACACGTTTTCTATGATAAAAGAAAACGTGGCGGCGGTGTCTCCACTCACGAGTTCAGAGGCAGGACGAATTGTAGCTTTTTCCTTGTTTATTTGTGCACCGCGACCCTGGAGGAGCTGCAGGAGAGGCTGTGAAGGCGCGGGCAACACAGGGACAGCTTGTAGGAGGCGCCGAAGGGATGTGAGTGTTGGCTTTGTGTTGTTTTGTGTGGTGCGTTGAGCCGAGAGTGGTGTGGTGACTGGGCGTGAGGTGGTGTTGTGTTGCCCTTATTTCCCTTCTCTGTGCGGGTACCTGGCGCCCACTCATTAACAGGTCAGCAGGGTCACTATTCCCAGACGCTTCCTCCTCTAATGTCACCTACTTCCAAAGGCCAAAAAAGAGATCAATCGGGTTTTAATGAGTTTTTTTTCACATGGTACAGAAGAACGGTCACACTACCATCATAGGGCCATCAAACTACCATTGGAAATCCCCCCAAACCTCAACGAAAGCCTTGTTAATGCATTTCCCGGAGTTGTAGGTGGAGTTGGGGGTGGAGTCATAGGTGGGTGTTGTAGTGGAAGAGTTGTAGTTTCTTATGGTGGTTTGCATTTTGTTGTAGAGGTTGTAGTTACTTAGAAAAATTCAGTTAAAGTTAAGGGAAAATTTAAATGGTCAACAGATTAGTGGTGAAAAAAAAAATGTTAGTTAAATGTATGTGGTTGGGAGGTGAAATGTTTGAGAATATGGGCCCAGGTTAGGTTAGGTTAAGATAGGGCTATTTAGAGTAATTTTGAGTGGGATGACGTTGAGGGTGTTATTCAGAACGCCCCGTGGTTAGTTTGAAGCTACAGCCGAACGTCTCCACCAGCGTTGCCAAATTATCGTACTCATCGCATTGTATTTTCGTAGTTTCGGACCGATAACTATAGCAAAAAAAAAAAAAAAAAAAAAAAAAAAAGAGCATCAATAAATAACAGCTTTAATTTTCTATCGTTATTTGTGCAGGTACGAGAGTTTGAGGCTTAAAAATGATAAATACAATGTGGTGAATACGATAATCTGGCAACGCTGGTCTCCACTCAGGGACCACACGCCCATAGAGAGACTGGAAATAATACGCCCCCGGGACGCCTTTTTCTTAGTACTAATATCTCGGTTAAGTTTCATTTCAGGGCGATATTCAAGTGCGTTCATCTTTTTGTTATTTTTAGCCGGGACAGAATCAGGTGTTTATATGATTACCTCTTTTGCATATACCTGTCAAGTCTTACGTTTTTTAGGTAAGTCTTACGTAATTTCGGTGATTTTCAAGTCTTACGGCGTAAGTTGAAAATCTTACGTTTTTTCTCCGCTTGCGATGTTTTTTTTAATATGTTTTAAACAATTTGAAATATATCGTACACGCCATATTTAAATTCATGTGAGCGTGCTGAGTAACAACAAAGAGCATCAGTGAGCTGCAGTAGGCTCACTGCAGCTCACTCATGTTCTTTGTTGTACTGTTGTACACAGAATCAAGTGTTTATATAATGACCTCATAATGAAAAGTTACAGTACTGTTTAGCAAAGGTTCTTAGGTAAACAGTAATGTTTTCATTATTTCTTTCTTTAAAGCCAGAACAGAATCAAGTGTTTATATAATGACCAAAAATATGGTTTCTCGTTATGGTTTAGGATGTGCCGTTTTATTCACAAACTTATGGTAGCTCTAAGGCAAAACAAAAGATACAGAAAAGAAGCTCGCTCATTATTTTTCTTTATAGCCAGAACAGAGTCAGGTGTTTATATAATGACCTCTTTTGTCTTGCTCGTTATAGGGATGTGGCGGATTTTTTAGCAAGGGGGCAGCTCAAGGCAAAACAATAGATACAGAAAAGAAGCTCGCTCATTATTTCTTTTCTTTATAGCCAGAACAGAGTCAGGTGTTTATATAATGACCTCGTGGGTGCTTCTCGTTACAGGGATGTGGCGGATTATTTTTAGCAAGGGGGCAGCTCAAGGCAAAAACAATAGATACAGAAAAGAAGCTCGCTCATTATTTCTTTTCTTTATAGCCAGAACAGAGTCACGTGTTTATATAATGACCTCTTTTGTCTTGCTCGTTACAGTGATGTGGCGGATATTTTTTAGCAAGGCTCAAGGCAAAACAAAAGATACAGAAAAGAAGCTCGCTCATTATTTCTTTTCTTTATAGCCAGAACAGAATCAAGTGTTTATATAATGACCTCGTGTGTGCTACTCGTTACAGGGATGTGCCAGATATTTTAGCAAGGGGGCAGCTCAAGGCAAAAACAAAAGATACAGAAAAGAAGCTCGCTCGTTGTTTCTTTTCTTTATAGCCAGAACAGAATCAAGTGTTTATATAATGACCTCGTGGGTGATGCTCGTTACAAGGTTGTGCCGGATTATTTTTAGCAAGGGTGCAGCTCAAGGCAAAACAAAAGATACAGAAAAGAAGCTCGCTCATTATTTTTCTTTATAGCCAGAACAGAGTCAGGTGTTTATATAATGACCTCGTGTGTGCTTCTCGTTACAGGGTTGTGGCGGATTTTTTTTTAGCAAGGGGGCAGCTCAAGGCAAAAAACAAAAGATACGGAAAAGAAACTCTCTCATTATTTCTTTTCTTTATACCCAGGACAGAGTCAGGTGTTTATATAATAGCCTCGTGTGTGCTGCTCGTAATAGGGATGCAGGGCTCGTTCTATAAGCACAGCAGGCAACCCATGGGGAAAAAATTACATAATGGTTGCTTATCTGTCTTTTTATCTAGCTAAATGACGCGCTCTAAATGAAGTTTTTAATACTCTCTTTAAACCATAATTACTCTTTACAGGAACACAGTGCACGCTTAATTTCCATTTAAAACTATCAACAAACCTCTAATCTGTGTCCCTGGGTGCCTCGTTACTCTGATTGAAGTTTTTAATACTCTCTTTAAACTATAATTACTCTTTACAGGATCACAGTGGTCGCTAAGTTTCCATTTATAACTATCAACAAACCTCTAATCTGTGTCCCTGGGTGCCTCGTTACTCTGATTCAAGTTTTTAATACTCTCTTTAAACTATAATTACTCTTTACAGGATCACAGTGGTCAATTAGTTTCCATTTATAACTATTAACAAACCTCTAATATGTTTCCCTGGCTGCCTCGTTACTCTGATTCAAGTCTTAATACTCTCTTTAAACCATAATTACTCTTTACAGGATCACAGTGGTCAATTAGTTTCCATTTATAACTATTAACAAACCTCTAATCTGTTTCCCTGGCTGCCTCGTTACTCTGATTCAAGTTTTTAATACTCTCTTTAAACTATAATTACTCTTTGCAGGATCACAGTGGTCGATTAGTTTCCATTTATATCTATTAACAAGCCTCTAATATGTTTCCCTATAGCTGCCTCGTTACCGTTACTCTGATTCAAGTTTTTAATACTCTCCTTAAACTAATTACTCTTTACAGGATCACAGTGGTCGCTTAGTTTCCATTTAAAACTATCAACAAAACTCTAATAAGTCTAATCTGTTTCCCTGGCTGCCTCGTTACTCTGATCCGTTTTAATATTCTCTTTAAACTATAATTACTCTTTACAGGATCACAGTGGTCGATTACTTTCCATTTATAACTATTAACAAGCCTCTAATCTGTTTCCCTGGCTGCCTCGTTACTCTGATCCGTTTTAATACTCTCTTTAAACTATAATTACTCTTTACAGGATCACAGTGGTCGATTAGTTTCCATTTAAAACTATCAACAAACCTCTAACATGTTTCCCTGGCTGCCTCGTTACTCTGATTGAAGTTTTTAATACTCTCTTTAAACTATACTTACTCTTTACAGGATCACAGTGGTCGATTAGTTTCCATTTATATCTATTAACAAGCCTCTAATATGTTTCCCTGGGTGCCTCGTTACTCTGATTGAAGTTTTTAATACTCTCTTTAAACTATACTTACTCTTTACAGGATCACAGTGGTCAATTAGTTTCCATTTATATCTATTAACAAGCCTCTAATATGTTTCCCTGGCTGCCTCGTTACTCTAATTCGTTTTTAATACTCTCGTTTAACTATAATCACTCTACACAGGATCACAGTGCTCGATTAGTTTCCATTTATAACTATCAACAAACCTCTAATATGTTTCCCTGGCTGCCTCGTTACTCTGATTCAAGTTTTTAATACTCTCTTTAAACTATACTTACTCTTGTTTCGGCCATTCCTCTAACTCTTTTTAGGAGCAGTGAGTAGCGGGCTTTTTCTCACATTTGTTTCCTTTTTTTATGCTCTTGAACTGACTCTGCTGTAAAAAAAACAAAAACAACAACAACTGCTCGATTAGTGTATCTAGCAATTAAGGCATTTAGCTGCAATAAGTGTTTACCTCGTTACGTCATTAATAGCTTGGAGACTGAATCAATTACCTATCTACTATAATCATCTCGTCACACTCCTTCATTACTCGTCACGGGAACACGGTGCTCGACCTCTCATCCTTTTCATGGTGAGTGTGAAGCGGAAAGTTGAGTCATCGTGAAGTCTGGGGCGGGAAGTGGAGAGGTCATGAAGTGTGAGGCGGGAAGGAGGAAGGAAGCCCAAGTTGTCGTGCATGCATAAAGAGTGTTCAAGAGAGTCACGTTCAGGGCGAGGAGGCGTTACATTTGTCGGTCTGTATGCCGGTGCGTGAGTGAGACGAACCGAAGCTGTGTCGAGACGGGGGCGAGATAGATGGGGAGAGAGAGAGAGAGAGAGAGAGAGAGAGAGAGAGAGAGAGAGAGTCGCCTGGCTTCATGATAGACTAATGCATTCGGGCGTGTTTTGTTCTTTCTTTAGCCTGTAAGAATTTTCTCTCCTTAAATAACAGAATGTCTGATTTCGTTATTAAGCCAAGGTGGACTTTTATTAGTGTCACTTCGCTTCTCGCACAATGGGACAAGTGTGTTCTGCTGAGTGAGTAATTGATATTTAAAGCTTAGCCAGGCCTCCTCTACGTTGCAATCATCTGACAGTTGTATTTGTTATTTTTTGTCGGATTTCTACGGAATTTGCTTTTTTGAAGTCAGGCACCATTAACCCTCGATTTGGGGGGTTTTACATAGTTGTGTGTGTGTGTGTGTGTGTGTGTGTGTGTGTGTGTGTGTCCATTGGTTTAGCTAAAATCTGCCCTTGATCACAATTGTATTTATCTGATCTTGTACATAATGTCTGAGGCTATTGCCTAATAAATTTATCAAACAAACAGGCACCATTATTCTATTTTCAATCACTGTTGTTTGAGCTCTAACGTCGTCGCAAGAACCGAGATGTTCCCCTCCGTGACAGTACTGGTTATCTTGGGTCGCTATAACAAGGTTTAGTGTGTTTTGTCGAGTTGGTTCAGTAACTATTTAACTTATGTAATTATCCTTCAAAAATTCAATCATTCTGTGTGACTCGCCTTCTGCACCCGACAGTGTCGCCCAGTCAATATGAGGGAAATTAAATTCTCCTGTAAATATACACCAGTGGGTCGTTGATATTAAGTGACTGCCGTAAAAAGATGTACATTTCAACATCAAAGAGAGAGAGAGAGAGAGAGAGAAAATAACTAGAAAATTCACTCGAGATAAAGGTGACAGAAATGACGAAAAGGAAAAAGAGAAATGTAGAGAGATAAAGAAAAGGAAGTAGAAGGAATAACTGAGGAAAGGAGAAAAAGTATTGAAGGAAAGCAGAATTATTTACAGCGAGAGAGAAAGACTGAGTGAAGAGGTGGACAGTCATGATTTCCGAGGAGGTCACTGACACGGAGAGAAACCAATAAGTGGACAGGAATACGTGGAGGGTGAGAGAGTACGAAGGAATTATCTGACCGTGTGTGGGGGAGGCGAAGAGGAACAGCTGGACGTAGTGGGAAGAGGTGAGGAGGGGGTGGGAAGAGATAGGGAGAGGTGGGGAAGGGTGGTAAGAAGTGGTGAGAGGTGGGGAAGGGTGGTGAGACGTGGGGAAGGGTGGGAAGAGGTGGAGAGAGGGTGGTAAGAGGTAGAGAAGGGTGGGAAGAGGTGGGGGAAGGTGGTAGAAGTGCAGATTTAGTGGCTCGGGTCAGGGAAATCATGTGGAAGGGGTGTTGAGTGAATGGGTAGAAATGAAAGTGGTGGAAACGTAATTGGGAATGGATAAGGGAGATGGAGGGGTAACGGAGGGGATGGGGTGTAAGGGGAGAGTGAGATGGGGTAGGAATGGGGGAGAGGCAAATGTGAAGGGAGTGCTGAGGCGTAGATGGGGGTGTGATGGGGAGAGGAGTAATGGGAAGGGATGGGGAGGGATGCAGGTGACAGGTTAAGGTCAGGGATGTTATAGAAGAGGTGAAAGGGATGTTGGGTGAATGGGGAGGTGGAGAAGGGGTGTGGTTGAGGGTATGGCTAAGGAATGGGCGGGGAAGAAATGGAAGAGATGGAGGTGGTAGTAGATGTGATAATGAATGGGGAGAAATGGGGAACTAAGGGGAGGGTATGGAATGGGTGGGGAAGGAATGGGAGCGATGGGAGTGTGTGATGGTGGTGGTAGGGGTGTGACAATCAATAGGGAGGGATGGGAATGTAAGAGAGGGTCAGGAATGGATGGGGAAGGAATGGGAGGAATGGAATGTGATGGGAGTGTGGATAGGAGAAATGGGGACTTGATAGTGAATGGGGATGGAAGTGGATGTAAGGGGAGAGTGAGGAAAGGGTGGGGAAGGATGGAGAGGAATTTGTGTATTGGATGGGTGGAAGGAAGATTGCTAGGGATTGGGGAGTGGGTGACCTGGTGGAATGGGTGGGGAATGGGGTGGGGATGGGGTGGGGAGGGGTGTAATAGAGGAGGGGGAAGAATGGGGATGGGTTTAGACATAGCTGGGCACGATAACAAAAAACATTATTCCCGATAACCGATAACTGATAATGGAAAACCTTATCGGTGATAACCGATATTCGTTAACTGGAAACACAAATATAGGCGATAACCGATACCCGATATAAATCCACAATTCCGATACTAGCTAGCGATAAGTCCGATAGGCTAAAACGATACTATATTGATATTTCAAATAAAAAACATAGATGAACTCAAATTTTCATCATCTGTATTTTAGAAAACTTACAAAACCTTAAAACCACACGTTGACACGTACATATGGACGGTAATATTAGAAACGCCTGAACCGGTGTTGTGTTATTTGGCGTCCCCACCGTCAAAAGCTGGCGCATTTGTTTACAAACATTGGTCTCTCGTGAACTGCGCATGCTCAGACCAGCAAGCAGTCTCACAAAGCTTTTTAACCGTAATTAAGAGTTTCCGGAAGGCTGAATCAGACATACAGTACCACTACCACTATTCTCGCTGTTTCTAGAACGACACTCTGTACGAGTTGTATTTATATGTACAGAGTGTCGTTCTAGAAACAGCGAGGATGGTGGTACTGTTTGTCTGATTCAGCCTTCCAGCAACTCTTAATGTGTTAAAAAGCTTTGTGAGACTGTACAGGGCTACGCTTACTGGTCTCAACATGCGCAGTTCACGAGAGACCAGTGTTTGTAAGCAAAAGCGCCAGCTTTTGACGATGGCACACCAAATAACACTACACCGGGTGCCTTCAATACCATCGCATGCTCGCAAACGAAAATGGAATATCAAATTTGAGGCAGTGAATAATCATTTTTGGGGCAAAGTTAAATGCTTTTTCTCTTTGATATATCGATTTTTGAGTCTAACATAAAAAAATAACCACGCATGCGCAGTAGGGAGGAGACAACGTTTTTTTTTTCTGAGAGGCGGAAAAAAGTAGCGATTATCGCTAGTTTGGTTACAAAAGTAACGAAGATACCGATATATATTAAAATAAGTAGCAGATGGCCGATAACCCAATTTTGTTATCAGCGATAAAGTATCGTGATAACTTATCGTGATAACGCCCAACTATGGGGTTAGAGGTGTGATTGATATAATGACGTGTGTGTGTGTGTGTGTGTGTGTGTGTGTGTGTGTGTGTGTGTGTGTGTGTGTGTAGGGCGCTGACTCACATGATTCAGACGCCCTTCAGGTCACTCACTCACTCACTCGCTGCGATTCGGTGAGTAAGTGAGTCATGGAAGAAGAAGAAAGGTGATGATTTTTGTGGAGTTAAAACCGAGCTAACCACCGCTACCTGCCTCCTCCTCACCTCTCTCCTCCTCCTCCTCCTCCTCCTCACCTCTTTTATCTTGTCTATTTTCTCTCTTCCTTCTTCTCTTAATGTCAATTCGCCTTTTATTCTCCTTCTGCTGCTTTCTTCTCCTTCATTTAAAAACCTCCTCCTCTTCCCCTGTCTCATTTCCATTCTTTAAGTTCATTCCTTTTTCAGGCACTTCCTTCTTCTACCTCCTCTTCCTCCTCTTCCTCCTCCTCCTCGTGTTCCTTCTTTTTTCAGCACCTCCTCCTCCTCCTCCCCTTCCCACGCCCTACGTCCCACACATTTACTATTTCTCCGTGTTTCTTCTCGTTATTTTCATGCTCAGCGCCACCTTGTTTTTCTCCGTCTCGGCGCCGCTTCACGGTTCACACTCGTCAAAGGTGAACGACTCCCACCCGGTGACTAATTAACACACCTGGAGAGTAAGCGGGCGTGGGTTACCTGTGTCTACCTGTACCTAATCAGCTCCTCCTCCTCCTCCTCCTCCTCCTCCTCCTCCTCCTCCTCCTTCTGTATGCCTCCAACACTATCCACCCACACGATACCTTCTCCTCCTCCTCCTCTTCCATTTTTAAACCCCTACCCACCTACCTCTTCCCCTCCTCCTCCTCCTTCCCCTCCTCCTCCTCTTCCACCTATATCTGTTACACTCTTCCACATACACCCTTCTACACCTTTTCCTCCCCTCTTCATTTACACCCCTAGAATTACCCCCCATTTCCTCTCCCCTTCTTCTACCACCCCTTCCCATTACTCTCCCATTACCCTCTCCCATCACTGCATCACCTCCATCTCCCATCTCCATCACCCCTATCTTTATCACCATTATCTAACTGTACCCCTTCCACCCCTTCCCTCTCCCTCCACCCCTCTTCTATGCCACTCTTCCCTCTCCCTTTTTTCCCCATTTCCCTCAAGTCACCCTTCTTTTCCTCCCCATCTTCAGTTCTTCTCTTCCCTCTCCCTCTCTTCCTCATTTCTCTCAATCCACCCTTCTTTTCCTCCCCATCTTCTATCCTTCTCTTTCCTCTCCCCCGTCCTCATTTCTCTCGAGCCACCCTTCTTTTCCTCCCCATCTTCTATCTCTCCCTTCCCTTTCCTCCCTTCTACAACTTTTCCCTCCCCCTTTTTCATTTGCATCTTATCTTATCTCTTCTTTTTTTTATCATGGCATTTTATCTTTCTCTTCCTTCTCTTCCCTTACCTCTCTTCCTCCTCTTCTTTTTTTCCTCTTTTTCTCTTCATTTCCTTCTCTGCCCTTGTCTTTTCTTCCTTTTCTTCTTCTTCCTCTGCTCTGGTCTTCCCCTCTACACCTCTCTCTTCTCCCTCTTCTCCTTTTTCCTCCTTTATCTCTCTTCCCCTCCCTTTCTTTCTCTCTTTCCCTCTCTCTCCCTCTACATTATCTTCTCAACCTTCCCCATTTTCCTTCACTTCTTCTCTCCTACGTTCTCCCTATCTTCCTTTCCTTTCATCTATTTTCTCCCTCTTCTCCTCTTCCTCCTCCTATCTCTCTTCCTCTTCCTTTCTTCCCCTCTTCCTCCTCACCTCTACCTTTGCCCTAGTCTTTCCCTCTACCTCTCCCTCTTCTCCTTCTATCTATCTTCTCCATCTTCTTTTTCCTCTATCTCTCTTTTCCTTCCTTTCTTTCCCTCTTTCTCTTCATCTCTCCTTCTTCTTTTTCCTTCATTTTTTGTTCGCTACTTCTTCTTCATCTTCTTCTCCGTCCATCTATCTTCTCCCTCTTCTTCTTATCTCTTCCTTTCTTCCCCTCCTCCTCCTCATCTCCTCCTCTGCTTTGTTCTTTCCTTCTTCATCTTCGTTTCCCTCTTCTTCCCTCCCTTTTTTGTTCCCTTCGTCCTCTCCATCTTCCTGTTCCTTTGTCTGTCTTTCCCCTCTTCTTTTTATGCCATTTTTCTTTTTCTCTTCTTCTCTTCCCCTTTTTCTCTTCTTTCTCTTCTTCATCCTCTTCCTTTCCCTCTTTTTTTTCCTTCATTTCTTTTCTTTTACGTCTTTTCCGTCTTTTCTCTTTCCTCTTCTTCGTCTGTCTCTTTTCCTCTTCCTCTCTCTCCCTCTTTCTTTTCTCTCTCTCTCTGCTCTGGTCTTTTCATTCTTCATCCTCTTTGCTTTCTTTTCCTTTTCCCTTCAACTCTTTTTTTTTCCGAACGCCTTTTCCATCTTTCTTTTCCTCCATCTATCCTTTCCCTCTTCTCCTTTTTCCTCCATCTATCTCTTTCTTCCTCCTCCTTTCTTCCCCTTTTCCTCTCCATCTCTTTCTTTGCCCTGATCTTTACATTCTCTTCCTTTATTTTCCTTACTCCCTCTTTATCTTCCTCTCCCTCTCCTCTTCTTCTTCCTCTTTAACCTCCTCTTTCCTCTTTACTTCTTTTCTCCTACTCCCTCCCCATCTTCCTCTCTCCCCCTCCTTTTCCTCCTCTTCGCTCTCTCCTTTTTTCCCTTCGTTTCTTTTCTCCCACGTCTATTCCATCTTCCTTTCCCTCTCCTCTTCTTCCTCTCCTCCTTTTCCTTTCATTTCTTATCATCTACGTCGCACGAAGCTAAACACTTCTTCTTCAATCGAGTTGTTAATGTTTGGAACTCTCTACCCTGTGATGTCGTTGATAGTACAACAGTTACGGCCTTCAAGAATAGATTAGACAAGTATTTTGAATTCAACCAGCAACTAAGATATTACTCATTGTCGTAATAACGTTAAGTTCTTTCGAATACTGGTGTCCTTGTCCGCTTTTATCGCCCGGTTAGTGGTAGCAGTAATGGTAGTTCTTTCCTCTTTCCTACATAATTTCCATGCAGTTTTTCCATGCTGCATGGTTCTTTTTCCTTTCCTGCCAGCTTTGGCTGGAGGGATGCGGGGGTGGGGAGGAGCCTTCGCCTTTGCTGTCCTTCATCTTCCACCTTTGATTAGATAGTTAGTGTAGCTTGTCACAAACAGCCTCGTAAGGACCAGCAGGTCTGCTGTCGTTTGTTCTTCCTTTGGGTTCTTTGGGTTCCTCCTCCTCCTCCTCCTCCTTCTCTTCGCTTTCTTCTTTTCCCTTCATTTCTTTTCCTTTGCTCCCTCTCAGTCTTTCTTTCTCTCTTCCTCCCTCCTCCTCCTCCTCCTCCTCCCCCTCCTCCTCCTCCTCCTCCTCTTTGCTCTCTTCTTTTTCACTTTATTTCTTTTCCTTTACTCCCTCTCAATCTTTCTTTCCCTCTTCCTCCCTCTCCCTCCTCCTCCTCCTCTTCCTCCTCCTCCTCCTCTTTCTCCTCCTCCTCCTCCTCCTCCTCCTCCTCCTCC
This sequence comes from Eriocheir sinensis, assembly GCF_024679095.1. Taxonomy (NCBI): domain Eukaryota; kingdom Metazoa; phylum Arthropoda; class Malacostraca; order Decapoda; family Varunidae; genus Eriocheir; species Eriocheir sinensis. Next base: position 13,883,514 of record NC_066538.1, read on the forward strand.
TCCTTTTGACACTCGCCCCAGGGAAGTGAAAACAGACCTTCCTCGTATCGACTTGTATTGGTGAAAAATATATCGAGAAGAAAAAATATTCCCTAATTACCTCGAGACAGAGACGTGAAATTGCCGCCATAGTGATAATAATAATAATAATAATAATAATAATAATAATAATAATAATAATAATAATAATAATAATAATAATAATAACAATAGTAATAATAATAATAGTAATAATAATGTGATTTTTCTTCTTACATTATTTTTTTCTCTGCCATTTATTTATTTTTTCATCATAGTCTTGCAAAAAAAATAGAAAAAAGTGATAAAAAGTAGAAAAAAGTAAGAAAAAGTAGGTAAAAGTAAGAAAAAGTAAGAAAAAGTAAGAAAAAGTAGGTAAAAGTAAGAAAAAGTAAGAAAAAGTAGGTAAAAGTAAGAAAAAGTAAGAAAAAGTAGGTAAAAGTAAGAAAAAGTAAGAAAAAGTAGGTAAAAGTAAGAAAAAGTAAGAAAAAGTAGGTAAAAGTAAGAAAAAGTAAGAAAAAGTACGTAAAAGTAAGAAAAAGTAAGAAAAAGTAAGAAAAAGTACGTAAAAGTAAGAAAAAGTAGATTAAAAGTAAAAAAAAGTAAGAAAAGTAAATGAAAAAGTAAGAAAAAGTAGATAAAAAGTAAAAAAAGTAGCATATAAGTGAGTTTTTTTTACCATTCATTCTGTTTACTTATGCAGGAGCGGCGATTAGCGGGCATTGTTTGTTTGTTCCTTTCTTTATTTTCTTTCTTTATTGCCCTTGAGCTGCTTCCTTTACTATAAAAAAAAAGATAATCAAAGTTCGTGCCACCCTCATCATCATCATCATCATCATCATCATCATCATCACCTTCAATTAGTACAGACACACCTTCTCATAAATACATAAATAGTTTCATAAATAACACTTGTCTATTGACGTGTACGGAGACGTGAGTGACATTGTAGGATGCGTGTCGAGGGAAGGGGAGGTAGGGAGGGAAGGACGGGGGGGAGGGGGAGGGGGAGGGGGAGGAAAAAGAGGGGTAAGAGGAGGAAAATGAGGGGTGGAGGGAGAGGAGAAGGAAGGGAGGAGGAGGAAAAGAGGGTAGAGGAAGGAAAAGGAAGGGAGAAAGAGGAAAAGGGGGAAGAGGGAGGAAAAGGAGGGGTGGAGAGGGAGGAAAAAGGGGGAAGAGGGAGGAAGAGAAGGAAGGGGGAGGGAGGAAAAGCAAGGGGAAGAGGGAGGAAAAAGAGGGGTGGAGAGAGAGGAAAAGGAAGGGAGAAGGAGGAAAAGGGGGAAGAGGGAGGAAAAGGAGGGGGAGAGAAAGGAAAAGGGGGAAGAGGGAAGAAAAGGGGGGAAGGGGGAGGAAGAGGAGGAAGGAGAGAGGGAGGAAAAGCAAGGAAGAGAGGGAGGAAAAGGAAGGGGAGAGGGAGGGAGGATGATGGTGAGAAGGAGAAGGAGGGAAGAGAAGAAGAATGGTGAGAGAGGGAAGGAGAGGGATGGGGAGGAGAAGGAAGGAAGGAGAGAGAATGATAGTGAGGAGAAGGAAGGGAAGGAGGGAAGGGAGGGTGATGGTGCATGGTGAGAAGGAAGGGAGGGAGGAGGAAGGGTGATGGTGAGGGAGGGAAAGAAATGAGAGAGGAGGAGGAGGAGGAGGAGGAGGAAGAAGAAAGGAGAGGAGGAGGAGGGCTAGGGGGTCAGTTTTTTATAGGGAAAGAGAAAACCAGACGAGGAAGACGTAGGAAGATGGGAGAGGCAGATAGAGGGAGAGGAGGAGGAGGAGGAGGAAGAAAGGAGAGGAGGAGGAGGAGGGCTAAGGAGTCAGATTTTTTATAGGGAAAGAGAAAACCAGACGAGGAAGACGTAGGAAGATGGGAGAGGCAGATAGAGGAGGAGGAGGAGGAGGAGGAGGAGAGGTCAAGTTTGTAAAAGAGAAGATAAGGCCGAAGGAAGACATTTTGATAAAGAATGAGAGAAGGAAGAGGAGAAGGAGGAGGAGAAGAAGAGAGAAAAGAAGAAAGAGACGAGAAATGGAGAAGAAAGAGAAGAAGAAGAAGGATAAGAAAGATGAGGAGGAGAAGCAAGAGGAGAAGAGGGAGAACAGGAAGAGGAGAAGGATTAGGAGGAGGAGGAGGAGGAGGAGGAGGGGGGGGAGTGTTGTAGATGCCCTCGTGAATGCTGAATAGACACAATCTCAACTCATTCCTCCGCAGGGGATATTGTGGCTGTCGAGGGGAAGGGCGGGAGAGGAGAGGCAGGGGTGTGTAGGGGTCTGTAGGGCTGTGTAGGGGTCTGTAGGGGTGTGTAGGGGTCTGTGGGGGAGCTGGGGGCAGCCGGGGGGCAGTTACAGGGGAGTTATCCACCCTACAAAGTGTTCCTTAGGGGGTTTGTTACTCTGGGGACGGGGAAGGAGAAAAACAGGGGAAGGAGTGGGGAGTTAAGGTCGGGGGTGTACTGGGGTGAAGGGGGTGAGGTCAGAGCTGGGGAGGTTGTGTTTGGGGGAGAGGGGTGTTCTGGGGTGAAAGGGGGTGAAAACGGGGCTGGGGAGGTTGTATTTGGGGGAGAGGGGTGTTCTGGGGTGAAAGGGGGTGAAAACGGGGCTGGGGAGGTTGTGTTTGGGGGAGAGTGGGTGTTCTGGGGTGAGGGGGTGAGAACGGGGCTGGGGAGGTTGTGTTTGGGGGAGAGGGGGTGTTCTGGGGTGAGGGGGTGAGAACGGGGCTGGGGTATGGGTGTCTGGGGGGAGTGTGTTTGTCCTGGGGTGTTCCTGGGGGAGTTTTGAGTGAGTTATCCCCCCAGGTTCTTGTCCAGGGAGGGAAGGGGGAGGAGAACAATGGCAGGGGGGTGTTGAGTGTCCTGGGGGCCGCGGCGGGGGAGTTATCTGCCCCAGCGAAGCGTTCCGTACGGGCGCTTGCTGTCCTCGGGGTGGGGGAGGGTCGGGGGGGCGAGGGGGCCCATTTGGAAGGGGTGCAGGAGGGCAAGGAGTGTGGCGGCCCTCTTCCTCACCCCTCTCTGCACCCCCATCCCCTGTGACGGCGCCTGGGGTTCCCTGGGGTGCCAATCCTCCCCCGGGTCACGCCAGTCCCCCGCTTTGCCGTCCAGGGTGAGGAGTAGGTAGAGGGGTCCGGCGGGGAGGGCGTGGGCGTGGGAGGGGTGGGCGTGCGTGGTGGGTATTAGGGTGACAGCACACGCCACCGCCGACATCACAACGACCGCAAAGGCAGGTGACACGCCCGCCATGCCTGCACACCTGTAATAATGAACACCTGTGAGCACCTGAACACACACACACACACACACACACACACACCTGCAATTCTGTGTACTTCAATAATTAGAAGACAGATACAGCAACTAAGTAAACACAAACAAACAAACAAGCAGCTATTAACATCAACACACACACACACACACACACACACACACACACACACACACACACACACACACACACACACACACACACACACACACTCATCAAGGGAAGATAATGTGTGTTTACCTGTGGCCCGCTGACCTTCCCCTAATTAGCAAGTTTTTCTCTTCGTTGCTCACCTGAGATTAAAGTTAAAGAAAGGTAAAAAAAGATGAAAGAAAAAGCGTCAAGTGGTAAAAAAAAAAAAAAAGCCAAGGACCCGCCCGTGCCGCTCACCTGGTAATGAGGTCAGCGGGGAAGGAGAAGCAGGTAAATAATTAACAGGTGTGGGTCGCTTGCCTTCACCTGTGCAGCCGCGCGTTACCTGCTGTGATCATGGAGTTGTTTTCTTCTTGAGCGGGTGATGTTGTACTTTGAGAAGAGCGTCTCGGCTTTGATCTCACTCTGCTTAACGAATTATCTTTACTTTTTTATTTGTTTTCATTTGCTCTCCACGCATCTTCTTTCTTTCTTTCTTTTTTTAAGTTTCACCTCATCTTTGTTACTTTATCTTCATTTTTATTATCTAACCGTCTTGAATCGAGTATCTTCCTTTTATCGTATTTTATGTGTCTTTTTTTTGTTGTTCTGTGGTGCACAAAGTCACGTTTCTTCTTTATTTCCTGTTTTTACGTTCTTCTTCTTTATTATTCATCCGTCCTAATTCAAGTACCGTATCCTCTTTTTTTCGTACGGTATTATTCTATGAGTTTTTTTTAATCTTAGCTGTACAACTTCACGTATCTTATTCCTTTCTTTTGAACGAACCTTTTTTTTATATATGCAACTTCACTGGGTCTGAGAGGGACTTAGGAGTCTTAGTGAGCTCTGACCTCCGTCCTGGGGCTCAGCGCATTCAGGCTAAGAATCGTACAAACTGGGTACTGGGTTTCATGATTTCATCTCGAGGAGAGTAAGCAATACGAGCGCTGAAGTCATCCTCAAACTTTACTTAACACTAGTTAGACCTCATCTTAATTATGTAGTCCAATTTTGGTCACCCTACAACAGAATGGATATCATGATGCTATAATCTGTACAGAGGAGAGTGACAAAACTAGGTCAGGGGGTGAGAAACTTGCCGTGTGAGGATGGACTTAGGCATATAAATCTACATTCTCTGGAAAGGCAAAGGTTGCGAGGAGACTTGACTGAAGTTTATAAATGGATGAAGGGCTTTCATTAGGGGAGTGTTAACAGGGTTTTGGTTATAAGAGAAGTGGATAGGACACGTAGCAATGGTTTTAAGTTACATAAATTCAGATTCAACAAAGACATAGGCAAGGACTGGTTTACCGAAAGAGTGGTGGATAAGCGGAACAGGCTTGGCAGTCATGTTGTGGGTGCCAATACCATAGATACATTCAAGAAGAGGTTGGATAAATTCATGGACAGCGAGAGAAGGTGGGGTTAAGTTCACAGGAGCTGCCTTGTATATCGCCACCCTCATAAAATATTTGCCTAAGTCATTTTTCAGCGATTTCCAGGTTTTTGTCTACATCAATTTTTCAACACGTGACGCCCATTTTTGTATAGTTGCCTTCGTCATTCAGGGTTTGAGTGTTCTAGAATTGGCCTTTTCATTCCTGCCTAAATCTTAAGCCAAATGAGATGATGACAGTTTTTTTCTTGATTTCCTGTAAAGTAGAAAATAATGACTCAGGCGCTTTGTTTACGAAGGTGACGATATGCCGACCGACCTCTAGCAGACTCCTTACGATCCTATGTTCCTATGTTCTTCTCTTTCTCCTTCACGCATCTTCTTTTCCTTTCTTTTGTATGCAACTTCACGTATCTTCTCTTTTCCGATTGTGTGTGTGTTATTTTCATATTATTTGCTTCACAACTTCACCTGTCTCTTCTTATGTATATTTGTTGCATGAATCTTTTTTATATTCTTTTACCTCAGTAACTTCACGTACCGTCTTGTTGATTTTTTTGTCTATTTTTTTTTGGTTCTACTACTTAAATGCATATGTTTATTGTTATTTTTATGTATATTTTCTTTTATATGCATTCTATCTTATATGTATCATGCGTCTATTTTTCATTTTCCTTTAACTCTACTTCCTTAACTTATCTTATTTTGGTTCGTTTATTTATTTATCTTCCTTGTATTCCTTTAACTCTACTTCCTTAACTTATCTTATTTTGGTTCGTTTATTTATTTATCTTCCTTATATTCCTTTAACTCTACTTCCTTAACTTATCTTATTTTGGTTCGTTTATTTATTTATCTTCCTTATATTCCTTTAACTCTACTTCCTTAACTTATCTTATTTTGGTTCGTTTATTTATTTATCTTCCTTGTATTCCTTTAACTCTACTTCCTTAACTTATCTTATTTTGGTTCGTTTATTTATTTATCTTCCTTGTATTCCTTTAACTCTACTTCCTTAACTTATCTTATTTTGGTTCGTTTATTTATCTTCATTATATTCCTTTAACTCTAATTCCTTAACTTATCTTATTTTGGTTCGTTTATTTGTTGATCTTCCTTGTATTCCTTTAACTCTACTTCCTTAACTTATCTTATTTTGGTTCGTTTATTTATTTATCTTCCTTGTATTCCTTTAACTCTACTTCCTTAACTTATCTTATTTTGGTTCGTTTATTTATTGATCTTCCTTCTATTCCTTTAACTCTACTTCCTTAACTTATCTTATTTTGGTTCGTTTATTTATCTTCCTTCTATTCCTTTAACTCTACTTCATCAACGTATATTTTGTCACCATTTTATTTATCTACTTTATGTTCTTTTAAATCCGCTGCTTTATTACATTTTCCTACACATTATTTTACTTTATCATATTGCATTATCTTCTTTGTTCTTTAAAATTTGTCGTTTTTTAAGTACATTTATATTCTATACTATTTCTTTGTGTCTTTACGCTTCTAGTTTTTTTTTAGGTTAACTTCTTTTGATATAATTTTGTCCATATTCATTACATTAACTCGTATGATTAATTCTATTCCTTATATCAACTTTTACTACTATTAATGTATCTTCTCTGTAACCTCCTTATTTATCATTACCTTTACTATAATCGAAGTATTCCTTCTATTCATACCTTTTACATTCACTATTACTGACGTGGCTTGATTTCTTTTTTTATATATATATCCTTTAGCTCTACTGTTGTGTCTTATTTACATGCGTGGAAAATGTTATGTCCTTCTGAGCTTCTGTTTTATGTCATATTCTTAAACTTTTATTTATTTGCGTGAAGAATGAAGTGTGTCTTACTTTGTTTTCCTTTATTTATTTATCTATTTATTTTTTTGCTACCTGGATGAGAGAAAAAAAGTGAGAGTCAGTCTAAATAAGTGGATTGATAGGTTTTATTTTTTTCGTTTCCACTTAATTTGTATGTGGCCGTTAGTTTAATAGTTTTCTTTTTTTCTTTCTTTTCCTCTTAACTAGCATGTAGCCGTTAATTTGACAGTTTTTTTGCTTTCTCTTTTTTTTTTTTTTCGTTTCCACTTAACTTGTACGTGGCCGTTCATAGTGGGCGTCACAAACAGGGGGGCGGGTGAAATTCTATTGAACTGTGTGACGCATTTAGAGAACGAGAAGATGGGGGAGGGGCGTTCGCAGCTGTGACACAACACCCCTCACTTATCAATGAATACTTAACGCGCCTGACGTCACTTTTCTTAATGACGATATGTTACATTATAGACAGCAAGCACAGTAATAGTTTCCTTATGTAACGTCTGTACTGTCTATGTCTGTATGTCTGAACTATGCCCTTATGTCTGTTCTGTATTTGTTTCTGTGTCTAATCTATGTCTTTGTTTGTATCTGATTATGTCTGAGCGATGTCTATGTCTGTTCTGTATTTGTTTCTATGTTTAATCTATGTCTGTGTCTGTATCTTTATGTCTGAACGATGTCTATGTCTGTTCTGTATTTGTTTCTGTGTTTAATCTATGTCTGTGTCTGTATCTTTGTATGTCTGAACGATGTCTATGTCTGTTCTGTATTTGTTTCTATGTTTAATCTATGTCTTTATGTCTGAATCTTTGTATGTCTGATCTGCGTCTTTGTCTGCTTGTATGAATCTATGTCTACGTATGTTTTACCTGACTGTCTGTATGTCTGCACGGCCTTTGTCTGTATACTTGTCTGTACCTTTACCTCTGTACTCTGTCTTTGTATGTCTTTACCTGTCTGTGTGCTTGTTTGTCCCTAAGTCTACCTGTACATTCATCTCTGTCTCTGCCTGTCGATGTCTTTGCTTGTATCTCTTCTGTTTATGTCTCGCAATGTCTCTCTGTATGTCTGTGGGTAATATCAAGACACCTCTCCTCCCGAAATTGACCTCTCTTTTGCCAATTCCTCTACTTTTTTTTAGAGAAGTGATTAGCGGCTTCTTTTGTCTTCATTTCCTTTTTGTCCTTGAACTGTTTCCTTTGCCGTAAAAAAGAGGAGAATGAAAAGGGGGAGAGTCTAAAGTGTGACGCTTTTTGGGGGGGAGGTTCCTCGAAATGTGTGACGTGGTGTGACGGATGGGGGGGGGTCCTAAAATTGACCCCCCAAAATGTGACTTCTTTTATGAACGACTCCTGCGTGGGACATTTGGTTGTGATGTATTGGACGAGTTTTTTTTACTCTCTCTCTCTCTCTCTCTCTCTCTCTCTCTCTCTCTCTCTCTCTCTCTCTCTCTCTCTCTCTCTCTCTCTCTCTCTCTCTCTCTCTCTCTCTCTCTCTCTCTCTCTCTCTCTCTCTAACACACACACACACACACACACACACACACATAAACAAATAGACAAGCAGACATACAGGAACAGAGATAGTTCCTACAGACATACAGGCAGACATTACAAGACATAAACAGAAGACATAGACAGACAGAGATGAATATACAGACAGACTTAGAGACAAACAGGCACACAGACATCAAGGTTAAGACATACAAAGACAGAATACAGGAACAGACAAGTGTACAGACATTCAGACATAAAAAAAGATACAGGTAAGACATATGTGGACATAGACACATGCATACAGACAAAGGTACAGACATACAGACATAGACTAAACATAGAAACAAATACAGTTCAGACATAGACATAATTCAGACATAGACACATACAGACAGTACAGACATTCAGACCTAAAGACATACGGTATATCAAACATGCAGGAAAAGACAGAGAGTACAGAGAGACACTAAGACATAGAACAGACATACAGACATACAGACACAAGCAATGAGTTGCATGTCCACTCTTTAGCGACTTAATTCCATTCACGTCAAACCCAACAATTAATGACTAAATGACTGCAATTAAACAGTTATTAAAGGTCATATGAGGGTGGACGGAATTATGACACTCACTCAGTCACACACACACACACACACACACACACACACACACACACTCTCTCTCTCTCTCTCTCTCTCTCTCTCTCTCTCTCTCTCTCTCTCTCTCTCTCTCTCTCTCTCTCTCTCTCTCTCTCTCTCTCTCTCTCTCTCTCTCTCTCTCTCTCTCTCTCTCTCTCTCTCTCTCTCTCTCTCTCTCCTTTTTTTTCTTTCTTTCCCTCTTTTCAGAATATTTTTAACCCCTTTTACCTTTTCCAAAACCTATTAATTTCTCTCCATGCATGTCTGTCTATGTGTTTGTTATCACTGTAGGTCTGTCCGTCTGTCTGTCTCACCTGTCTGTCTTGTAAGAAGTGGGAGTGTTTACAGAGCGCTCCCCTTCCCTTGGTCCACTCCCTTCGCTGTCCACGGTGACTCTGACGGCCGAGTTGGTGGCACCCGCCCTTATATACCTCCCGCCGTGCCCTCAGCCAATCCGAAGCCAAGATCGTCCAGGAGTCACGTTGATTGGCAGGCGGGGAAAAGAATGGGAAGCGTGATTGAAGGTTGCCCTCGGTGGTGAAGCGCCTCCTCCTCTTTTTCGTCCGTTCCCGATTGTTCATTTGCGTGTTTCGGTATTTTTCTGTGCTTATGTTTTTCTCTCTTGCGTCATTTGGCGAGCGATTAAGTTGCATGTTTGGGTGACCTGTTTGTTTGTTTGGGTGTATGTGGTGTTTGGATTGGGTACGAAGGAGGGAGAAGAGGAAGAGATAGAGAAGGAGGGTAAGGAAGAGGAGGAGGAGTAGGAGGAATACATAGGAAGAACAAACACCAGAAGACCTGTCGGTCTATGGCGAGGGTGTCTGTTTACTACCGCTGCTACTAGTAATCTACGTGTGGTAGGATAGGACAGAATAGATGAAGGCTCCTCCCCACCCACCTCTCCCTCCGGCAACGTGCCGGCAGGAAATAGTTAGAAGAGAACACCATGTGCCTTTAAAAGGAAGAAAGGGACATGGAAATTTTACAGTAAAGAGAGAAATAAGAGGAAATTACTACCCTTAACTAACGCTACTGGTGACCTAAGCTGTGGGGGAAATTATTAAGTCGTCAGGTTGACGCCGTCTTGCAGTGTGCCTGAAACATACGAAAAGGGTCAGTAAAATCATATCCCTGAAGTACTTATCCAATGAAGACTTGAAGCTATTGATACTCTGTGCGCTAACTACTGACGGTGGGAGTCTATTCCAGTGATCGACGACTCTATTATTGAAATAACTTCTGCGCGCCAATGTGTTACATCGGTTTCCCTTTAACTTCATACCGTTGCTGCGTGTTATTGTGTTGGTGTCTCTCTGAAATAGACTATCTGGGTTAATGTTTTCGAATCTATTAAGGATTTTGAACACTTCGATTAAGTCCCCTTTTACCCTTCGCTTTTTTAAGGAAAACATATCTAAACGAGGATGGTAAGGAAGAAAATTAGGAAAAGGAGGAGGGTAAGGAAGAGAATGGGGAGGAGGAGGGTAAGGAAAAGAAGGAGGAGGGAGAGGAGGGTAAAGAAGAAAAGGAGGAGAAAAAGAAGGAGGAAAACAAGGAGGAGGAGGAAAACAAGAGAGAAGGAGAAATACATAGAAAGAACAGATGCCAGGAAAACTTTTGATCAATGTCTAGACACCTGTCGGGCTGTTGCTCTTGGTGACAGACTATCGTGAAACCAAATTGTCAAATTGTCGAGATAGGTGGACTGTTGGCGCAGAGCATATGAGAGGAAGAGAGGAAAGGTGTGGGACTAAAGTGGGAGAGCCAACGCCAGACCGGCCTCGACATATTTGGAAGACTATCGGTGAGGCAGGGTAGGATGGAACAGAACAAGGCTCCTTCCCACTCATCTCTCCCCTCGGCAGCATGTAGGCAGAAAACAGTTAGAAGGGAATACCAAGTGCCTTATAGGAGAATGGGGAAAAAGGACGAGGGAATAGCATGTGCCTTATAGAGGAATAGGAAAAAAAGGACAGAAGAATGCCTTGTAGAATGTCTTATAGAGGAATAGGAAAAAAGGACAGAATAATACCTTGTAGAATGCCTTATAGAGGAATAGGAAAAAAAGGACAAAAGAATACCTTGTAGAATGCCTTATAGAGGAATAGGAAAAAAAAGGAGAGAAGAATGCCTTGTAGAATGCCTTATAGAGAAATAGGAAAAAAAGGACAGAAGAATGCCTTGTAGAATGTCTTATAGAGAAATAGGAAAAAAAGGACAGAAGAATGCCTTGTAGAATGTCTTATAGAGAAATAGGATAAAAAGGACAGAAGAATGCCTTATAGAATGCCTTATAGAGAAATAGGAAAAAAAGGACAGAAGAATGCCTTGTAGAATGTCTTATAGAGAAATAGGATAAAAAGGACAGAAGAATGCCTTGTAGAATGTCTTATAGAGAAATAGGAAAAAAAGGAGAGAATATAGGGAAATAGGACAGAAGAATGCCTTGTAGAATGCCTTATAGAGAAATAGGAAAAAAAGGACAGAAGAATACCTTGTAGAATGTCTTATAGAGAAATAGGAAAAAAAGGACAGAAGAATACCTTGTAGAATGCCTTATAGAGGAATAGGAAAAAAAGGAAAAAAGAATACCTTGTAGAATGCCTTATAGAGAAATAGGAAAAAAAGGAAAAAAGAATACCTTGTAGAATGCCTTATAGAGGAATAGGAAAAAAAGGACAGAAGAATGCCTTGTAGAATGCCTTATAGAGGAATAGGAAAAAAAGGAAAAAAGAATACCTTGTAGAATGCCTTATAGAGGAATAGGAAAAAAAGGAAAAAAGAATACCTTGTAGAATGCCTTATAGAGGAATAGGAAAAAAAGGAAAAAAGAATACCTTGTAGAATGCCTTATAGAGAAATAGGAAAAAAAGGAAAAAAGAATACCTTGTAGAATGCCTTATAGAGAAATAGGAAAAAAAGGAAAAAAGAATACCTTGTAGAATGCCTTATAGAGGAATAGGAAAAAAAGGACAAAAGAATGCCTTGTAGAATGCCTTATAGAGGAATAGGAAAAAAAGGACAGAAGAATACCTTGTAGAATGCCTTATAGAGGAATAGGAAAAAAGGACAAAAGAATGCCTTGTAGAATGCCTTGTAGAGGAATAGGAAAAAAAGGACAGAAGAATCCCTTGTAGAATGCCTTATAGAGGAATAGGAAAAAAGGAAAAAAGAATACCTTGTAGAATGCCTTATAGAGGAATAGGAAAAAAAGGACAGAAGAATGCCTTGTAGAATGCCTTATAGAGAAATAGGAAAAAAAGGACAGAATAATACCTTGTAGAATGCCTTATAGAGAAATAGGAAGAAAAGGACAGAAGAATGCCTTGTAGAATGCCTTATAGAGGAATAGGAAAAAAAGGACAGAAGAATGCCTTGTAGAATGCCTTATAGAGGAATAGGAAAAAAAAGACAGAAGAATGCCTTGTAGAATGCCTTACAGAGAAATAGGAAAAAAAGGACAAAAGAATGCCTTGTAGAATGCCTTACAGAGAAATAGGAAAAAAGGACAAAAGAATGCCTTGTAGAATGCCTTACAGAGAAATAGGAAAAAAAGGACAAAAGAATGCCTTGTAGAATGCCTTACAGAGAAATAGGAAAAAAAGGACAAAAGAATGCCTTGTAGAATGCCTTATAGAGGAATAGGAAAAAAAGGACAAAAGAATGCCTTGTAGAATGCCTTATAGAGGAATAGGAAAAAAAGGACAGATATGAAATTTTGCAGTAAAGAAAAAGATGGCTAGCCTGGACCAACCCTACAGCTGGACACACATTAACCCCGAGTGGAGGATGGCAAGGGGACGCCCACAGAGTTCGTGTCTTGAGCAGGATGGGAGGGGGCCCTGCATGGAGACTCGCCCTGAGGAACTCCTGGGCTTGGCGCAGTAGGGTGGGCGAGGCGACGCGTCCCCCTTCCTATGCCTCCATTTATTGATTGTTTTCTGGTTGCATCCCGCACTTTTTTGTTATCTGATTTATTTCGATTAGACTTTATGGATTACTGTCATCGATTTTTTTTTTTTTTTTTTTAGACAAGTCCCTCATGACCCTGGTGGTAGTGTGACCCTTCCTCTGTACCATGAACCTAAAGAACCATATTTGACAAGGGTTTGGTGGAAGTTGTGGGCATTTCCAGAGGTAGTTTTATGACCCTGGTGGTAGTGTGACCCTTCTTCTGTACCATGAACCTAAAGAACCATATTTGACAAGGCTTTCGTGGGAGTTGTGGGCATTTCCAGAGGTAGTTTTATGACCCTGGTGGTAGTGTGAGCCTTCTTCTGTACCATGAACCTAAAGAACCATATTTGACAAGGCTTTCGTAGGAGTTGTGGGCATTTCCAGAGGTAGTTTTATGACCCTGGTGGTATAGTGTGACCCTTCCTCTGTACCATGAACCTAAAGAACCATATTTGACAAGGTTTTCGTGGGAGTTGTGGGTATTTCCAGTAGTAGTTTTATGACCCTGGTGGTATAGTGTGACCCTTCCTCTGTACCATGAACCTAAAGAACCATATTTGACAAGGCTTTCGTGGGAGTTGTGGGCATTTCCAGAGGTAGTTTTATGACCCTGGTGGTAGTGTGACCCTTCCTCTGTACCATGAACCTAAAGAACCATATTTGACAAGGTTTTCGTGGGAGTTGTGGGTATTTCCAGTAGTAGTTTTATGACCCTGATGGTAGTGTGACCCTTCCTCTGTACCATGAACCTAAAGAACTATATTTGACAAGGCTTGCGAGGGAGTTGTGGGCATTTCCAGAGGAAGTTTTATGACACTGGTGGTAGTGTGACCCTTCTTCTGTACCATGAACCTAAAGAACCATATTTGACAAGGCTTTCGTAGGAGCTGTGGGCATTTCCAGAGGTAGTTTTATGACCCTGGTGGTAGTGTGACCCTTCTTCTGTTCGAGTTGAAAGAAGATAAAGAAAGATGATAATTTAAAGAAGAAAGAGGATAGGTGAAAGAGGTTGAAAGAAGTTGGAAGAAGTTAAAAAAAGTTGAAAAAAGTTGAAAAGTTGAATAAGTTGAAAAAAAGTTGAATAAGTTGAGTTGAGGTTGAAAAAAGTTGAATAAATTGGAGTTGAAAAAGTTGAAGTTGAAGTAGTTGAAAAAAGTTGAGTAAGTTGAATAAGTTGGATAAGTTGAATAAGTTGAAAAAGTTGAAAAAGTTGAAAAAGTTGAAGAAGTTGAAAAAAGTTGAAGAAGCTGAAAAAGTAAGAAAAAAGTTGAATAAAACCACTTATAACAATCCGACTGATCTCTTTTTTGGCCTTTGTAAATAGTTGATGTGAGGGTGTCGGCGCCTAACACACCGACCTTAATCTTTCTTGGTACGACAAGTTACGCAGCGCCGGGGTTTCACTCGCTCGTCTTTGCACTTTTTCGTAAGTTATGATCTTACACATAACTTATTCAACTTTTTTCAACTTTTTTTCAACTTCTTTCAACTTTTTTCAACTTCATTCTTTTTTTTACTTTTTTCAACTTCTTTTCAAAATTTTAAAACTTTTTCGAATTTTTTTCAACTTCTTTCTACTTTTTTCAACTTCTTTCAACTTTTTTTCAACTTCTTTCAACTTCTTTCAACTTTTTTCAACTTCTTTCAACTTAATTCAACTTTTTTTCAACTTCTTTCAACTTCTTTCAACTTTTTTCAACTTTTTTCAACTTTTTTCAACTTCTTTCAACTTCATTCAACTTTTTTTCAACTTATTTCAACTTCTTTTAACTTTTTTCAACTTTTTTCAACTTCATTCAACCTTTTTTCAACTTCATTCAACCTTTTTTCAACTTTTTTCAACTTCTGTCACCGTCATTCAACCTTTTTTCAACTTTTTTCAACTTCTGTCAACTACATATATAAGGCATACGCTTCGGGACCAGAATGGCATGGCACGTTAGCTGCGGTCTCATAAATGCCACGCTTCATCGAGTCATTACGGCTGGTGATTTGTGGGCGTAATTTCTCGAGGCTAAACCTGACTACACGCCCTCTTCTTCCTTGCCTTCTGCTGTACATTAATATCTTGTCTTAGGATGATTATAAATTATGGCACGGATATATATATTTTTTTTACAACAAAGGAGACAGCTCAAGGGCACAAAAAAAGGAAACAATAATAATAAAAAAAAAAAGCCCGCTACTCGCTGCTCCTAAAAAGAATTAAAAGAGGTGGCCGAAAGAGAGGTCAATTTCGAGAGCTTTACG
>NC_066538.1:13903488-13908488 GCF_024679095.1 Eriocheir sinensis
AAATGTCTCCTTACCGTTATGCTTTAAAATTTGTGGAGATTTTGTTGTAGTAAGGCTTTCGTGATTTTTTTAAATTATTTTTTAGTGTCCACCGCCGCTGTCCCTCGGTGTGTACACGTGGCCAGCTGCCGTGTTGACCGAACTGGATAGTAATATGAGATCAGGGACGAAAATTAATGTGTGGTTCGCAAATGCCCGCCCACACATCCCCCCCCCACACCCACACACACACACACAAAAAAAAAAGCTCCATACTGCAGTGTTTTTTGCGGCTGCGTCACAACCAAGAAGTAGCGAGCTTTTTTTTTCATTATTTTCTTTTTTTTCTTTTTTTACGCCCTTGCACTGTCTCCTCTGCAGTAAAAACAAACAAAAAAGTTCGATTCCCGGGTAAAGCGGAGACGGATGGGGATTCTCCTTTAATCCATGCCCCCTGTCTATACCCAGCGGTGAATGGGTGTCGGGTGTGAGTTGGGGGTTGTGTTCCCATATCCCGGGTGTGTGTGGGCGTGGTGCACCGTTGCCAGATTATCGTACTCAGAGCCTCGTATTTATCGGTTTCTGAGCCATAGCTATTGCCAAAAAAAAAAAAATAATAATCAACCATTTTAGCGATAACTATATATGAAGGCAGTTACTGGGATCAAGGAGGCCGTTTTGGGATCTGAAATTGGCAAACAGGAGGCTGAGTACGACAATCTGGCAACGTTGGTGTAGTGTGAGATTCCAGATTATCGTACTCAGAGCCTCGCATTTACCGGTTTCTCAGCCATAGCTATTGCCTTAAAACACCAATAATTAACCATTTTTACGATAACTATATATAGAGGCAGTTATTGGGATCAAGGAGGCCGTTTTGGGGTCTGAAATTGGCAAACAGGAGGCTGAGTACGACAATCTGGCAACGTTGGACTGCATGGTGTGAGATTCCAGCCATACCCAAAGACCCGTGTACATGGAGCCTCTAATGATTCTCGGTAAGGCCTGGCTGACGATCGCAAGTCCAGCCCGTGTTCAGTCCATAGTGAATGACGCACGCACCCACACACTTAACACTCGCACCCACACACCTAACACTCGCACCCACACACACATTTCAGAGCGAGAGGTCATTACTTCTTAAATTAGGGACGTTAATGACACTAGTGATTAAAGACTATTATGGAGGTGTGTCTGTGTGTGGGGGGGGGGGGGAGGTTGTGTGTGTGTGTTTATTTGTTTGTTTGTTTGTGTGTGTGTGGGTGTGTGTGCTATAATAGTATAACTCTCTCTCTCTCTCTCTCTCTCTCTCTCTCTCTCTCTCTCTCTCTCTCTCTCTCTCTCTCTCTCTCTCTCTCTCTCTCTCTCTGTTTACACTTCTTGTTCCCGGAATGAAAAACAAACAAAAACGTTCTGTTAACCATTTGTTTGCTTGTGTGTTTGTTTGCGTGTTTGTGTTTGTGTGTGTGTTTGTATTCGTCAGTGCAAAGAAACAAACACACACACACACACACACACACACACACACACACACAGAACACGGGAAAAGCAGCATAAAGATAAAAAATGAAAAGAGAGAATGTTAACTTTTTTTTTGTCAATCGTATTCACACACACACACACACACACACACACACACACACACACACACACAGGTAAAAAAAAAAGGTATTTGCAACCATTAAGCGAATATATGGCGTTTTAAATCTTCTTAAACCAAAAAACACACCCACATCGTTACTCTGGCTCCGTGTTTGGCGAAAGTTAATTGAACCAAATGTTTAGACAAGAGGAGGAAAGAAGGCAAAAAATAAAACTTCGGTATCAATCACATTCCTTTTTTCGTCGGAATAGAAAAGTATCAATGTTATAGTGAAATGCGTTATTATAATTTACCTTTGCCTTGGTAGTAGTAGTAGTAGTAGTAGTAGTAGTAGGAGGAGGAGGAGGAGGAGGAAGAGGAGGAGGAGGAAAAGGAAGAGTTGGTGTGGTTGTATTAGCTGTTGTTGTTGGGTTGGTAGTAGGTGCTGAAGTAGTATCAGAAGTAGTAGTAGTAGTGTTGAGGTAGTAATTGCTCTAGTATTATTATTATTAGTAGTAGTAGTACTAGTTGTAGTAGCAATATTAGTGGTATTATTATTATTAGTAGTAGTAGTACTAGTAGCAGTAGCAGTAGTAGAGGTATTAGTAGTAGTAGTACTAGTAGTAGTAGCAGTAGTAGTGGTATTAGTAGTAGTAGTAAGAGCAGTAGTAGTAGTAGCAGTAGGAGTAGTAGTAGTAGTAGTAGTAGTAGTAGGCGGAGGAGGAGGAGGAGGAGGAGAAGGAGGAAACATGGAATCATGAACTAGCAGGCAGCAGAAAGCCTGTTGGCTCATTACTAGGCTGCCTGCGTTCAGTGATTTAATCAATCTGTTTGCCATAGGAGTGGCTTCCAGGGAAGGATTAAAGCACTTGTGTACCTACTCTTGGATACGTTCAGTTCACTCCCGATGCAGCAAAGTGGCGATCAATGCGTTTCTTGAAGGAGTTGATTGTCTCTGCGCTAACCACTTCTGCAGGAAGGCTGTTCCAGTGGCGAACAACCCTATTCGAGAAATAACTCCTGCCGATGTCAGTTTTGCATCGCTTTGCTTTAATTATTTTTCCGTTGTTTCTTGTTCTCAGGTTAGTTTGTAGCGTGAAGAGTTTGGAGTGATCAACGTTGCTGAGCTTGTTCAGGTACTTAAAGACTTGTATCATGTCTCCCCGCAGTCCTCTCTTTTCCAGCGTGAAGAGGTTGAGTCGCTCGAGTCGCTCTTCATAGGGCTTTGTCCTCAGTGATGGTATCATCTTCGTGGCGCGGCGCTGTACTCTCAAGTAATTCAATGTTTTTCTTGTAATTTGGAGACCAGAATTGCACGGCGTATTCCAGGTGGGGCCTTACCAGCGAATTATACAAGAATAACATAACTCCCGGCATCTTGTATTCGAAGTTCCTCGCTATGAACCCGAGCATAGTATTGGCTTTCTTACAGGCGAACTTGCAGTGTTTTATTTGTTTCAAGTCACTGCTGATGGTGACCCCGAGGTCTCTTTCCTCTTGCACTACTTGTAGTGGTTCGCCATCCATGTGGTATGTGTGGTTGCTGTTTCTGGATCCGATATGCATTACTTTACATTTGACAGTGTTGAAGGACATCTGCCATTTTTCTGACTACCGAGTGATCTGGTCCAGGTCTCTCTGGATAATTTCGCAGTCTGCCGTCGTGAGGGCCTTCCCACCCACCTTTGTGTCGTCGGCAAATTTTGAAAGATTGGATTTCAATCCCAGTTCTAGGTCGTTGATATATACGATGAAGAGTATGGGTCCCAGCACTGACCCCTGTGGCACTCCACTTGTGACCGGGAGCCACTCGGAGGCCTGTCCGTTGAGTACAACTCGTTGTTTTCTTCCAGTGAGCCAGCCTTTGATCCACGCTGTCAGACCGTCACCTAACCCCGCCGACTTAAGTTTCTTGAGGAGTCTTTCGTGTGGCACTTTGTCAAATGCTTTTTAAAAGTCTAGATATATAACATCACTGGGGATATGATTATCCCAGTTTTCATAGATACCTTGGAAGAAATCCAGTAAATTGGTTAAGCATGAGCGCTTATTCCTAAAACCGTGCTGAGCATCGGAAATGATGTTATTGTCTTCAAGGAACCTAATGAGTTTGTCTCTGATGATCTTCTCGAGGATTTTTCCCGCCACAGAGGTCAAGTTGATTGGTCTGTAGTTTAGGGCCACGCTTTTGTCTCCCTTTTTGAAGATCGGTGTTACGTTCGCTTGTTTCCAGTCTTTTGGGACTTTGTTTTGTTGTAGTGACAGATTGTAGATGGTGGTGAGTGGCTTGAGGATTTGCTGCTTGAGTTCCTTGAGCAGCCTGGGTGACAAGTCGTCGGGTCCGGTGGACTTGTTTGTCTCGAGTTTGTCTAGGTACTTTTTCACATCCCGTTCGTCGATTGTGCCAATTTCTAGGGGAGTGATTCCCATCGGTGGGGTAGGGCTCTCGAGTACGGACTGGGTATTCTCGACCGTGAACACTGATGCGAAGTTCCTGCTTAGGGTTTCGACCATTTGTCTACTGTCCTGTGTTAGTACGTCACTTTCATCTTTTAGGGGACCGATATTGCTTTTTGTCTTCTTTTTGGTTCTTATATACGTGAAGAACTTTTTCGGGTTGGACTTGGCTTCGCGTGCAATTTTCTTTTTCATAGTCGCGTTTACGCTGGCGAATGAGAGTTCTGCAAGCTCTGAGGCTTTGATGGTACTGTTCGCGTGCCTCGTCAGTGTTGTTTTCCTTTAGCAAGTTGTATTTTCTCTTCTTTAAATTAATCGCCCGTCGAACTTGGGTAGTCATCCATGGTGGGCTTATGGCATTATTTGTTCTCCTAGTCTTCATGGGAACAGTTGTTCTCTCTACCTCTAGGAGTTTGTTCTTGAAGCCGTTCCACGCGCCGCCCACGGGAGTGAAGTTCATGGGTTCCCAAGTTGTGTGGGTTAGCAGTTCACGAGCGAGATTAAAATTGGCTCTTTTGTAGTCTGGAATCTTGGACGTGTTTTCGGTGAGTTCATGGTCTGTTGTGATCTTTAGGCGAATTAGGTGATGGTCGCAACCACTTAGTTTTTCGCCGACCTGACATTCACGTGTGAGATCGGAATCACTCACGAGTACTATAATCATATTGGGCAAGGTTCAGTCCCAGCGACTCCACTTCCCCCTTCTGGCTGGGTAGCTCCGAGCAGGATGATGTAACCTACTTGTCATGTTAAGTAGTCAACATAAAATGGTAAGTAGTTATAATAAAATGTTAAGTAGTCAACATAAAATGCATATCTAACACAAACTGCTAATTAGCAGTTTGTGTTAGATATGCATTTTATGTTGACTTCTTAACATGACAAGTAGGTTACACCATCCTGCTCGGAGCTACCCAGCCAGAAGGGGGAAGTGGAGTCGCTGGGACTAAGCTACCGTGAGTGGCCTTGCCCAAATGAATAG
>NC_066538.1:13913488-13978488 GCF_024679095.1 Eriocheir sinensis
AGGAATAGGTAAGAAAGAAGAGAAAAGAAATGATGAAAGGGAAGAGAACATAAATGAAGATAAATGGGGAGAATAGGAAAAGGAAAAGGGTGAGTGAGGTGGGCAAAGGAGGGAAGTGAGGAGCAAAGAAGAGGAATGAAGGGAAATGAAGAAATAAAAAAGTAAGAAAGAAGGGAAAAGAAGAAGAAACGGAAGAGAAAAGAAATCAAGAAAAAGAGAAATGAAGAAAAAAAGTAAGACAGAAAGGAAATAAAGAGCAAAGAAGGGGAATGAAGGGAAATGAAGAAAGAAAAAAGTAAGAGAGAAGAGAAAAGAAATGAAGAAAGGGAAGAGAAAATAAATTAAGAAAAAGAGAACTGAAGAAAGAAAGAAATAAAGAAATAAGAGAAGTAAAGAGCAAAGAAGGGGAATGAAGGGAAATGAAGAAAGAAAAAAGAAAGACGGGAAAAGAAATGATGAAACAGAAGAGAAAAGAAACTAGGAAAGGAAAAGAAATGAGGAAAGAAAGAAAGAAAGAAAGAAATTAAGTAAAGAGCAAAGAAAGGGGAATGAAAGCCGCGTGAAGTTCAAATCTAGGCTGATGCAACTGTCTTCTTTTCTTCTCTAAATGCTTCTTCGGAAACCTAACGATACCAAGAGCACAAAAAAACACTGATATCAGCCTCAATTTAAACTTCGCGGGGCTCTTCCGGTAGCAACATGCCGCCTGTTATGATGGTGGCCAAAGTCTCCTCTACGGCTCTGGGGAGTTCGTAGGAAAACACAAGATCCACAGACTAGGTACAGTACGCTCACACTTGCTAGGGTTGGGTTGTCAGAGCGGCGTCACACTGGCACACACTTTCTGAGGTCATTTAGTATTGCTCCACCAGTATGAAGCTCTTTGGGGAATCCTGTGGCCACTCCTTGCCTCTTTTCTTATTGTCACGGTGATGTTTGCGTTCTTTAGAGTGTCTCATATTACTTACATGTTTTGCTTATGTGTGTTGCAGCTTCTGTATTTAGAAATATCATATGCTAAAGTATGGCAAGTCTTATCGTCAGAGAAGGGAAGTTGCGGAGTGATTCTTGTGTAAGGAGTCCAGTGCAGAGAGGGCGAAGCACTCATCACCCCCCCCCCCCTCGCCTTTTTTTTTTTTTTTTTCATCAAAGGATACGGCTCAAGGGCAACAAAAAGAGTACCCAAAAAAAAAGCCCGCTACGCGCCGCTCCCACAAAAATAAAAAGTAAAGAGTCGCCAAAAGAGAGGTCCACACAGAATGGTTTTAATTTTGTGAACATGTCCCACAAGTCTTCCCTCAAGTTTTCTGTTTTTAGTCCAACTGCATAATCTGCTACTTCCACAACGCTTATAAAGTTGAAAGTCGTACTGACTGACAACATCCCTCCCACCGTGAAGGTTTCCCGAGTCAATGTTACGGCCTGTGAGTTTGCAGGAAGGGAATGATATCGCGTTCGGTGGTTGGCGGCCTGCCGGCATGTGCTCCCCGTGAGGCGGGTAAGGGTGGCGCGGGGTGTTGGTGTCAATGAATGGATTTTTCGCCTTTCTGCAGAGAGGGCGGAGCAGACCATTATCAAAAAATGACTGAAAGTTGAATTGTGTGAATCTTCAAACAACTGTATCTTCAACAGTTTAAAGGATATTTTGATGCTTTTGGTATTTGAAAACATTAAAGTGGCGTCATGTTCATGTAAGCACAAAATGCCACATAATTCAAATTGATATGAATAAAGAAATTACGGAGTGCGGATGTTTTTCGCTTACTTTAGCTGTACCTCTAAATACATTTTTAAACCTCGTGAAAAAATACCTAAAAAAGTACCCACATTTCTCTTTAGAATGCCACCAGAAACACCAGAATATCCTTTGAAACTGTTGAAGATACAGTTGTGTGAAGAATTTCAAAATTTAATTGCGTTTTCTGGCATTTTTGAAAGGGTCCGTCCCGCATTGGACTCCTCAAATTCCCAAAGACATTCATACTGGAAAGAAAATACTCAGTCACAGAAAACGGGCCTCGGGTGACGGCAGCTTGACGTACGGTATCGTCACACTCGCTACGGGTAATTATGTCTCGTTAATTACAGGAACAACGTCAACTCACGCTCGTTTTTATACAAGTTTGCTATAAATTCATCTTTTTACATAACATGATAATCCTATATCTTTTTTTTTTTACTTTTTTTGTCTAGTCTACTTAGATTTACGTAACTCTTTATAATATACTTTACAGGCCTCGAGTTTGTATGGAGACTTCTGTTGTTATATACTCTTTGGTCTAAACACACACACACACACACACACACACACACACACACACACACACACACGTTAACAGGCATTTCAGTATTTACATTAAAACAGTTTATTTGTCATTTTGCATCAAGACTTATTATGTATTGTCTTTTATCCTTCCCCTCCTCTCCCTCCCTCCCTCCCTCCCTCTCATTCCCCTCCCTTCCTCCCATTTTTCCCTCCCTTCCTAATCTGACTAATTCACTTCTAACTTTTTTTTATTTTTACCTTCGTTCCTATTGCCATATTTTCCATCTCTCATTTATCACCCATCTACGACCTCCCCCATTCCATCCCCATCACTTATCACCCTCTACCCTTTCAATCCCACTCCCTCCCACCCCTTCCCTCTTACCCCACTCCCTCCACATTTCCCCCACCACCCAAAACGCCCTATTTTCACATCTTCCCCCAACCCCCCAGCCTTACCCATCACCCCATGTCTCCTTCCCCCAACCCCCAGCCTTCCCCAGCATACCCCATCCCTCCCACCGCTCCCCAGTACCCATTCCTCCCCAGCTCCTCCCCAGCACCGATATAATGCCTCGGGTGGGGTGCCTCAGTGGTGCCGTCTCCTCCCCTTCGGTCTAGGTTGAACAGGGGATGGATTTGGACCCTGGGGCTTGACTCGGGGCACTGGGAGCAGGTCTGGGGGCGGCTGGAGGGTCCTGGGGAACACTGGAGGCTCCTGGGGGTGGTTAGGAGCAAGTCTGGGGGATTCGGGGGAAGTAGCGCAACCTCACACATGAAAGGAGGTCTCGGGAGGGGTTGGGCGGACGGCGGGGCGAGGGAGGGACCGCGCACCCCCCGACAGGCTCCTCCCAATGGTGGCGTGGGTGGGCGGGCGCGCGGGGTGGGTGTAGGCGTGGGCGTACTGGCCGTCCGAGGGTGGGGGCAGTGGGCGGGGGAGCGGGGCGCGTCCTCAGACTTGCTCGTATTTGGCTTTGTTGATCCCGCGGGCGAGGCAGCAGGCAAGGACCACGCCGAAGAACTGTGGGCGGAAGGCGGGGTGAGAGGGGTGGGGATGGGCGGGAGGGCGGGTGAGAGGGGGGGGGATGGGCGTGAGGGGGGGTGTGGGGGGTGGGGATGGGCGTGAGGCGGGGTGAGAGGGGTGGTGATGGGCAGGAGGCGGGTGAGAGGTGGGGATGGGCGTGAGGCGGGGTGAGAGGGGTGGGGATGGGCGTGAGGCGGGGTGAGAGGGGTGGGGATGGGCGGGAGGGCGGGTGAGAGGGGTGGGGATGGGCGGGAGGGCGGGTGAGAGGGGTGGGGATGGGCGGGAGGGCGGGTGAGAGGGGTGGGGATGGGCAGGAGGGCGGGTGAGAGGGGTGGGATGGGCGTGAGGTGGGGTGAGAGGGGTGGAGATGGGCGGGAGGGCAGGTGAGAGGGGTGGGGATGGGCGGTGGAGAGGGTGGGGATGGTGTGAGGGTGTGAGGGGGGCGATGGTGTGGTGTGGGCAGTGGTAGAGAGAGAGAGAGAGAGAGAGAGAGAGAGAGAGAGAGAGAGAGAGAGAGAGAGAGAGAGAGAGAGAGAGAGAGAGAGAGAGAGAGAGAGAGAGAGAGAGAATATGTGAAGGTGGTGTTATAGAGTGTGGTGAGGGTGAGAGAATGGTGAAAGGGTGCTGATGAGGGCGTGAGGATGATTGTAATGATTTTGTATTTTGTATTTTTTTTTCTTTTTTTTGTATTTTTTTTTTTTTTTTTTTTTGTATTTTTTTTTTGTATTTTTTTTTTTTTGCCGCGACAATGAGTAATGAGGTCGTTATGCATTAATTACTGAGGAGACTTCAGGGCCGTATTTCTAAACATTTCGCCTCCCAAGTTCACATATTTGACAAGGCTTTCATAAGAGTTCTGCGCATTTACAGGGGTGGTTTTATGACCCCAGTGGTAGTTTGACCCTTCTTCTGTACAATGAACCTAAAGGAACACATTAGAACCTGATTGGTCGCCTCTTTGACCCTTAGAATTAGTTGATGTGAGAAGCAAAAGCGTCCAAGAATACCAACCTAAGGGCCATATTACTAAACATTTTGTCGCTTAAGTTCACCTATTTGACAAGGCTTTCCTAGGACGATTGGGCATTTCCAGGAGTAGTTTTTCTGACCTGATGGTAGTTTGTCCCTTCTTGAGTACCATGAACCTAAAGAAACACGCATTAGAACTCAATTGCCTCGCTCTTTGACCTTTAGAAATAGTTGATGTTAGAAGCGAAATGGTCTTATAATACCAACCTAAGTGTGTGTGAGTATGGTAATGGTGACTAATGATAAGGAAATGGGAATGGGCATGGTACTATCGGTGAGGGTATGGTGGTGGTGGAGTGTTTATTTATTTTTTTTATTATTTTTTTTTTTTACTGCAGAGGAGACCGTTCAAGGGCGTAAAAATAAGGAAACAATAATTAAAAAAAAAAAAAAAGGATATCGGTGTAGCAGGGGAGGTGGAGAGGTGGGTGTGTGGTGAGTGAGTCTGGTAGCGGTGAATGGGTGGAAGAAATGAATTAGGAATGATGAGAAAAGAGAGGTGGAAGAAAGAGGCATTAGGGGTGGAGGGTATAATATGTGGTGGAAGAATTGTGGTTGTAGTGGTGATGGTTGTGGTGATGGTGAAGATAATGATGAGTATATGGAGTAGGTTAGGTTAGGTTAGTGGGTGGTGATGGTTGTGGTGATGGTGAAGATAATGATGAGTATATAGAGTAGGTTAGGTTAGGTTAGGTGTGGGTGGTGATGGTTGTGGTGATGGTGAAGATAATGATGAGTATATGGAGTAGGTTTGGTTAGGTTTGGTTAGGTTAGGTGTGGGTGGTGATGGTTGTGATGATGGTGGTAGGTTAGGTGTGATGGTTAGGTGGTGGTGGTGGTGGTGGTGGTGGTAGGTGGTGGTGGGTGGTGATGGTTGTGGTGATGGTGAAGATAATGATGAGTATATAGAGTAGGTTAGGTTAGGTTAGGTTAGGTTAGGTGTGGGTGGTGATGGTTGTGGTGATGGTGAAGATAATGATGAGTATATAGAGTAGGTTAGGTTAGGTTAGGTGTGGGTGGTGATGGTTGTGGTGATGGTGAAAATAATGATGATGGTGGTAGGTGGTTAGGTTAGGTTAGGTGTGGGTGGGGTGTGGTGGTGGTGTGGTGGTGGTGGTGGTGGTGAGTGGTGGTTAGGTTAGGTTGGTGGTGGTGGTTGGTGTGGTGATGGTTGTGGTGGTGGTGAAATGATGAGTATATAGGGTGGTGGTGGTGGTAGGTTAGGTTAGGTGTGGGTGGTGATGGTTGTGGTGATGGTGAAGATAATGATGAGTATATAGAGTAGGTTTGGTTAGGTTAGGTGTGGGTGGTGATGGTTGTGGTGATGATGAAGATAATGATGAGTATATAGAGTAGGTTTGGTTAGGTTAGGTTAGGTTAGGTTAGTGGGTGGTGATGGTTGTGGTGATGGTGAAGATAATGATGAGTATATAGAGTAGGTTAGGTTAGGTTAGGTGTGGGTGGTGATGGTTGTGATGATGGTGAAGATAATGATGAGTATATAGAGTAGGTTAGGTTAGGTTAGGTTAGGTTAGGTGTGGGTGGTGATGGTTGTGGTGATGGTGAAGATAATGATGAGTATATAGAGAGGTTAGGTAAGGTTAGGTTAGGTTAGGTTAGGTTAGTGGGTGGTGATGGTTGTGGTGATGGTGAAGATAATGATGAGTATATAGAGTAGGTTAGGTTAGGTGTGGGTGGTGATGGTTGTGGTGATGGTGAAGATAATGATGAGTATATAGAGTAGGTTAGGTTAGGTGTGGGTGGTGATGGTTGTGGTGACGGTGAAGATAATGATGAGTATATAGGGAAAGTTATGATAAGATAGATAACAATAATAATGAAATGTGAGAGGAAAATACTGAAGTAGTGGTGGTGGTGGTAGTGGTGATGATGGTGGTGATGAAGATAATGATGAGTATATAGAGTAGGTTACAGTAAGATAGATAACAATGATAACAGAATGAGATAACAAAATAATGATGTGGTGGTAGTGGTGATGATGATGGTGATGAAGAGGAGAGTGAGACATATGGTGTAATGACGCAATGGAATGTAATAAAGGTAATATGTGGCGGAGGTAGGCATGGGTGGTGGTGGTGGTGGAGGTGGTGATGATGGTCGTGGTTCAGGTGGTGGTAGGGGTCGTTGCGTTGGGAATGGTGGTCGTGCTAATAGTGGTGGTGGTGGTGGTGGTGGAACTTGTGGTGGTGGTGGTGGTGGTGGTAGAACTTGTGGTGGTGGTGGTTTTGGTAGTACTGGTGGTGGTGGTAGTGGTGGTTATGATGACACACACACACACACACACACACACACACACACACATACACACACTCGACAAAGAGGAGTAGGTATAAGAGTTTTGTGTCGTGTCTGGAGGCGGAAAGAAGAGGAAGAGAAAGAGGAAGAGGAGGAGGAGGAGGAGGAGGAGGAGGAGGAGGGAGGAGGAGGAGGAGGAGGAGAGAGAGAGAGAGGAGACAGAGAGAGAGAGAGAGAGAGAGAGAGACGAGAGAGAGAGAGAGAGAGAGAGAGAGAGAGAGAGAGAGAGAGAGAGAGAGAGAGAGAGAGAGAGAGAGAGAGAGAGAGAGAGAGAGAGAGAGAGAGAGAGAGAGAGAGAGAGAGAGAGAGAGAGAGAGAGAGAGAGAGAGAGAGAGAGAGAGAGAGAGGTAGGTCTTGGTGTGTGTGTGTGTGTGTGTGTGTGTGTGTTTTAAGAAAGAGAATGGGGAAGGAGAGAAGAGAGATAAAAAAGGAAGAGATGACAGAAGAAGGGAATAGGAGAGAATAGAAAAAGAAAGGAGAGAGGAAGGGAAAGGGAAGGAGGAAAATGTGTGTGTGTTCGTGCGTGCGTCCCCACCTGGAACCCGGCGATGCTGAGGGCGACGATGAGCAGGATACTTGTGCTGCCCTCGAGGAACTGAACCACGGTGGAGTAACAACCCTGGGGGAGGAAATGGAGGGGGAGGGAAGAATGGGAAGAAGGAGAAGAAAGAGGGGAAAGGAGAATGGGAAGAAAGGAGAGGTAAAGGTGAAGGGGGAAGAAGGAGAGAAGAAAGGAAAAGAAAGAAATAACGAAAGGAAGATGATGGTAGAAGAAAGATGAATGATGACAGGAAGAATAGATGATAAAGGGGTAGATAGGTGATGAATAGATAGATAAATTAAGGAAAGGAGAATAGAGATGGGAAGAAAGAAGGAGAGATAAAGGTGAAGGGGGGAGGAGGAAGGAGAGGAGAAGGGAAAAGAAAAATAACGAAAGGAAGATGATGGTAGAAGAAAGATGAATGATAACAGGAAGAATAGATGATAAAGGGGTAGATAGGTGATAAAGGAGATGGGAGGTGATAGGATGTGGAAGGAGAGGAGAAAGGAAGAGAAAGAAATAAGGAAAGGAAGATGATGGTAGAAGAAAGATGAATGATAACAGGAAGAATAGAAGATAAAGGGGTAGGTAGGTGATAAATAGATGGATAAATGATAAAAAGAGAGAATAGTGATGAAAAAAGTAGATGGAAGGAGAGGAAAAGAGGGAATACAAGAAGGAATGGGGAGAAAACAAGGAAAGTGAGAAGGGAGGAATGGGAACAGGAAGAGAGAGATAGAGAGAGAGAGAGAGAGAGAGAGAGAGAGAGAGAGAGAGAGAGAGAGAGAGAGAGAGAGAGAGAGAGAGAGAGAGAGAGAGAGAGAGAGAGAGAGAGAGAGAGAGAGAGAGAGAGAGAGAGAGAGAGAGAGAGAGAGAGAGAGAAGAAGAGAGGAAAAGAAAGGAAAGAGAGGAGAGTTATGGAGAGGAATTGGTATGCGAATGGAGGAGAAAGGGAGAGAAAAAAAGAGGAGATAAAGGAAAAGAGAGAAGGGAAAGGAGAAGAGAGGGGAGGTAAGATAAACGGAGGAGAGAAGAGAGGGATAGAGGGAAGAGATAACAGGGAAGGGATGAGAGAGAATGAGAGAAGGAAGAAAGGAAACGGAAGAAGAAGGGGAAAGGAGGAAGAGGAAGGGAAAAGGAGAGGAAGAAGGGGAGAGGGGAAAAATAGTGTTAGTCGATCCTTCATTTTTTTTATTCTTTTTTTCCTTTGTTACTTTTTTTTTACTTTTTCGTTTTTTTATTTCGTTTTTTTTTATTATTATTTTTGTATTATGTATTTTTTTCGTATTTTTGTTTTTTTGTTGTATTTTTTTATCTTTGTATTTATATTTTTTTGTATTAGATTTTTTATCGTATTTTTTCTTTCTATTTTTTTTTTTGTATTTTACTTACTTTTTTGTTTTAATTTTGTATTTTTTTGTAATTATTTTGCTTTTTTATTTGTATTTTGGTTGTATTTTTTTGTATTTTTGTATTCCTAGTATTTTCCGTTACTTTTCTCATACTTTTCTGTTGCTTTTCTCTTACTTTTCTGTTACTTTTCTCTTACTTTTCTGTTACTTTTCTGTATTTTCAACTTTCCTTTCTAATCATCATCATCATCATCATTTCTTTCTTCACCTTTCGTGTTATTTCGTATCTTTCCCTTTCCCTTCCTTTCATCATCCTTCTCCTCCTTTCATCCTCACCTCTACTCTTGCTTTCTATCTCTTCCTTTCCCTCCCTATTATCATTATTCTCCTTCCATCTTCATTTATCATACTACCTTTCCTCTCCCTTTCTATACATCCCATTCTCTTCAATCACCAGTTATCATCTATTATTTCTATCTCCACTAATCATTTCTTTTATCTATTATCAATTTTCTGCTTTTTTCTATCCATTTATCACGTATCTACCCCATTTATCATTTATTTTTCCTGTTATCATTCATCTTTCTTCTACCTTCATCTTCCTTTCGTTATTTGTATCTTCTTTTCATTACTGTTTTTTTCTTTATTTCCTTTCTTCTTTTTTTCCTTCCCTTCCTTTCCCCTTTTTTTTTCATCTTCCCTTCTCACTCCTTTCGTTTCCCTTTCCCTCTTTCTAGTCATCTCTTATCTCTCCCTTTATTCTTCTCCTGTTCCATTTTCTTCTCTTCCTCTTTCTTTTCCCTCTTTCTTGTATCTTCCTTCTCTTCCATCTTCTTTTTCTTCTTGTCTCCGTTTCTCATTTCTTTTTTCCTTCTCCTCCTTTCTCCTTTCTTCTAGTCAATCTCTCCCTTCTTATCTCTATCTTTTGTCTACCTTTATCTCTCTTTAACCATTATCTTATTTTCGTTATTTCTTGTATTCTTGCGTCTCTCTTTCTTCATTTTTCTTCTTGTCTCCGTTTCTCATTTGTTTTATCACTATTCCTCCTTCTCTCCTTTTTTTTATGCAAGTCTGTTCCCTTTCTTTATCTTCTAGCTTCTGTCTATCTTTATCTGTCTATCTTCTTGCAATTCCTTTATTCTTGCATCCCTTCCTCCTTATTTTTCTTCTACCTTCGTCTTTCTCTTGTTTTCTCTTCCTCCTTCGCTTCCTTCTATGTAAATCTTCTCCTCCCTCTCTTTATCTTCATTTTTTCTCTTCTCTCTGACATTCACCTTTCCTCTCTCCCGTTAGTGCATGTCTTTTTCTCCTTCCTTCCTTCCTTCCTTCTTCCCTTTCTTCTTCTTTCTCCTTTCTATTTCCTTTTTTTCCTCTTCCTTTTTGTTTTCTCTCTATTTTTCCCGTTCTTTAATTTTTCGTCTGTCTTCTTCTTTCCTTCTTTCCTTTCCTTCCCTTTCTTCTTTTTGTATTTTCCTTTATTTCCTTTTTCTTCCTCTTCCTTTTGTTTTCTCTCTATTTTCCCCGTTCTTTAATCTTTCGTCTGTCTTCTCCTTCCTTCTTTCCTTCTTTCATTCGTTTCCATTCTTCTTTTTCCTCGCATTTCTTTTTATATTTTTTCTTCTTCCTCTTTGTTCTTGTCATATTTATTTACGTTCTTCATAGTTTATTCTCTTTCCCTTTCATCTTTCTTCTTATATTTATTCATCTTTTTCTTTCCTTATTCCCTTCCTTCCTTCCTTTTTTTCTATTTCATTCTCTTATATTTTTTTTTCCTTTTTCTTGCCCTGCTCCTTTTCGTTCTTCATAACTAAATCTCTTTCTCTTTCACTTACTTATTCTTCCTTCCTTCCTTCCTTCCTTCCTTCCCTCCCTTCCCTCCTTGTTTCTCTCTGTCTCTCTCTCTCTCCTGATATCTACATAACCCGAGGGCGAAGGGCTTTCTCTCTCTCTCACCCCCCCCTTCCTGACCTCTCATTGCCTCCCTTCCTTCCTCTTCTTCCTTCCTCCTCTTCCCCAGTTCCTTCTTCTCCTTAGTTCTAATTCCTTTATTCCTTTCTCTCTCTCTCTTCTTCATCTCATTTATCAATACCTTTTTCTCTTCCTTCCTTTATTTATTCCTTCGTCCCTTCCCTTCTTCTGTATTCCGCCTTGTACCTTTTCTCTCTTCCTTTATCTACTTCGTTTCTATTCCCTTCATTCCTCCCCCAATTCTTCCATTTCCTCCCTAGCTCACCCTGTTTCTCCCTTCATTCCTCCCCTAACCCTTCCATTTCCTCCCTAGTTAGCCCTGTTTCTCCCTTCCCCATCCTTTGCCTATCCTCTCCACTCCCTTACCTTCGTCACTAGCACCCTTCCTCCTTCCCCTTCAGCCGTACCTGCGGGTGAAGGGCTACACACACAGAGTCCCGGGTCTCCCTGCAGCAGGAGGGGGGCTGGGGTGGGTCGTGGCTCTGACCGTAGGGCATCGCCACCCAA
Source organism: Eriocheir sinensis (assembly GCF_024679095.1). Lineage (NCBI taxonomy): Eukaryota > Metazoa > Arthropoda > Malacostraca > Decapoda > Varunidae > Eriocheir > Eriocheir sinensis. Next base: position 13,924,492 of record NC_066538.1, read on the forward strand.
TCGCTGGAGTTCTGGATCCCGCAACACGACAGCTGGGAGAGGGAGTAGATGTCAGAGAGTGAGGGGGTAGATGAGGGGGATGAGAAAGAGGTGATTGTTAGAGGGCTGAAAGGGAAGGTGATGTGAGTGGGAGGGTTAGTCTATCTGTGTGGGGGAGGTGTGTGTGGGAGTGTTAGTCTATGTGTGTGGGGGAGGTGAGAGTGGGAGAGTTAGTCTATGTGTGGGGAAGGTGTGAGTGGGAGGGTTAGGCTATGTGTGGGAGGAGGTGTGAGTGGGAGGTTAGTCTATGTGTGGGGGGAGGTGTGTGTGGGAGGTTAGTCTGTGTGTGGGGAGGTGTGAGTGGGGGAGGTTAGTCTATGTGTGGGGAGGTGTGTGTGGGAGTGTTAGTCTATTTGTGTGGGGCAGGTGTGAGTGGGAGTGTAAGTCTATGTGGGGAAGGTGTGAGTGGGAGGGTTAGTCTATGTGGGAGGGGAGGTGTGAGTGGGAGGGTTAGTCTATGTGTGGGGGAGGTGTGAGTGGGAGGGTTAGTCTATGTGTGTGGGGGAGGTGTGAGTGGGAGGGTTAGTCTATGTGTGTGGGGGAGGTGTGAGTGGGAGTGTTAGTCTATGTGTGTGGGGGAGGTGTGAGTGGGAGGGTTAGTCTATGTGGGGGGGAGGTGTGAGTGGGAGTGTTAGTCTATGTGTGGGGAGGTGTGAGTGGGAGGGTTAGTCTATGTGTGGGGGAGGTGTGTGTGGGAGTGTTAGTCTATGTGTGGGGGAGGTGTGAGTAGGAGTGTTAGTCTATGTGTGTGATGGAGGTGAGAGTGGGAGAGTTAGTCTATGTGTGGGGGAGGTGTGAGTGGGAGTGTTAGTCTATGTGTGTGAGGGAGGTGTGAGTGGGAGGGTTAGTCTATGTGTGTGGGGGAGGTGTGTGTGGGAGTGTTAGTCTATGTGTGTGAGGGAGGTGTGAGTGGGACGGTTAGTCTATGTGTGGGAGGTGTGAGGGGGAGGGTTAGTCATGTGTGGGGAGGTGTGCGTGGGAGGGTTAGTCTATGTGGGGGGGAGGTGTGAGTGGGAGGGTTAGTCTATGTGTGTGGGGGAGGTGTGTGTGGGAGGGTTAGTCTATGTGTGTGGGGGAGGTGTGTGTGGGAGGGTTAGTCTGTGTGTGTGGGGGAGGTGTGAGTGGGAGTGTTAGTCTATGTGGGGGGGAGGTGTGAGTGGGAGGGTTAGTCTATGTGTGTGGGGGAGGTGTGAGTGGGAGGGTTAGTCTATGTGTGTGGGGGAGGTGTGGGGAGGTTAGTCTGTGTGGGGAGGTGTGAGTGGGAGGTTAGTCTATGTGTGTGGGGGAGGTGTGAGTGGGAGGTTAGTCTATGTGGGGGAGGTGTGGTGGGAGGGTTAGTCTATGTGTGGGGGGAGGTGAGTGGAGGGTTAGTCTATGTGGGGTAGGGAGAGTGGAAAGGGATGATTATGTGTGGGTGGGAGGTGTGTGGAGGGTAGCTATGGGTGGGGTGTGTAAGTGGGGGATAAATGTGATGATTATGTGGGGTGGGGGCAGTGAGGGGGTGGGAGAGGTATGTGTGGTGGGGTGAAGTTCGGATAAATGTGATGATTATGTGGGGTGGGGAGCAGTGTGTGTGGGGTAGCTATGGGTGAGGTATGTGAGAGTCGGATAAATGTGATGATTATGTGGGGGTGGTGTGCTGTGTGTGTGGGGGTAGCTATGGGTGGGGTATGTGAGAGTCGGATAAAAGTGATGATTATGTGGGGGTGGGAGGCAGTGTGGAGGGGGGTAGCTATGTGTGGGGTATGTAAGAGTCGGATAAATGTGATGATTATGTGGGGGTGGGGGGCAGTGTGGGTGGGGGTAGCTATGGGTGGGGTATGTAAGAGTCGGATAAATGTGATGATTATGTGGGGATGGGGGGCAGTGTGTGGGGGTATCTATGGGTGGGGTATGTAAGAGTCGGATAAATGTGATGATTATGTGTGGGTGGGGGGCAGTGTGGGGGGGTAGCTATGGGTGGGGTATGTAAGAGTCGGATAAATGTGATGATTATTTGGGGGTGAGGGGGGCAGTGTGGGGGGGTAGCTATGGGTGGGGTATGTAAGAGTCGGATAAATGTGATGATTATTTGGGGGTGAGGGGGGCAGTGTGGGGGGGTAGCTATGGGTGGGGTATGTAAGAGTCGGATAAATGTGATGATTATTTGGGGGTGAGGGGGGCAGTGGGGTGAGTATGAGTGGGATATGTGTCAGGGTTAGTGTGTGTGTGTAAGTGGCATGTGAGTGAAGGGTTGGTCGGTGTGGAGGGCGGGGGAAGGGGGCGCTGTGACTGCATTAACCGGTGAGTGTGAAGAGCCAGATGTGACTTCTCTTGGTTTTTTTATATTTTTTTTATGGCCCAGGAAACAGACGAAAGGCAAAACAAAATAACAGAGAATCAAACGTAAGAAACACCCACGAACGCCGCTAAAACAAACAAACAAAAAAAAGAGAATAGAAACTAAAGACATGGAAAAGCCAAAACATTAATCAGATTTAGGCCGAGGGGCGGAAGACAGGTAATTGTGGCGGGAAGGTGTGTGGGGCAAGTGAGGGGATGGGGAGTGACTGGGGAGAGAGGTGTATAGGGGAAAGGCAGGTATGAGGGGAGACGTATGTGAGTGTAGGGGAAGCACAGGTATAAGGGGAGAAAGGTGTGTGTGAAGGGAAGCAGGTGTGAGGGAGGGACAGGCGTAAAAGGAGGTATGTGAAATTTGGAAACAGGTAGAAAGGGAAGGTGTGTGAGAGAGGGGTGGGCAGGTAAGGTTTGGAAACTGTGAAGGGAGGTGAGTTAAGGTAGAAGGGACAGGTGTGTGAGAGGGAAAGGACCAGGTGTAAATGAACAGGTGAGAGAGGAAGGGGTTAAGGTAGGAGGGGCAGGTGTGTGGGAGAGGAATAGGTGAAAGGGAAGGGGTTAAGGTAGGAGGGGCAGGTGTGTGGGAGAGCCCAGGTGTAAAGGAACAGGTGAAAAGGGGAAGTGGTTAAGGTGGAAGGGGCAGGTGTGATGAGAGAGACCAGGTGTAAAACGAACAGGTGAAAAGGGGAAGTGGTTAAGGTAGAAGGGCAGGTGTGATGAGAGAGACCAGGTGTGAGGGAACAGGTGAAAAGGGAAAGGGTTAATTAAGGTAAGAAGGGAAGGTGTGTGAAAGGGAGCCAGGTGTGAGGGAACAGGTGAAAAGGGGAAGGGGTTAAGGTAGAAGGGCAAGTGTGATGAGAGAGGACCAGGTGTAAAGGAACAGGTGAAAAGGGAAAGGGTTAATTAAGGTAGAAAAGGAAGATGTGTGAAAGGGAAAGGACCAGGTGTAAAGGAACAGGTGAAAGGGTAAGTGGTTAAGGTAGAAGGGACAGGTGTGTGAAAGGGAAAGGACCAGGTGTAAAGGAACAGGTGAAAGGGGGAAGGGGTTAAGATAGGAGGGGCAGGTGTGTGAGGGAGACCAGGTGTAAAGGAACAGGTGAAAGGGGAAGGGGTTAAGGTAGGAAGGGCAGGTGTGTGAAAGGGAAAGGGACAGGTGTAAAGGAACAGGTGAAAGGGGAAGGGGTTAAGGTAGGAGGGGCAGGTGTGTGAGGGAGACCAGGTGTAAAAGGAACAGGTGTGTGAAATTTGAGAACAAGAGTGTGAAGAGGTAAAGGTGGAGGGGCAGGTATGAGGGAGACCAGGTGTGATGAGAGAGACCAGGTGTATAAAAAAAAGAACAGGTGTGTGATATTTGGAAACAACGGTGTGAAGAGGTAAAGGGGGAGGGGGCAGGTATGAGGGAGACCAGGTGTGATGAGAGAGACCAGGTGTATAAAGGAGCAGGTGTGTGGTGTTTTAAATTCCTATTATCACACGACGAACGCTTTGCAAAATATTATGTGGCAGCGAGGCGTGTTTTCCCGGCCATTACCCGATGAGGCTTGTTTTTTGTGTGTCTAATATGGCCGTCCGATGAACCATGATTGTGCCCGCGATGAAATAGTGAAAAAAATACTGTTTTCATTATCATTATCATTATTTATGGTTGAGATATGAGAGAGAGAGAGAGAGAGAGAGAGAGAGAGAGAGAGAGAGAGAGAGAGAGAGAGAGAGAGAGAGAGAGAGAGAGAGAGAGAGAGAGAGAGAGAGAGAGAGAGAGAGAGAGAGAGAGAGAGAGAGAGAGAGAGAGAGAGAGTGTTTATGACACTGTTTTTTAATAATATTTTTTTTTTTTTTTTTTTTTTGGCGGGGATGATTTTTATTGTGTTCTGCTTTCCTAAACCCTCTCCTTCTCTCTATCTGTCTTTTTGTCTCTGTGTCTCTCATTCTGGTTCTAGTGTAAGTCTTATATAGTTTAGTTTTATATGTGTGTGTGTTTGTTTGTTTGTTTGTTTTTGTCCTCTTCTCTAGTTCACGTTATTCTCCCTCTCTTTCTTTCTCTTTTTTTTGTTTTCATTCATATCTCTGTCTTCTATCTGTCTTCGTCTTCGTCTCGTTTTTTTTCTTCCTCATCTCTTTCATTCTTATTTATTATCTTCTCCTCCTTTCTTTCATTCTAGTTCTTGTTTGTTTCGTTTTCATTCTCTTTCTCATCTCCCGTTTTCGTCATCTTCTATATCATCCTCGTTTCTCTTGTCTCATTCTCATATTTGTTTTTGCTTCATCTCATTCTTGTCTGTCTTTTTTTCCATCTTTCTCATCTCTCTTTCTCCTTGTCTTCGTTTTTATTCTGTTCTTTTTATTTCTCTGTGTCTCATTCTCTTATCTCTGTCTTGTATTTATCCGTGTTTCTGTCTGTCTCATTCTTATCTTTCTCTTATTCTCATTCTTGTCTCTCATTCTCATTCTTATCTCTGTCTCATTCTCATTTTTGTCAATCTGTCTCATTTGCATTCTCATTTCCATCTCTCTCTCTCTCTCTCTCTCTCTCTCTCTCTCTCTCTCTCTCTCTCTCTCTCTCTCTCTCTCTCTCTCTCTCTCTCTCTCTCTCTCTCTCTCTCTCATTCTCATTTCCATCTCTCTCTCTCTCATTCTCATTTTCATCTCTCTCTCATTCTCATTTCCATCTCCCTCTCTCATTCTCATTTCCATCTCTCTCTCTCTCTCTCTCTCTCTCTCATTTCCATCTCTCTCATTTTCATCTTTCTTTCATTTTCATTTCGTGTCTCGGCCTCATATTTGTTTGTCACTTTCATCTCCGTCTTTCTGTCTCATTCTTATCCTCGTCTTTCTCTCTTATTCTCATTTTTTATCCATCTCATTCTCATCATTATCTCTCTGCCTCCTCATTTTCTCTTCACATTCTCATTTTCGTCTCTGTCCTCATTATCTTCTTCGACTCACTTTCATCATACTCATTGACTCTTAACCTCCTCCTCCTCCTCCTCCTCATCATCATCATCATCATCATCATCGGCTCACCATGATCTGCAGGGTGTTCACGGCGCTCATCACGGTCGGATTCCTCTCGTAGTCGGTGAGGGCGCGCGTTAGGCCGTCTTCATAGCCAGTCTTGAGGTGCTTCCTGAAGGCCCACGTGCTGATCCCCGAGCCCACCAGGATGACCAGGATCACCAGCAGGAAGGCGGCGTACTGGGGAAGGGGGGAGAATGTTACGAGGGGGAGGAGGGAGGAGAACGTTAGGAGGGGGAGGAAAAGGGGAGAACGTTAGGAGGGGGAGGAAGGGGGGAGAACGTTAGGAGGGTGGAAGGGGGGAGAACGTTAGGAGGGGGAGGAAGGGGGGAGAACGTTAGGAGGGGGAGGAAGGGGGAGAACGTTAGGAGGGGGAGAAGGGGGGAGAACTTTACGAGGGGGAGGAAGGGGGCAGAACGTTAGGAGTGGGAGGAATGGGGGAGAACGTTAGGGAGGGGAGGAGGGAGGAGGAAGGGGAGAACGTTAGGAGGGGGAGGAAGGGGAGAACGTTAGGAGGGAGGAAGGGGGAGAACGTTAGGAGGGGGAGGAAGGGGGGAGAACGTTAGGAGGGGAGGAAGGGGGAAAACGTTAGGAGGGGGAGGAAGGGGGAGAACGTTAGGAGGGGAGGAAGGGGAGAACGTTAGGAGGGAGGAAGGGGGGGAGAACGTTAGAGGGGGGAGGAAGGGGAGAACGTTAGGAGGGGAGGAAGGGGAGAACGTTAGGAGGGGGGAGGAGGGGGAGAACGTTAGGAGGGGGAGGAAGGGGAGAACGTTAGGAGGGAGGAAGGGGGAGAACGTTTGGAGGGGGTGGAATGGGGGAGAACGTTAGGAGGGGGAGGAAGTGGAGAACGTTAGGAGGGGGGGAGGAAGGGGGAGAACGTTAGGAGGGGGAGGAGGGGAGAGAACTTTACGAGGGGGAGGAAGGGGGGAGAACGTTAGGAGGGAGGAAGGGGGAGAACGTTAGGAGGGGGAGGAAGGGGAGAGAACGTTAGAGGGGAGGGGAGAAGGGGGAGAACGTTAGGAGGGGAGGAAGGGGAGAACGTTAGGAGGGGAGGAAGGGGAGAGAACGTTAGGAGGGAGGAAGGGGGAGAACGTTGGAGGGGAGGAAGGGGAGAACGTTAGGAGGGGAGGAAGGGGGAGAACGTTAGGAGGGGAGGAAGGGGAGAACGTTAGAGGGGGGAGGAAGGGGGAGAACGTTAGGAGGGGGAGGAAGGGGAGAACGTTAGGAGGGGAGGAAGGGGGAGAACGTTAGGAGGGGAGGAAGGGGAGAACGTTAGGAGGGGGAGGAAGGGGAGGAATGTTAGGAGGGGGAGGAAGGGGAGAACGTTAGGAGGGGAGGAAGGGGAGAACGTTAGGAGGGGGAGGAAGGGGAGAACGTTAGGAGGGGAGGAAGGGAGAACGTTAGGAGGGGAGGAAGGGGGGAGAACGTTAGGAGGGGAGGAAGGGGAGAACGTTAGGAGGGGGAAGGGGGAGAACGTTAGGAGGGGAGGAGGAGGGGGAGAACGTTAGGAGGGGAGGAGGGGAGAACGTTAGGAGGGGGAGGAAGGGGGAGAACGTTAGGAGGGAGGAAGGGGAGAACGTTAGGGGGGAGGAAGGGGGAGAACGTTGGAGGGAGGGAGGGAGGGAGAACGTTAGAGGGGAGAGGAAGGGGAGAACGTTAGGAGGGAGGAAGGGGAGAACGTTAGGAGGGAGGAGGAGGGGGGAGAACGTTAGAGGGGAGGAAGGGGAGAACGTTAGAGGGGGAGGAAGGGGGAGAACGTTATGAGGGGAGGAAGGGGGAGAACGTTAGGAGGGGAGGAAGGGGGAGAACGTTAGGAGGGGAGGAAGGGGGGAGAACGTTAGGAGGGTGGGGAAGGGGGGAGAACGTTAGGAGGGGGAGGAAGGGGGGAGAACGTTAGGAGGGGGAGGAAGGGGGAGAACGTTAGGAGGGGGAGGAAGGGGGGAGAACGTTAGGAGGGGGAGGAAGGGGAGAACGGGAGGGGAGGAAGAGGGGGGAGAACGTTAGGAGGGGAGGAAGGGGAGAACGTTAGGAGGGGAGGAGGGGGAGACGTTGGGAGGGGAGGAAGGGGAGAACGTTAGGAGGGGGAGGAAGGGGAAGAACGTTGGGAGGGGAGGAATGGGGAGAACGTTAGGGGAGGGGGAGGAAGGGGGGAGAACGTTAGGAGGGGGAGGAAGGGGGGAGAACGTTAGGAGGGGGAGGAAGGGGGGAGAACGTTAGGAGGGGGAGGAAGGGGGGAGAACGTTAGGAGGGGGAGGAGGGGGGAGAACGTTAGGAGGGGACTTGAGTTGGGTAAGAAGGGGAGAAAAGGAACTTGGGGGATAAAAGAGAAAATAGAAGAGAAAAAGGAAGAGAGCTAAAGAAGGGAATTTGAGAGAGGGAAGAAAGGGAGAAAGGGAACTTGAGAGAGGGATGAAAGGGAAAAAGGGAACTTGAGAGAGGGATGAAAGGGAGAAAGGGAACTTGAGAGAGGGATGAAAGGGAGAAAGGGAACTTGAGAGAGGGATGAAAGGGAGAAAGGGAACTTGAGAGAGGGAAGAAAGGGAGAAAGGGAACTTGAGAGAGGGATGAAAGGGAACTTGAGAGAGGGATGAAAGGGAGAAAGGGAACTTGAGAGAGGGATGAAAGGGAGAAAGGGAACTTGAGAGAGGGATGAAAGGGAGAAAGGGAACTTGAGAGAGGGATGAAAGGGAGAAAGGGAACTTGAGAGAGGGATGAAAGGGAAAAAGGGAACTTGAGAGAGGGATGAAAGGGAGAAAGGAAACTTGAGAGAGAGATGAAAGGGAGAAAGGAAACTTGAGAGAGGGAAGAAAGGGAGAAGGAAACTTGAGAGAGGGATGAAAGGGAATTAATATACAAGTTTATTTACACCAATATTAACATGGTAATTATAGATGAGCGAGCCGCTGGAGGTGCTGATTACGTAAGCCCCGACAACTTGAGTGGCGAGACGTGTTACCTGTCACCGCCCACCGTGGATGAGGAAAAAGAAGAAAAGGAACATGAGAGAGGGAGGAGAAGTGGAAGGAGACCATTTGGAGGGAACTTGAAAAAGGAAATAAAAGAAACTTGAGAAAGGGAAAGTAAACGATAAAAGGGAATCTGAGAAAGGGCAGAGAAGTAGAATGTGAACTTGAGAAAAATGGATCATGAGAGAGGGAAGAAAGGGAGAAAGGGGATGTTGAAAGAAAGAAAAGTAAACTGAAGAAAGATAAAGAAAAGAAGAGATGGTGTCAGAACGAACTTACAGAAGAAGGAAGAGGGTAAAGGAGGCTGTGGACAGGCATACGTTAAGGAAGAATGAGAGGGTAATAGGTGTTTGAAGGGGCCTTAAAGAAGAAGAAAAATAAGGCAAAGAGGAGAAAAGGGCCGTATAAGAATATAAAAGATAGTGGTGAAGAGGAGACAGAAGACGGATAAGAAGAAGAAAAGATAGGGCGGTGAAGAGGAGAAAGGAGATGGATAAGAATAAAAAGATTGGTCGGTGAAGGGTTAAAGGGGAAGGGAAAAGGGAGCAGGAGGGCGTTGAAAGGGGTTAACGGGAGGAATGAGAGGGTACAAGTGTGCTGTTAGGTGGAAATGTGCTGGGAAGAAAGGGGAGTGGGATGGGCTTAAGAGAGAGAGAGAGAGAGAGAGAGAGAGAGAGAGAGAGAGAGAGAGAGAGAGAGAGAGAGAGAGAGAGAGAGAGAGGAGCAAGAGAGAGAGAGAGAGAGAGAGAGAGAGAGAGAGAGAGAGAGAGAGAGAGAGAGAGAGAGAGAGGAGAGAGAGAGGAAGAGGAGGAAGAAAGGAGAGGAAGAAACAGAGAGGAGAGAAAGGAGAAAGAGAGAGAGAGAGACAGAGAGAGAGAGAGAGAGAGAGAGAGAGAGAGAGGGGGGGAGGGGCTTTACCTGCACACCTTCCCGGCAATATGTCAGGGGGTTGAATCGCTTTCCTGTAATGGCTTCGTAGAGGGATCCCGCCAATGGTGTCCCGGGAGAGCTGGTGACCTTAAACTGTTATGACCTGAGAGAGCCATTACCCCCCCCCCCCGCCCCCCGCCGCCCCGACCCCCAGCTCCCTCTCCCTTTAGCAATACTCTCCCTATATATACTCTCCCCTCACCCTATTCTACTCTCCCTTAACATCATTCCCTTTACCCTGTTACACTCCCTTTGGCCCTATATTTACGCTCCCTTCACCCCATTCTGCTCTCCCTTTACATTGTTCCCTTTACTTTATTCCTTTCTCCCTTTGCTCTCTTTCACTCCTCTCTTCATCCTGTTCCTCTCCTCGCGCCATATTACTTTCCTGTCACTCTATTCCTCTGTTTCCTTACTTTATTCCTCTCCCCCTTTGCTATTTTCCACTTTTTATTCTCTTCACTGTATTCACTTTCCCCTCACCTCATTCTTCTTCCCCTCTTTCCTATTCCGCTCTCCCTTCACCCTAGTCCACTCTCCCTTTACTTTTTCACTCTCTCCTCACCCTGTATGCCTCTTCTTTCACCCTGTATCACTCTCCCTACCTTCATTCACTATCAGGACTCACACACAGCCCTCCCAAGCACCTCACGTCCTCCCAGCACTCTCCAGTATGTGTAAATATTCCCCCAGCCTCCCCTGTCCCCCGTGGCCGTCCTTCCTGCCTTATATAACACTCTTCCTCCTTCCCTGTTCCTCATCAACGTTCCTGTCTCCAACTTTGACATGATAAGTTGCATAGTTTGTCATTTTAGCCATAGAATTGTGTATACTTATTAAACAGCATAGTGCACCCTTCCAGCATGCTATACCGCTCTCTAGCATACTCTTAGGTCTCCTTCAGCCCCTTTTCACCTCTCTTAGTCTAGCCTTGAGAGGATGAGAAGAAAGGAAACGAGAGGGAGGAAGGGAGGGCGGGAAACGAAAGAGGGAAGGAAGAAGAAAGGAAACGAGAGAGAGAGGAAGGGTAGGAGAATGGGAGGGGAGGAGGGAGGAAAGGAGACAGAAAACTAGAGAGGGAGGGGAGGAGAATGGGAGGGGAGGAGGGAGGAAAGGAGAAAGGAAACTAGAGAGGGAGGAAGAAGAGGGAGGGGAGGAGGGAGGAAAGGAGAAAGGAAACTAGAGAGGGAGGAAGAGGAGGAGGAAACGAAAGAGGGAGGGGAGGAGGAAGGAAAGGAGAAAAAGAAATATACAGAAGCAAGTCCGTAAAATTTTGCATGAAAGTTTAATCAAATCACATCACACTTTAAGAATACTGTAACTCCCTTTGGTGGACTCTTTGCTCCTCCTCAGGCTCTTAACCCCCCAGCCTGCAGCGTCATCAACTTTAAGAAGCCTCCGCCGGTCATGGTATAGTTCGAACGTCAGGCTTTGCACGTAATGTCAGGAGGCTTTGCGAAATATCACCGAAATGTCAGACGGCCGAAATTTCACGATGTATGTAGGAAAATGTCACTCCCGGGTATTCCCCAGTTTTTCCTTCCTCGCTGATACCCAGACACACAAAGTTGCCAATTCACCCAGACACACAAAGTTGCCAATTCACCCAGACACACAAAGTTGCCAATTCACCCAGACACACAAAGTTGCCATTCACCCAGACACACAAAGTTGAAAATTCACCCAGACACACAAAGTTGCCAATTCACCCAGACACACAAAGTTGCCATTCACCCAGACACACAAAGTTGCCAATTCACCCAGACACACAAAGTTGCCAATTCACCCAGACACACAAAGTTGCCAATTCACCCAGACACACACAGTTGCCATTCACCCATACACACAAAGTTGCCAATTCACCCAGACACACAAAGTTGCCAATTCACCCAGACACACAAAGTTGTCAATTCACCCAGACACACAAAGTTGCAATTCACCCAGACACACAAAGTTGAAAAGTCACCCAGACACACAAAGTTGAAAATTCACCCAGACACACAAAGTTGAAAATTCACCCAGACACACAAAGTTGCCAATTCACCCAGACACACAAAGTTGCCAATTCACCCAGACACACAAAGTTGAAAATTCACCCAGACACACAAAGTTGAAAATTCACCCAGACACACAAAGTTGCCAATTCACCCAGACACACAAAGTTGAAAATTCACCCAGACACACAAAGTTGAAAATTCACCCAGACACACAAAGTTGAAAATTCACCCAGACACACAAAGTTGAAAATTCACCCAGACACACAAAGTTGAAAATCACCCAGACACACAAAGTTGAAAATTCACCCAGACACACAAAGTTGAAAATTCACCCAGACCACAAAGTTGAAAATTCACACAGACACACAAAGTTACCAATTCACCCAGACACACAGAGTTGCCAATTCACCCAGACACACAGAGTTGCCAATTCACCCAGACACACAAAGTTGCCATTTCACCCAGACACACAGAGTTGCCAATTCACCCAGACACACAAAGTTGCCATTTCACCCAGACACACAAAGTTGCCATTTCACCCAGACACACAGAGTTGCCAATTCACCCAGACACACAAAGTTGCCATTTCACCCAGACACACAAAATTGCCAATTCACCCAGACACACAAAGTTGCCATTCACCCAGACACACAAAGTTGCCAATTCACCCAGACACACAAAGCTGCCAATTCACCCAGACACACAAAGTTGCCAATTCACCCGGACACACAAAGTTGCCAATTCACCCGGACACACAGAGTTGCCATTTCACCCAGACACACAAAGTTGCCAATTCACCCGAACACACAGAGTTGCCAATTCACCCGGACACACAGAGTTGCCATTTCACCCAGACACACAAAGTTGCCAATTCACCCAGACACACAAAGTTGCCAATTCACCCAGACACACACAGTTGCCAATTCACCCAGACACACACAGTTGCCAATTCACCCAGACACACACAGTTGCCAATTCACCCAGACACACAAAGTTGTCAATTCACCCAGACACACACAGTTGCCAATTCACCCAGACACACACAGTTGCCAATTCACCCAGACACACAAAGTTGCCAATTCACCCAGACACACAAAGTTGCCAATTCACCCAGACACACAGAGTTGCCAATTCACCCAGACACACAGAGTTGCCAATTCACCCAGACACACAGAGTTGCCAATTCACCCAGACACACAGAGTTGCCATTTCACCCAGACACACAGAGTTGCCAATTCACCCAGACACACAAAGTTGCCAATTCACCCAGACACACAAAGTTGCCAATTCACCCAGACATACAAAGTTGCCAATTCACCCAGACACACAAAGTTGCCAATTCACCCAGACACACAAAGTTGCCAATTCACCCAGACACACAAAGTTGCCAATTCACCCAGACACACAAAGTTGCCAATTCACCCAGACACACAAAGTTGCCAATTCACCCAGACACACAAAGTTGCCAATTCACCCAGACACACACAGTTGCCATTCACCCATACACACAAAGTTGCCAATTCACCCAGACACACAGAGTTGCCAATTCACCCAGACACACAAAGTTGCCAATTCACCCGGACACACAAAGTTGCCAATTCAACCGGACACACAGAGTTGCCAATTCACCCGGACACACAAAGTTGCCAATTCACCCGGACACACAAAGTTGCCAATTCACCCGGACACACAAAGTTGCCAATTCACCCGGACACACAAAGTTGCCAATTCACCCGGACACACAAAGTTGCCAATTCACCCGGACACACAAAGTTGCCAATTCACCCGGACACACAAAGTTGCCAATTCAACCGGACACACAGAGTTGCCAATTCACCCGGACACACAAAGTTGCCAATTCAACCGGACACACAGAGTTGCCAATTCAATCAGTGTTTCGTCTCACCACTACGCCAATAAAGGGCTTTCAAAATGATCGGGTTTATAAGATGCTTTCGCCTCTCACATCATCTATTTTCAAAGGTCAAAAATGGGTTAATCGGGTTCTAATGAGTCTTTTTTTTTGGTTCATGGCGCAGAAGAAGAGTCAGACTCCCACCAGGGTTATAAAATTACCACTGGAAATGCCAAAAACTCCTACGATAGCCTTGTCAAATGTGTGTACTTGGACGCCGATATATTTTAAAAAAATGACCCAGTGTCCCAAAGTCAGGGATGAGGGCAGGATCGTCAGATATGGAAATCTTGTATGTATTAAGTGGATACAAATAACAGCATTCACAGGTTATCATATTACTAGGTCTCAGTTCGTAAAGGCGTTAGCGGTGTTAACATCCTCCCCGCATGATCATCTTTGTCTTGTTTATGTTAAATGGGTACAAATAACAACATCCACACATTGAAATGCCAGAATTTTCCTCTTTTCTACACTCACACACGTCATCTGCGTGTAACGAAACACACGAGAAATTAATCCAGACAAGGAAAGGTTTGCCGGCGCCGGGGATCGAACCCGCGACCAGCGAGACGAGAGAGCCACTCCTTAACCAGTCGGCCAAAGAGGTACCCCCCTGGCGGAGGGAATTATGGGAGGCTCGCCCATCAGGCTAGTCGCCGCACTACAGTGTCATATCATTAGGTTCGTTAGGTACATCGTTGCCAAATTATCGTACACACCGTATTGCATTTTCGTAGTTTCTGACTGATATCTATAGCAAAAACAAACAAACGAACATCAATAAATAACAGTTTCAACGCTAACTTTAATATTCTTTCGTTATTTGTGTAGATCGAGAGTTTGAGGCTTAAAAATGATAAATACAATGTGGTGAATACGATAATATGGCAACGCTGGTTAGGTTGTGTTGGCGGTGTAAATAGCCTAGCTTCGCCCTGCTGCTAATTAAGTAACAACATGAGGTCGACTTATCTTCCGGGCGCATCACATTTCCTCTTTAAAAGGTCAGTGTTCGTTAGGTTGCTTTCATGTTGCAATCAGATGGACTTATTTGCCGTGCTGCTCAGTAAACAACTACACGTAATATTCTACATGTAATATTCTACTCTATTTTCACCATATTTCACTTTAACATCACTATTCTTCTCTTATCCTCAACCTATTCCTCTTTTCCTTCCCCTATTTCACTCTCCCTTATTTTCACCATATTTCACTTTACCATCTCTATTATTCTCTTATCTTCAACCTATTCCTCTTTTCCTTCCCCTATTTCACTCTCCCTTATTTTCACCATATTTCACTTTACCATCTCTATTATTCTCTTATCTTCACCCTGTTCCTCTTTTCCTTCCAATATTTCACTCTCCCTTCACCCTAATGCACTCTCCCTTCACCCTGCACCACTCTCCCTTCACCCTATTGCACTCTCCCTTCACCCTGCACCACTCTCCCTTCACCCTGCACCACTCTCCCTTCACCCTGCACCACTCTCCCTTCACCCTGCACCACTCTCCCTTCACCCTGCACCACTCTCCCTTTACCCTATTGCACTCTCCCTTCACTCTATTGCACTCTCCCTTCACCCTGCACCACTCTCCCTTCACCCTATTGCACTCTCCCTTCACCCTGCACCACTCTCCCTTTACCCTATTGCACTCTCCCTTCACCCTGCACCACTCTCCCTTTACCCTATTGCACTCTCCCTTCACCCTGCACCACTCTCCCTTCACCCTATTGCACTCTCCCTTCACCCTGCACCACTCCCTTTACCCTATTGCACTCTCCCTTCACCCTATTGCACTCTCCCTTCACCCTATTGCACTCTCCCTTCACCCTGCACCACTCTCCCTTCACCCTATTGCACTCTCCCTTCACCCTGCACCACTCTCCCTTCACCCTATTGCACTCTCCCTTCACCCTGCACCACTCTCCCTTCACCCCATAGCACTCTCCCTTCACCCTGCACCTCTCCTTTACTCTATTGCACTCTCCTTCACCCTGCACCACTCTCCTTCACCCTATTGCACTCTCCTTCACCCTGCACCACTCTCCCTTTACCCTATTGCACTCTCCCTTCACCCTGCACCACTCTCCCTTTACCCTGCACCACTCTCCCTTCACCCTGCACCACTCTCCCTTTACCCTGCACCACTCTCCCTTTACCCTGCACCACTCTCCCTTCACCCTGCACCACACTCCCTTTATCCTATTGCAGTCTCCCTTCACCCCGCACCACTCTCCCTTTGCCCTGCACCACTCTCCCTTTACCCTGCACCACTCTCCCTTTACCCTGCACCACTCTCCCTTCACCCTGCACCACTCTCCCTTTACCCTGCACCACTCTCCCTTCACCCTGCACCACTCTCCCTTCACCCTGCACCACTCTCCCTTAACCCTGCACCACTCTCCCTTTACCCTTCACCACTCTCCTTTACCCTGCACCACTCCCTTTACCCTTGTGCACTCTCCCTTCACCCTGCACCACTCTCCCTTTACCCTGCACCACTCTCCCTTCACCCTGCACCACTCTCCCTTTACCCTGCACCACTCTCCCTTTACCCTATTGCACTCTCCCTTCACCCTGCACCACTCTCCCTTTACCCTGCACCACTCTCCCTTCACCCTGCACCACTCTCCCTTACTCTGCACCACTCTCCTTTACCCCTCCTTCACCCTGCACCACTCTCCCTTTACCCTATTGCACTCTCCCTTCACCCTGCACCACTCTCCCTTTACCCTATTGCACTCTCCCTTCACCCTGCACCACTCTCCCTTCACCCTGCACCACTCTCCCTTTACTCTGCACCACCCTCCCTTCACCCTGCACCACTCTCCCTTTACCCTATTGCACTCTCCCTTCACCCTGCACCACTCTCCCTTCACCCTGCACCACTCTCCCTTCACCCTGCACCACTCTCCCTTCACCCTGCACCACTCTCCCTTCACCCTTCACCTTCACCTGCACCACTCTCCCTTCACCCTGCACCACTCTCCCTTCACCCTGCACCACTCTCCCTTCACCCTGCACCACTCTCCCTTTACCCTATTGCACTCTCCCTTCACCCTGCACCACTCTCCCTTTACCCTATTGCACTCTCCCTTCACCCACCACTCTCCCTTCATCCTGCACCACTCTCCTTTACCCTGCACCACTCTCCCTTCACCCTCCCTTTACCCTGCACCACTCTCCCTTCACCCTGCACCACTCTCCCTTCACCTCTCCCTTCACCCTGCCTCTCCCTTCACCACTCTCCTTCCCTGCACCACTCTCCCTTCACCCTGCACCACTCTCCCTTTACCCTGCACCACTCTCCCTTTACCCTGCACCACTCTCCCTTCACCCTGCACCACTCTCCCTTCACCCTATTGCACTCTGCCTTCATCCTGCACCACTCCTTCACCCTGCACCACTCTCCTTCACCCTGCACCACTCTCCCTTCACACTGCACCACTCTTCCTTCACCCTGCACCACTCTCCCTTTACCCTGCACCACTCTCCCTTCACCCTGCACCACTCTCCCTTCACCCTGCACCACTCTCCCTTCACCCTGCACCACTCTCCCTTCACCCTGCACCACTCTCCCTTCACCCTGCACCACTCTCCCTTCACCCTGCACCACTCTCCCTTTACCCTGCACCACTCTCCCTTTACCCTGCACCACTCTCCCTTTACCCTGCACCACTCTCCCTTTACCCTGCACCACTCTCCCTTTACCCTGCACCACTCTCCCTTCACCCTATTGCACTCTCCCTTCACCCTGCACCACTCTCCCTTCACCCTATTGCACTCTCCCTTCACCCTATTGCACTCTCCCTTCACCCTGCACCACTCTCCCTTTACCCTACACCACTCTCCCTTTACCCTATTGCACTCTCCTTTCACCCTATTGCACTCTCTCTTCACCCTATTGCACTCTCCCTTCACCCTATTGCACTCTCCCTTCACCCTGCACCACTCTCCCTTCACCCTATTGCACTCTCCCTTCACCCTGCACCACTCTCCCTTCACCCTGCACCACTCTCCCTTCACCCTATTGCACTCTCCCTTCACCCTGCACCACTCTCCCTTCACCCTATTGCACTCTCCCTTCACCCTGCACCACTCTCCCTTCACCCTATTGCACTCTCCCTTCACCAATTGCACTCTCCCTTCACCCTGCACCACTCTCCCTTCACCCTATTGCACTCTCCCTTCACCAATTGCACGCTCCCTTCACCCTGCACCACTCTCCCTTTCTCCATCACCGTCAGAACTCAACCCAGCATAGCTTAACCTGGAGCCGCATCGCATTGTTTCCTGGCGGGAGTCACTAACATTTCGCTGCTGCACCCGAGATTTCGTAAAATTGAATTAACTCTTCGCTATATCCTCTCACTTTTCGACCATTTTCAGGTGACATTTCGCTGTGCTACCTAACATTTTGCGAAAGGTTGACACTTCGTATTTCAGCATGACCGCCTAGCCTAGTACGAGCAAGTCACACCAGCGGGTTATTGGTTGTTTTTTTATAGTTCCCGCTACAAACTCAAGATTCAGTGTGACGGAGATGAGCACCGAGGCCACGCCCAGCTATAGCGTGTGCCTTAACTTTATTTATTTATTTATTTTTTTATACATGAAAGGACACGGCTCAGGGCAACAAAACGAGCACAAAAAAAGCCCTCTACTCGCCGCTCCCATAAAAAACAAAAGTAAAGAATAGCCAGAAGAGAGGTCAATTTCGGGAGGAGAGGTGTCTTGATACACTCTTCTTGAAAAAGGTCAAGTCATAGGCAGGAGGAAATACAGACAAAGGAAGGCTGTTCTAGAGTTTACCAGTGAAGGGGATGAAAAAATGGAGGTGTTGGTTAACTCTTGCATAAGGGGTTTGGACAGTACAGGGATGAGCAAGAGTTAAAAGTCGTGTGCAGCGGGGCCGCGGGAGGGGGGGAGGCATGCAGTTAGCAATAACCTTGAACGGACTGTATTTTGGGTAATGGAAGCCTGTATACCAGCTTAACGTCACTTAGCACCCTTCCAGTATGTTGTAAGACCCACCAGCACCTTTCCATCAGCTTCTTATCCGCTCATTAGCACTTGCAACTTCGAGACCTTAGCGCAGTATGGTAGAAGGAGGTGTCTTTGGTCGTGGAAGTGTGCCAACAAGTTCAAGCTCACGCACTACCCCTTCAACATCTTATAACACCTTTCATTCCTTTCTAGCTGTTTTTTCATCCCTTCATTATCTCTTCCAACGTCCAGTACCTAAATAAACTCTAATACAAGGTGCTCCTTTAGGTTTAATTTCACTTAGCACCCCTTCACCATGATATAACACCCTTCATACCTTCCTAGCTGTTCTTTCATCCCTTCATCATCCTCTCCAGCGTTCAGTAACTAAGTAAACTCTAGTACAAGCTGCTCTTTTAGGTTTAACTTCACTCAACACCCCTTCAACATCTTATAACACCTTTCATTCATTCCTAGCTGTTCTTTCATCACTTCATCAGCTCTCTCAACTTGCAGTACCTAAACAAACTCTAATACAGGCTGCCCTTTAAGGTTTAATTTCGCTCAGTACCCCTTCAACATGATATAACGCCCTTCATACCTTCCTAGCTGTTCTTGCACCCCTTCATCATCCTCTCCAACGCTCAGTACCTAAATAAACTCTAACACAGGCTTCTCTTTTAGGGTTAATATCACTCAACACCCTTCAACATTATCTAACGCCCTTCATACCTTCCTAGCTGTTCTTTCATCCCTTCATCACCCTTCCAACGTTCAGTAACTAAGTAAACTCTAGTACAAGCTGCTCTTTTAGGTTTAACTTCACTCAACACCCCTTCAACATGATATAACGCCCTTCATACCTTCCTAGCTGTTCTTTCATCCCTTCATCATCCTCTCCAACGCTCAGTACCTAAATAAACTCTAACACAAGCTTCTCTTTTAGGGTTAATATCACTCAACACCCTTCAACATTATCTAACGCCCTTCATACCTTCCTAGCTGTTCTTGCATCCCTTCATCATCCTCTCCAACGTTCAGTACCTAAATATACTCTAACACAGGCTTCTCTTTTAGGGTTAATATCACTCAACACCCTTCAACATGATATGACGCCCTTCATACCTTCCTAACTGTTCTTTCATCACTTCATCAACCCTTTTCACCGTCCAGTACTTAAATATACTCTAACACAGGCTTCTCTTTTAGGGTTAATATCACTCAACACCCTTCAACATGATATAACACCCTTCATACCTTCCTAGCTGTTCTTTCATCACTTCATCAACCCTTTTCACCGTCCAGTACTTAAATATACTCTAACACAGGCTTCTCTTTTAGGGTTAATATCACTCAACACCCTTCAACATGATATAACACCCTTCATACCTTCCTAGCTGTTCTTTTATCCCGTCATCATCCTCTCCAACGTTCAGTACCTAAATATACTCTAACACAGGCTGCTCATTTGGACTTGAACGTTTAAAGACAAGTTGGACAGCACTCAACACTTCCAGCGCTATATGGACCTTACCTAGCTCCTCCCTCCTTCCGAAATTGACGTATCTTCTGGGTATTCATTTCTAGTTTCGTTATAGAAGCAGTGATTAGCGGGCTTTGCTTATTTATCTATTTCTCTTTCCCCTTGAGCTACCTCCTTTACTGTAAAAAAAATACACCCCTCCCATACGAAACTGACCTCTCTTTTAGCCATTCTTCCTCTACAGGTGCAGTGATTAGCGGGGTTTTGTGTTTTTGTGTCCCATTGAGCTCCCTCCTTCACTGTAAAAAAATACCACCCTCCCATACGAAACTGACCTCTCTTTTGGCCATTCTTTCTCTACAGGTGCAGTGATTAGCGGGCTTTTGTGTTTTTGTATCCCACTGAGCTCCCTCCTTCACTTTAAAAAAAATACACCCCTCCCATACGAAATTGACCTCTCTTTTGGCCACTCTTTCTTTACAGGTGCAGTGATTAGCGGGGTTTTATGTGTTTTTGTGTCCCACTGAGCTGTCTCCTTCACTGTAAAAAAAATACACCCCTCCCATACGAAATTGACCTCTCTTTTGGCCACTCTTTCTCTACAGGTGCAGTGATTAGCGGGGTTTTATGTGTTTTTGTGTCCCACTGAGCTGTCTCCTTCATTGTAAAAAAAATACACCCCTCCCATACGAAATTGACCTCTCTTTTGGCCACTCTTTCTTTACAGGTGCAGTGAGTAGCGGGGTTTTATGTGTTTTTGCATATTGTACTTTTCCCCTTTTTATTGTACTTCAATATTGTATTTGTAACGTGTATATTTTCAACTTAACACCTGCTATCTCTTAATAAACCGATTATTATTATTATTATTATTATTATTATTATTATTATTATTACACACACACACACACACACACACACACACACACACACACATACACACACTCTATACTCACAATATACAGAAGCACGGGCTGTCCCTTAGCCGTACAGCAACACGCCAACAGCCCCAGCAGCAGCATGAAGCCTCCGGTGCCCACGAAGACGTACGGGGCCGTTGCCGAGAACTCATGTGACACCTCCACGTATTTGTAAATCTCCACCTTCACCAGGATGCCCGCCGCCAGCACCAAAGCCCCAAGGATCTGTGTGGGATGGCCGGGGATTAGCTGGGAAGGCGGAAGAAGAGCGAGCATACGTCTGGCAGGGCTGCGAAGGGAGTTGGGGAAGGGATGGGAGGTGTAGGATATGTTAAAGGAAGTATAGGGAAGAAATAGGAGTAGAGAATGCTAGGCTAGGGTGGATATGGGGAAGGGATGGGAGGTGTAGGATATCTTAAGAGAAGTATAAGGAAGAAATGGGAGGAATGAGGAGAGAATGCTAGGCTAGGGTGGATATGGGGAAGGGATGGGAGGTGTGGGATATGTTAAGAGAAGTATAGGGAAGAAAAGGGAGGAATAAGGGGAGAATGCTAGGCTAGGGTGAATATGGGGAAGAAATAAGAGGAATAGAGAGATGGATGGTGAATATGTGCAAAAATGTGTATGGGGAAGGAATAGGAGAGATGAGAGAATATGGAAGGAAGTAGGAAGAAAAAGAACAGAATAAATAAGAAAACAGGAGGAAAACGAATAGAATATAACAGAAATAGGAGGGAAGGAGATAATGTGCAAGAAAAAAGGAAGGGATGAGGAGAGAAAAATAAGAAAATGGGAAGTATAAGTAAAGAAGGGAGAAGAGATAGAAATAAGAAGAGGATATGTAAGAAAACAGGAGAATAAGGAGAATATGTAATAAATAGCCGGAAATAGATAAGATTATGTAAGAAATGTTGACTAGAGAAGAGCAAGGGGAGCAGGAGATGGTGGTGAATGCTAGGCTAGACTGAATTTAAATACGAGAAGAAAAACTAATGAAAAGAGTGAAAATGGAGAAGAAAGATTAGCTTATGAAGAGAAAGAGAGCAGGAATACGTCTGGCAGGAGTGTAGAGGGGATGGTTGAGGAGAGGATAGGTGGTGTAGGACGAATATGGGGAAAAAATAGAAGGAAAAGAAGAGGGTATGTAAGAAATGTTGTCTAGGGAAGAGGAAAAGGAGAGTTATGGATGTGATGTGATGGAATGAATGGAGATGTGATGTAGGATGAATATGGGGAAGAAATAGCAGATAAAAAGGAGAAACTGTGTAAGAAATGTTGACTAGAGGAGAGGAAGAGTTATGGCAGTGGGGTTGATGGTGGCTGGTGAACGCTAGGCTAGAATGAATGGAGATTATGACTGGAAAAATAGACATGAAGGGGAAAAAAGGGATAATGATTAGCTCAGGAAAAGGAAAAGGAGAGTTGTAGAGTCAAGGGTAGGTGGTGGCTGGTAATGCTCGGCTAGAATGAATAGAGAAATGAGGGGGGGAAACTGAAAAGGGAAGAAAAGGATTGAAAATTAGCTCAGAAAAAAGGAAGAGGAGAGTTATGGCAGTGGGGTAGGTGGAGGCTGGTGAATGCTAGGCTAGAATGAATGTAGAAATGAGGGAAAACAAGTGAAAAGGGAAAAAAGGGATGAAGATTAGCTCAGGAAAAAAGGAAAAGGAAAGTTCTGGTAGTGGGGTAGGTAGTGACTGGGGATGACTAGGCTAGACTGACTGGAGAAATGGAGGAAAATAAAATAGAAGTGAAAAAAGGGAAAACAGATCAGAAAGATAAGCTAAAGAGGAGGAAGATTACAAAAGTTCGTCTGGCAGTGAAGTGTCGTGAGGAAGGAAGGTTTGGGTGAATATTGAGCAAGAATGAAAATGGAGAAAGAAATACGAATGGAAAGAGGAAAAAAAATAAAATGATTAGATCGGGGATAGGAGAAGGAGGAGGAGGAGAAGTGTCAGGCAATGCAATGGGTTTTAAATGGGGAATGCTGAGCTAGACTGAATGGGGAAATGGGGAGAAAGGCAGAAAGGGAAAGGGAAAAAATAGGTTAAAGGAGGAAAAGAGCGAATAAGGAAGTAGGAATTGTGATAAACGAAGATCCAGGGAAGAAATAAAATAAGAATAAGGTGGAAATGGGGAAAATGAGTGAATGGGGGAGAGGGGTGGAAGATGAATGAATAAAACAAAGAGAAAAATGGAAATAATAGCAAAGAAAGGTTGAAATGTAAGGAAAGGAGGAGGAAAAGAGGAAGAGGATAAGTATATGGAGGCTACGGCAGAAAGGAAGAGGAAAAATGGGTAACAGATAAATAGGAAAAGAGGAAAAGGATGAATATATGTACGGCAGAAAGGAAGAAAAAAGGAAAATGGACAAAAGATTAGCAAAGGAAGAGGGAAAGATAGAGGAAATAAATAAAGTAAGATTAAGGTGGAAATGGGGAAAATGAGGGAATGGGGGGAGAGTGGAAGATGAATGAATAAAACAAAGAGAAAAATGGAAATAATAGCAAAGAAAGATTGAAATATCGGAAAGAAAGGAAGAGGATAAGCTATATGTAGGCTACGGCAGAAAGGAAGAGGAAAAATGGGCAATAGATAAACAGGAAAAGAGGAAAAGGATGAAAATATGTACGGCAGAAAGGAAGAAACAAGGAAAATGAACAAAAGATTAGCAAAGGAAGAGGGAAAGATAGAGGAAAGAAATAAAGTAAGATTAAGGTGGAAATGGGGAAAATGAGAGAATGGGGGGAGAGTGGAAGATGAATGAATAAAACAAAGAGAAAAATGGAAATAAAAGCAAAGAAAGGTTGAAATGTAAAGAAAGGAAGAGGAAGAGAGGAAGAGGATAAGTATATGGAGGCTACGGCAGAAAGGAAGAGGAAAAATGAGTAAAAGGTCAATGGGAAAAGAGAAAGAGGATGAATATATGTACGGCAGAAAGGAAAAAAAAAGGAAAATGGACAAAATATCAACAAAGGAAGAGGGAAAGAAGGAATGCAGGTACCTACGTCTGGCAGTGCGGTGAGAAATACAGGCAAGGGTTGTGTATTTCAGGGTAGGCTAAATATGGGGATGAGATTAAGAGGGGGAGGAGGGAAAGGGAAAAATAGGTAAACGAGGTTATCTAGAGAGGAGGGAAAGAGGGAGAGAGAGAGAATTTGAGTCTGGCAGTACGGTGAAAGGGGACAGGAAAAGAGTAGGGCAGAGTAGGCTAGGCTAAATATACAGGAATTAAAAAAAGGAATATCAAAAAGGGAAAAAATAGGTAAACGAGATCATCTAAAGAGGAGGGAGAGGGAGAGAGAGCGAGCCATTTGAGTCTGGCAGTACGGTGAAAAGGGCAGGAAAAGAGTAGGGCTGGAGATATAGGAATTAAAAAAGGAATATTAAAAAGGGAGAAAATAGGTAAACGAGATAATATAGAGAGAGAGAGAGAGATTTGAAGTTTGGCAGTACGGTGAAAGGGGCAGGAGAAAAGTAAGGGAGACTAGGCTAGGCTGAATATATAGGAATTAAAAAATGAAATATCAAAAAGGGGAAAAAATAGGTGAAGTAGATTATATGGGGAGGAGGGAAAGAGCAATTCAGAGTGGCAATTAGGAATGGAAAGAGTGGAAATGGATTGAAGGGGACATGGAGAGTAGGCTAGACTGAATATATAGGAATTAAAAAAAGAAATATCAAAAAGGGGAAAAAATAGGTGAAGTAGATTATATGGGGAGGAGGGAAAGAGCAATTCACAGTGGCAATTAGGAATGGAAAGAGTGGAAATGGATTGTAGGGGACATGGAGAGTAGGCTAGACTGAATATATAGGAATTAAAAAAAGAAATATCGAAAAGGGGGAAAAAATAGGTGAAGTAGATTATATGGGGAGGAGGGAAAGAGCAATTCACAGTGGCAATTAGGAATGGAAAGAGTGGAAATGGATTGTAGGGGACATGGAGAGTAGGCTAGACTGAATATATAGGAATTAAAAAAAGAAATATCAAAAAGGGGAAAAAATAGGTGAAGTAGATTATATGGGGAGGAGGGAGAGAGCAATTCAGAGTGGTGCGGTGGAGGTGGAGGGAAGAAGAGTGGCACTGTAGAAATACGAGAGAGGAAGGGAGAAAAATTATGTATGAAAATTTTGATATCGAGTTAGGAAAAGAGAGAGGAAGAGAGTGTAGATATGAGTGTAGACAGGAGTGTAGATATGAGTGTAGATACGAGTGTAGATACGAAATACGAGACGAGAGGAAGGAGGAAAAATTATATATGAAAATTAATATCGAGTTAGGAAAAGGAGGAGGAAGAGAGTGTAGATACGAGTGTAGATATAAGCGTAGACAGGAGTGTAGATACGAGTGTAGATACGAGTGTAGATACGAAATACGAGAAGGGGAAAAATTATATATGAAAATTAATATCGAGTTAGGAAAAGGGTGGATAGGTGTACGTCTGGCAGTGAGGCGCGTGGTGCTTGGTGTCTGGTTAGGCTAAATGGAGATACGGGCAGGAATTAATAAGGGGATGAAGGGAAATGGGGAAAATAAGATAATGGGGATGGGAGACGGGGAAAGGGAGGAAAAATTAGTGAATGGGGATAGAAGATGAATTGATAAAAAGAGGAAAGGAGCGAATAAGGAAGGGGGATGAATGGGAAATGGGGATGGAAGATGGAGAAACGGAGGAAGAAATAGCGAATGGGAATGGAAGATGAATTGAGATAAAGAGGAAATGAGCGAATAAGGAAGAGGGATGAAGGGGAAATGGGGAAAATAAGATAATGGAGATGGAAGATACGGAAAGGGGGGAAGAAATAGTGAATGGGATGGAAGATGAATGAATAAAAAGGGGAAAGGAGCGAATATGGAAGAGGGATGAATGGGAGATGAGAAAATAAGATAATGGAGATGGAAGATGGGGAAAGGGGGGAAGAAATAGTGAATGGGGATAGAAGATGAATGAATAAAAAGAGGAAAAGGAGTGAATAAGGAAGAGGGAAGAATGGGAAATGAGAAAATAAGATAATGGAGATGAAAGATACGGAAAGGGGGGAAGAAATAGTGAATGGGATGGAAGATGAATGAATAAAAAGAGGAAAAGGAGTGAATAAGGAAGGGGGATGAATGGGAAATGGGGAAAATAAGACAATGGAGATGGAAGATGGGGAAATGGGGGAAGAAATAGTGAATGGGGAATGGAAGATGAATTGATAAAAGAGGTGAATGAAGAGAGTAACGAAGAAATGGTTGTGATATACTTAGCTAAAGGAGATATAAAAAAGGAATAAGAAGATGATAAGGAAATGGGGAAAATAAGATAATGAAGATGGAAGATGGAGAAATCGGGGAAAGAATTAGTGAATGGGGATGAAAGATAAATGAATAAAAAGAGGAAAAAAAGCGAATAAGGAAGATATGGGGAAAAATAAATAAGGGGATGAAGGGAAAATGGGAAAAAAAGATAATGGAGATGGAAAATGGAGAAAAGAGGAAAAAATTAGTGAATGGGGATGAAAGATAAATTGATAAAAGAGGAAAAAGACCGAATAAGGAAGATATAGGGAAGAATAAATAAGGGAATGAAGGGAAATGGGGAAAAAAAGATAATGGAGATGGAAAATGGAGAAAAGAGGAAAAAATTAGTGAATGGGGATGGAAGATAAATTGATAAAAAGAGGAAAAAGAGCGAATAAGGAAGATATGGGGAAGAATAAATAAGGGAATGAAGGGAAATGGGGAAAAAAAGATAATGGAGATGGAAGATAGGGAAATGGGGAATGGGGGATGGAAGATAAATTGATAAAAGAGGAAAAGGGGCGAATAGAGAAGATATGGGGAAAAATAAATAAGGGGATGAAAGGGAAATGCCTAAAATAAGATAATGGAAATGGAAGACGGAGAAATGGGGAAAGAATTACTAAATGGGGATGGAAGAAAATTGATAAAAAGAGGAAAGGGGCGAATAAGGAAGATATGGAGAAGAATAAATAAGTGAATGAAGGGAAATGGGGAAAATAAGATAATAGGGATTGAAGACGGGGAAAATTAGTGAATGGGGATGGAAGATAAATTGATAAAAAGAGGAAAAGGAGCGAATAAGAAAGTGGGATTGTAATATACGTAGCTAAATGAAGATATAAGGAAGAAATTAAGAAAAAAAAATAAGGTGGAAATGGGGAAAAATAGTGAATGGGGAATGGAAGATGAATGAATAAGACGAAGAGAAAAATGGAAATGATAGCAAAGAAAGATTGAAATGTGGAAAAGAATTACTGATAAGGATAGGGAGGAAATGGAGAAAAATAAAGAAAATGGAGATGGAAAAAAAAGAGGAAAAGTTAATAGTGAAAATAGGTTGTAATAAATGAAAGTAAACAGGAGACATGGGTAAGAATTGATAAAGATAGGGAGGACATGGGAAAAAATACGTGAATGGGGATGGAAGAGAAAATGAATTGATAAAAAGAGGAAATGGAAGGAATAACGAAGAAAGATTGGAATAGACGCATGACAGAAAAAGTGAATAGGAAAGGATGATTGGAATGTCAAAAGAAATAGCCAAAAAAAAAAAGAGAAGAGTGTACAAGAACGAAAACTCGGGAAAATAAAAAAATAGGAAAAAAAATAAAGGTTGGGAGCAGTAGGAAAGAGAGGAAGGGAGGGATAGAAGGGAAAGTTTAGAGATGAAGAAGGAAAGAGAAGAGGGAATAAAGAAGGCAGAAAGTTTGGAATTTAAGAACGAACGAGAGATGAAAATGGAAGGAGAGAAGGAATACGGGGATAAAGAAGGGAAAGTTTGAAATTTAAGAACGAACAGATGAAAATGGAAAGAGAGAAGGAAGACGGGGATAAAGAAGGGAAAGTTTGAAATTTAAGAACGAACGGGAGATGAAAATGGAAAGAGAGAAGGAAGACGGGGATAAAGAAGGGAAAGTTTGAAATTTAAGAACGAAGGGGAGATGAAAAAGGAAACAGAGGAGAAAGAAACCAAGAAGGAAAAGTTTGAAACGAAGGGAGATTAAAAAGGAAACAGAGGAAGAAGAAACCAAGAAGAAAGTAGAAAAAAGGAATAAAAACAAGAAAGAAAGAAAAGGAGAGAGAGAGAGAGAGAGAGAGAGAAGAGTAATATAAAGAAGTTTTGAAATACTTTGTCTTATGAATTACTGTCCGTGAAACTTGGCCTCCAGAAATTAATTTAGGCCCCTGTTATTATTTTTTTACTACTACTACTGTTCTTGTTCTTGATGATATGACTTGTTTATGTACTATATTTGTTGTTGTTGTTTGAATAAGAATAGGCCTACCAGCAGTATCAACAACAGTAAACAGGAAGAATATCAATAACAACAATAATAATAAAAATCACAAATATGCAAGGAAAATATAAACTAAAAGCGATTAAATAAAGAAATCTAAATATACTTCCTCTTGAAAAAAAAAATCCACCTCAATCCTGCTCAAATTTGTATCTCCTTCCTGCAGTATCAACAGCAGTACACACGAACAACAATGATAACAATAATAATAATAATACTCACAAATATGCAAGTAAAAAACAAACTAAAAAGAGATTATATAAAGAAATCTAAATATACTTCCTCCTGAAAAAAAAAAATCCACCTCACTCCTGCTCAAATTTGTATCTCACGTCACCGCGGCCTCAAGCACTTCCACTCCTAACCTCCTCGTCCTCTTTCACTTCTTCCTCCTCCTCCTCCTCCTCCTTTCACTTCCTCCTTATCCACCTCCCCCTTCTCCTCCTCCTCCTCCCCAGTGTCCCCCAGCTCGCCAGTGTCCTCAGGGGGGTCAATAAGCTGGGTCTCATTAAAGCTCAACATCTCAAACCGAATTATCGATTAATAAAGGTACCAGGCCACGCCAGCAGCCCGCCGCGCCGCCCAGCCCTCGCCGCTCAGACCCAAGCCGCCCGCCCCTTCTCTTTCCCTCTCCCTCTTTTTCCTCTTTTTCCTCCGTTTCCCCTCCTTTCCCTAGGCCATGGAGGGGTTCTACTGACGCTGAAAGAAGGGACTGGGGTTTGGCTAATGGTTTTTGTTTGTAGGTTGTTTGGTTGTGGTGGATTTGGATGGTTGAATTATTTTTTCCGTGTGAGTTTTGGTTCGGAAGCTGTCACCCGCCGCCTGTCAATCCATCTGGGCCCAAAGTGTCGTACCGCGCACGTGCCTCAGCTCTCTCTCTCTCTCTCTCTCTCTCTCTCTCTCTCTCTCTCTTGGGTCGCAGAAGACGAAGGGAAATGAGAGAGAGAGAGAGGGAGAGAGAGAGAGAGAGTCAGTGTCAGAATATATCGAAAATTTCCACATTTGGTTATTCTCTCTCTCTCTCTCTCTCTCAAGATCTCCAGGTAAACTTTTTAGAGAGAGAGAGAGAGAGAGAGAGAGAGAGAGAGAGAGAGAGAGACTGTGTGTGTGTGTGTGTGTGTGTGTGTGTGTGTGTGTGTGTGTGTGTGTGTGTGTGTGTGTGTGTGTGTGTGTGTGTGTGTGTGTGTGTGTGTGTGTGTGTGTGTGTGTGTGTGTGTGTGTGTGTGTGTGTGTGTGCGTTGCCAAGTGCCTCTCTGGACCATCGCCAAGGCATTGTGTTCAGATGTGGCAACAGTGCGCTCGAAATACAGAGAGAGAGAGAGAGAGAGAGAGAGAGAGAGAGAGAGAGAGAGAGAATGTATGGTCTTTCTTCTGTTCTGTTTATTTATGTATATTCACTGCTTATCTTATCTCCAATATATCGGCTACATATCAATATTTATCTATCCGTTTGTCTTTCTATTCATGTCTGTGTCTGTATCTATCTATCAGTCAATTGGTGTTCTATTATTACATCAGTCAATCTACCTATATGTCTATCAGTCTATCCCTCAGTCAGTCTTATCTATACCAAACAATATCTATCTATGTTTCTAGAGTCAATTATTAGTCCTATTTACCTATTTATCTATCTATCAGTCTGTCCATTGATCTAGTTATATATTAATCTAGTTGTCTGCATATATCCATCAATAGCTGTTATCTCAATCTTATCCATCTATTTGCATTTCTATATCTATTTGTATATGTCCTTTAAAGATGAAAAAAGGAAAGAAAAAGGAAAAGTCAAGAGTTTCATTGTGGTTTACTTTGTCTTGTTTCTCGCAACGATTTTTTTTCCATTTGTTCTTTTGTGAATGAGCAAACTTAGAAGCTATTAAAAAAAAGATGTAAAAAGGCGAAGATGTAAAAAAAAATAGTTACGCCCCCCCCCAAAAAAGCTACACGGATCCATTTTCTGTATTTATTTTCCATTATTATTCTTATGTCTCTATAACTGACTGTATTGGGTTATGCTCGTCTGTGATCTGGTAATAGTAGTCGTAGTAGTAGTAGAAGTAGTAGTAGTAGTAGTAGTAGTAGTAGTAGTAGTAGTAGTAGTAGTAGTAGTAGTAGTAGTAACATTATTATTACTATTATTATCATTATTGTCATCATTACTCCTTTATCCCAAATCTTTTATTCTTGTTTTCTCTGAGTTGCGTCCAAAAGATTCTCCCGCGCGGGTGATATTACGTAGATATTTATGAAGGCAGGCAGGGAGGGAGGGAGGGGGAGGGGCAAGGAGGAAAGATGGGGAGAGGGAAAAAAGAGAAAAGAGTTGAGGAGGGGAAGGAGGGGAGGGAGGCAGAGATGGAGAGGGGGAAAAAAGGAAAGAGGTAGGGAGGGAGGGATGGGAGAAGGGAGGGAGGAGGGAGAGATGAGGAAGAATAAAGAGAAGAGATGGAGGAGGGGAGGATGAAGGGAGGAAAGAAAAGATGTTGAGAGGAAAATAAGGCAAAGGATGAAAGAGATGACTAAACGAAGGGAGAGAAAGAAAGACATAAGAGGAGAAGAAATGGAGAGAGAGAGAGAGAGAGAGAGAGAGAGAAGCAGGAAAAAATGGAAAAGGAAAAATGAATAATAAACGAAATGGTAGAACTGAACGAAAGATAAAGATGAGGAGAAAAATGGGAGAAGTTAAAAAAGATAATAAGAGAAGTGGGGAAAGCAGGAGGAAGGAAAAATGAAAATGGGAAGAATAAAAAAGAAGATGGAGAGACGAATAAAGGAGCTGGAAAGAGAAAGAAAAGGAGAGAGCTTGAGAGAGGGAGGAAGGGAAGAAGAGAAAGAGGGAGAGAAGAAGGGAGAGGAAAACTATAGGAAGGGAGGGAAGATGGAGAGAATAAAAGGGAAGGGAAGGAGATAGACAGAAAATAAAGAAGGGAGAGAAGAGCTTGAGGGAGAGAGGGAGGGAAGAAGAGAAAGAGGGAGAGAAGAAGGGAGAGGAAAACTATAGGAAGGGAGGAAAGATGGAGAGAATAAAAGGGAAGGGAAGGAGATAGACAGAAAATGAAGAAGGGAGAGAAGAGCTTGAGGGAGAGAGGAAGGGAAGAAGAGAAAGAGGGAGAGAAGAAGGGAGAGGGAAACTAAAGGGAGGGAGAAAAGATGGAGAGAATTAAAGGAGGAGATGAAGAGACAAAGGGAAGGAGATAGATAGAAAATGGAGAATAGAGAGGAGAGCTTGAGGGAGAGAGAGAGGGAGGAAGATAAAGAGGTAGAGAAGAAGGGAGAGAAGAATTGGAGAGAGGGAGGAAAGATGGAGAGAATAAAAGGAATGGATGATATGACGAAGGAAAGAAGATAAAGAAGAGAAGGGAGAGAGGAGAATTTGAGGGAAGGAAGGAGGAGGGAGATAAAGAGAAAGAGAAGAAGGGAGAGAAGAATTGGAGGGAGGGATTAAGGAGGGAAGGAGATAGAGATGAAGAGAAGGGAGAGAGAGGAACTTGAGGGAGAGAGGAAAGAAGATAAAGAGGGAGAGAAGAATTGGAGGGAGGGAGGAAGGAGAGAAGGAGATAGAGAGGAAGAAAAGGGAGAGAGAGGAACATGAGGGAGAGAGGAAAGGAGATAAAGAGGGAGAGAAGAATTGGGAGGAAGGAGAGAAGGAGATAGAGAGGAAGAGAAGAGGGGGAGAGAGGAACATGAGGGAGAGAGGAAGGAAGATAAAGAGGGAGAGAAGAAGGGAGAGAGGAGAACTTGAGGGAAGGAAGGAGGAGGAAGAGAAGAAGGGAGGGAGGAAGGAGGGAAGGAGATAGAGAGGAAGAGAAGGGATAGAGAGGATCTTGAGGGAGAGAGGAAAGAAGATAAAGAGGGAGAGAAGAAGGGAGAGAAGAATTGGAGGGAGGGAGGGAGGGAAGAAAGGTGTCTCTTCATCCCCTTTAAAACTTGCTTAGCTCTTCTTACTCCTTACTCCTCCTTCTCTCCCTCCCTCCCTCCCTTCCTCCCTCCCTCCCTCCTTCATTCCTTCACCTCGCGGCCAGACTCCTCATGTTTTCCTTCCCTCCTTCATTCCATCTCTCCCTCCCTCCCCCCCCCTCTTATCTCTCCCCCTCTCTCCCTCCCTCCCTCCCTCCCCCTACACTTAACAGCCGAAATTTGCGCAGTGTGAGAGAGAGAGAGAGAGAGAGAGAGAGAGAGAGAGTTTTTTTCCGCTATTCCTTTCTCTCCATTATCTGTTCTTTTCCTTTTTCCTCCTTCCTTTCCTTCCTCTCTCTCTTTTATCTCCTCCTCCTTACATAACTCCTCCTTTCTCCATCTTTTTCTCCTTATATAATTCCTCTCCTTTCCTCTCCTCTCCTCCTTATCCTTTCTTCCATTATTTATCTCTTTCTCTCTCTCTCTCTCTCTCTCTCTCTCTCTCTCTCTCTCTCTCTCTCTCTCTCTCTCTCTCTCTCTCTCATTAAAGAGAGTTATCAGGGAGCGAGGCATCTTCAGGCTCGTCATAATTTGCAATATAATGCCCCCGAGTGATGGCTTTAATTTGGGGGAGGCAAGCGAGGGCGGGCGGGCTGGTGGGCGGGCTGGCTGGCTGGTAAGGCCTGAGTGGTTGGGTATGTAGCTGGTTGGCTGTCTGGATGTCTAACTGGCTGAGTCGGTGGCTGGCTGGATGGTTGGGTCTGTAGCTGGTTTGTTGTCTAAATGTCTGGCTGGCTGACTAATTCTCTGGTTGACTGGGTGACTGGTGAGTTGGGTCTGTAACTGGTTGGTTCTCTGAATGTCTAACTAGCTGACTGGGTGGTTGGCTGGTTGATTGAGTCTGTTACTGGTTGACTGGGTGACTGGTTATTTGGGTCTGTAACTGGTTTGGTGTATAGATGTCTGACTGGCTGACTGATTCACTTACTGACTGGTTGACTGTGTGACTGACTGGTTGGCTAATTGATTGGTTAGGTGACTGGCTGGTTGACTGGGTCTGTAGCTGGTTGACTGTATGGATGTCTGACTGGCTGACTAATTTGCTGACTGAATGGTTGACTGGGTGACTGTCTGGTTGGTTGGGCTTCTAACTTGTTGACTGGATGATTGGGTTTACAACTGGTTGACTGGGTGATTGGCTGGTTGGTTCTGTCTTTAACTGGTTGACTGGATGATTGGGTGGCTGATTGGTTGAGTTTGTAACTGGTTGACTAGGTGACTGGCTGGTTAGTTGGGTCTGTAACTGGTTGACTGAATGATTGGGTGGCTGATTGGTGTGGTTTGTAACTGGTTGACTGGGTGACTGGCTGGATGGTTGGGTTTGTAACTGGGTGACTGGGTGACCGACTGCTTGGTTGGGTCTGTAACTGGTTGATTTCGTCTGTAAATGGTTGGTTGTCTGGTTGTCTAGGTGTCTAACTGGCTGACTGGTTGACTGATTCGCTGACAGACTCGTTAACTGGGTTCGTAACTGTTTGGTTGTATCGATGTCTAACTGGATAACTGAGTGACTGGCTGATTGGTTGGGTCTGGAACTAGCTGGTTGTCTAGATGCCTAACTGGTTGACTTAGTGACTGGTTGGATCGTTGGGTCTTTAACTGATTGGCTGACTGTTTCGCTGGTTAATTGGCTCTGGAAGTGGTTGGTTGTCTGGATATCTGACTGGCTGGCTGACTGACTGGTTGATTAGGTGACTGGGTGGTCGGTAGGGACTGTAACTGGTTGACTGGGTGACTGGCTGGTCGGTAGGAACTGTAACTGATTGACTGGATGACTGATTGGAAGTTTATCTAGTTATGTCTGACTGGCTGAGTGACTGACTGGCTGACTGTAGATACTCCCTCTGTCTCTGTTCCTACGTCTCCTTCATCTCCTCCTCTTGCTATCATTGCTGCTACTGTTCCTCCTCCTCCGCCTCTTCCTCCTCCTCCTCCTCCTCCTCCTCCTCCTCCTCAATCTCCTTGTCCCCTTGTTGCTCCTCTTCATCCTCGTCTTCGTCTTCCTCCTCCTCTGATAATCTCCTTCAGCCATATCCTTCCTCTGACCTTATTCCTCCTTCTCTGGTAGTCTGCCTCCTCCTCCTCCTACTCTTCCTCCTCCTCCTCCTCCTCCTCCTCCTTTTCTTCCTTTACTTATCCTATTCTTCCCTTACTCATTTTCCTCCTCTTATTTCTCCTTTTCCAACTACATTTCCTCTTCCCCTCTTCCTCATCTTCCTCCTCCTCTTTCTCCTTTCTTTCTCCTTTCTTTCTTCTTTTCTTCGTCGTCATTTTCTTTTTCATCATCATCACCATCTTCTTTTATTTCTTCTTCCTCTTCTTCTTCTTCTTCTTCTTCTTCTTCTTCTTCTTCTTCTTCTTCCTCCTCCTCTTCCTCTTCCTCTTCTTCCATCGGAGGTTCTTTCTCCCTCCCCACGCAGAGGTTAGTGGCAGGGCGTCTTCAAATTCTCTCTCTCTCTCTCTCTCTCTCTCTCTCTCTCTCTCTCTCTCTCTCTCTCTCTCTCTCTCTCTCTCTCTCTCTCTCTCTCTCTCTCTCTCTCTCTCTCTCTCTCTCTCTCTCTCTCTCTCTCTCTCTCTCTCTCTCTCTCTCTCTCTCTCTCTCTCTCTCTCTCTCTCTCTCTCTCTCTCTCTCTCTCTCTCTCTCTCTCTCTCTCTCCTCCTCCTCCTCCTCCTCCTCAACCTCCTCCTCCTCCTCCTCCTTTGCCTCCTCCACTTTGTCGTTCTTGTCGTTGCCTTTCTCCTTCCTCCTCCTCCTCCTCCACCTCGCCCTCCTTCACATCTTATTCCTCTTTCTCCGCCTCCTCTTCTCCCTCCTCCTCCTCCTCCTCTTCTTATATTTGCTTTCGTAATACTTAACAATTTTGACTAATACTGATTTTTGTCATTCTCTCTCTCTCTCTCTCTCTCTCTCTCTCTCTCTCTCTCTCTCTCTCTCTCTCTCTCTCTCTCTCTCTCTCTCTCTCTCTCTCTCTCTCTCTCGCAGTCGAGATAAATGATTGCGTCCAACTCGCAGAAACAGAGAACCATAACACACACACACACACACACACACACACACACACACACACACACACACACACACACACACACACACACGGCCCAGTAGCTCAGTGGATAGAGCGTCTGCCTCACAACCAGAAGGACCGGGGTTCGATTCCCCGGCCGGGTGAAGATAAGTTGGGTTTATCTTCTTTCACGTGTTCACCTAGCAGTGAGTAGGTACGCGACGTCAGGCAAGGAGTTGTGACCTCGCTGTCGCGGTGTGTTGTGTGTGAGTGGTCTCAGTCCTACCCAAAGATCGGTACTACGAGCTCTGTGCTCCTCCGTAGGGGAACGGCTGGCTGTCTCGAGAGACCCGCAGCAGACCAAGAGGTGCATTACACACACACACACACACACACACAGCCATTCATCATATTCCTCTTTTTTTGTTATATTTTTTCATTAATTTTTTGTCAATGATATTAGGTTTGCTCCACTTTAAAGAGGGGAGCAGTGCTCTCTCTCTCTCTCTCTCTCTCTCTCTCTCTCTCTCTCTCTCTCTCTCTCTCTCTCTCTCTCTCTCTCTCTCTCTCTCTCTCTCTCTCTCTCTCTCTCTCTCTCTCTCTCTCTCTCTCTCTCTCTCTCTCTCTCTCTCTCTCTCTCTCTCTCTCTCTCTCTCTCTCTCTCATGTCGCGTGTGAAAGTGGTTCTAAAGATAGTGATGGTGGTGGTGGTGACGGAGTTGCGGGCGCGGTTGGTGGTGGTTGTGGTGGTGGTGGAGCTCCTTATGAAATTACTTAAGTTAACCCGTAAAAAAAAAGTGTGTATGATAAAGATGCATGACCACTACAGTTCCTTTTTGGGGCTCATATGCGCGTCTTGGGAGGCGGGGAGCGGCGGCCAAGCGGGAGATTTTTTTCAACACAATTTTGGACTAAACTCTACGGTGGCAGCAAGCCGGATTTAAATATACATGAGTAGTGTTTGCGTTTTGCCGTGTAGGGAGGGTTGTGGAAAAGGGGGAGGAGGTTGTGTGTGAGAGGGAGGGGGAGAGTGTGTGTGTGTGTGTGTATGCGCATGTGTGTGTTAATAGGTGTGCAGTGGTGATAGATAATGTAAGGGGGAATGTGGCTGGCGTGCATTGGTGTGTAGTGGTGAGGTGGTGGTGGTGATTGAGGTGGTGGTGGTGGTGGTGTGTGTGTGTGTGTGTGTGTTAATAGGTGTGCAGAGGTGATAGATAATGTAAGTGGGAGGGTGGCTGGCATGCATTGGTGAGGTGGTTATGGTAGTGGTGGTGATGGAGGTGGCGGTATGTGGGGGGGGGGCGGTGTATTACAGGGAGGGTGTGTATTTCGTAATGGACTGTGTGTGGGATATTGCTGTGGGTGTTTGCTGTGGGTGGTATACTGATGGGATTCCTTACTACATCAACAACTACTACTACTACCACTACCATAACCACCACTACCACTGTTACCACTACTACTACAGCTACTACTACAACCAACAGCGCCGCCGCCAGAGCCACCGAGGCAAAAGCTATGATAGGTCTACTTTAAAACGAAATTCCCTCTCTGCCCAGCCGGCCTCCCTACCTCCCTCTATCTCCCTCCTCCTCCTCCTCCTCCTCCTCCTCCTCCTCCTCCTCTTCCTCTTCCTCCTCCTCCTGCTGTGTTTGCATGGTTGTGGTTAATACGGTGAAGGTGTCAGGATTTCAATTTCGCTTCAAGGGGTAACTTATGCCCTTCCTTCCTTCCTTCCTTCTTTCCTCTTCTCCCCCTTCCCCCCCCCCCACCTCATCATGTAGTCTGCTTCTCCCTTTGTTTCTGTAACTTTCCCTTCTTTTGCTTCTCTCTATTTTTCCCTTCACTTCTTATGCCCTTCCTTCTTTCCTCCCACTTCAATCTCTATTTCTCGTCACTCTCCATTCCTTCATTCTATACCTTTCCCTTCTCTTCTCTTTTTTTCCTTTCACTCCTTATCTCCCTTCCTTCCTTCCTTCTTTCCTCCCTCTTCAATCTCTCTCTCTCTCTCTCTCTCTCTCTCTCTCTCTCTCTCTCTCTCTCTCTCTCTCTCTCTCTCTCTCTCTCTCTCTCTCTCTCTCTCTCTCTCTCTCTCTCTCTCTCTCTCTCTCTCTCTCTCTCTCTCTCTCTCTCTCTCTCTCTCTCTCTCTCTCTCTCTCTCTCTCTCTCTCTCTCCTCTCTCCTCTCTTCTCTCCTTTCTCGTTCCTTCCTTTCTTTCCCTTCACAATATCTCTTCCATCGCTCTGTAGTCTGTATCCTCCCTTCTTTCTCCCTACCTTCATTATGTAACCTTCCCTTCTCTCTCCTTTCCCTCCCTACTTTATGTTCTACTGTTCTTTCTTTCTTCATTTCCCTTCATTCTCCTTCCCCTTGTCACTCTTTAGCTTGTCTCTCCCCTTCTCTCTCCTTCCCCTCGTTCTCTATCCTTTCTTTCTCCTCTCCTCTTTTCCTTCACTCTTCAATATACATCTCCTTATCTCTTGTTGTATCTTCCCTTCTTTCTCCTTCCCCTCATTCTCTACCTTTCCTTTCTCCTCTCCTGTTTTCCTTCACTCTTCAATATTCATCTCCATATCTCTGTAACTTTTCTCTCCCCTCTTTCCTTTCCTCCTCCCTCCCTCCCTTTGTGGCTCCCTTCTCCCATTTCCCTTCGTTCAGCCATTTCCATCTCCTCTTACCTCCTCTTGCCTGTTCTCCATATATCATGTTCCCTGCCTCCTCTGCTCCGTTTTCCCTCTCTCTCTCTCTTACTGATCTGCATCCACTTCATATCTTATTTCATTCTATCCTTCCCCTTTTCCCCTCTTCCATTTCCGTTCCTACAGTTCCCATCTACCTCCCTCCTCCTTCTTCTCTATCTCTCTACATATCTTCTCTTTCCCTTTTTTTATTTGTCTCCCACCTCCTCCATCTCTCTCTCTCTCTCTCTCTCTCTCTCTCTCTCTCTCTCTCTCTCTCTCTCTCTCTCTCTCTCTCTCTCTCTCTCTCTCTCTCTCTCTCTCTCTCTCTCTCTCTCTCTCTCTCTCTCTCTCTCTCTCTCTCTCTCTCTCCATTTCCCTCTATATTTTCTTTTAATCACCAATCTTTTCCTTCCCCTCTCTTTCTCTATTCCTTCTTTCCTCTTAAATTTCCCTTTCCTCACTCATCCACTTCTCATTCCTCTCTTCCCTATCTCCCCTTCCTTCCCTTCCCTTATTTCCCTTTCCTCAGTTATCTACTTCTTTCCCTTCCTCTCTTCTTCTTCCTTTTTCTAATGTCTCTCTTTCTCAGGCATCTTCCTCCTCCCACTCCTCTTTTCTCTTTCCCCTCTCTCCTTCCTTTTCATATATATTTCCCTTTTCTCAGTTATCTACTTCTTCTCATTCCTCTTTTTCTTTCCCTGTCTTCCCTTCCCTCTTTTCTTCCTTCTAATATCTCTCTTTCTCAATCATCTTCCTCTTTCCACTTCTCTTTTCCCTTCCTCTCTCTTCCTTGCTTCCTTTAATATTTCCCTTCTCTCGGTCATCTATCTCTTCTCACTTCTCTTTTCCTTTCCCTGTCTTCCTTTCTCTTTCTTTCTCTTTCTCAGTCATTTTGCTCTTTCCTACTCTCTCTTCCTTTCTCTCTCTTCCTTGTTCCCTCCCTTCTTTTTTTTCTTTCCCTCTTTTTCTCTCGTATTTCCCTTCTCTCAGCCATCTTCTTCCCTTCCCTCCATTTCTCTTCCCCTCTTATATTTTCCTTTCCGTCTCTAATGTTTCCCGCCCCTCGGTCCCATTCCTATTCACACCACTCTTTTCCCTTTCCCCTCTTCCGCTCCCCTTTCCTCCCCTCGCCTGGTGTCTGTGTGCCTTCCGGGGATCACCTGCACACCTGTTAATGAGGGGGTGGTCACTTTCCTTCTTTGCCCTTACCTGTCAGACTCACGAGGTCATGACGAGGTTAGCCAAAGATATGATGAAGACGGGGTGTGCGATACGGGGAAGTGTTGGGGAAAGCTCCACTACTACTACTACTACTACTACTACTACTACTACTACTACTACTACTACTACTACTAGCCTACTACTACTACTACTACTACTACTACTACTACTACAATAATACTGCTGCTGTTAAATAGTTTGTAATTATTATGGATTTTCTGATTTCCTTTTATAGAGGAGAAAAATCCATCCTTCCCTGACATGAATACTTGCCAGTCCAGGGGTGGAGTGAATACAAGATTTGTGTATTCGAGTACGAATACGAATTCGAATACACAGAAATGGTTTTAATTCGAATGCAAATACGAAAGCTTCTTGAAAGTATTCATGAATACATTCATGAATACTTTTCATTGAAAAATACCTTCTCGACGTAACTGTGTATAACACTGTTCTAAAGTTATGCTACAGTAACATGAGCTCAGGAACACAGTCAGCGTCCACACCGGCAAGGGGCAGCTGAGTCACACCCCGCGCTGCCACACTCTGCGAACCTGTACTTTACACGACCCCTGCACGTCCGCCCAGGAGGCTGGACTTGTAAGAAACAACGGCTGCTAATTATGACAATGAATTTTTAAGTATTCTTCAGATTATTACTTTTTTCTTTGACGGTTTTCTTTACTTTTCTTTAATACCCGCGAAAAAAATACAATCCCTGCCCATCACACGTCTCGTTAGGCCTGTCCGTCTGTCTCATTTATGCGCTGGTTATGGTAATAGTTCTTAGCTAGCGAGAGAGGCTTTCTACGCCGCTGACACGCTGGAAGGGAACAGGGAAAGATGACGGAGTGTTGAGTTTGGAGCTGTCAATACATGTACGAGTTATGGTATTCGGAGGCCACATAATTTACTTGTTCTCTCTTTTTCACTCTGTTACTTTTTCTTTTCCTCTCATTTCCCTTCACTCCTTATGCACTTATGTCCTTCCTTCATTCCTTCCTTCTTTCCCCTTCATTCTTCCTCCCCCATCACTCTGTAGCCCATCTCTCCCCTTCACTCTGTTGCCTACCCATCTCCTCTCTCATTTCCCTTCACTCCTTATGCACTGATGTCCTTCCTTCCTTCCTTCCCCTTCATTCTTCCTCCCCCATCGCTCTGTAGCCCATCTCTCCCCTTCACTCTGTTGCCTACCCATCTCCTCTCTCATTTCCCTTCACTCCTTATGTACTTATGTCCTTTCTTCCTTCCTTCCTTCCTTCCCCTTCATTCTTCATTCCCCATCACTCTGTAGCCCATCTCTCCCCTTCACTCTTTTGCCTACCCATCTTCTTTCTCATTTCCCTTCACTCCTTATGCACTGATGTCCTTCCTTCCTTCCTTCCTTCCCCTTCATTCTTCTCCCCCATCACTCTGTAGCCCATCCCTCCCCTTCACTCTGTTGCCTACCCATCTCCTCTCTCATTTCCCTTCACTTCTTACGCACTTATGAACTTCTTTCCCCTTCATTCATCCTCCCCATCACTCTGTATCCCATCTCTCCCCTTCTCTTTCTCCCCTCACTCTGTTGCCCACCCATCTCCTCTCCCCCTTTCCTTTACTCATATATATTCCTCTCCTTATTTCTCGTCTCTTCCTGTAACTAATGAATGGTTGCAATACTTCATAGTTTTTGTGGGTCATGGAGTGTGTTGCAGGCTAAAGTGTGTTGCAGGCTAAATACATAAACTTGCACACCGCCGGTTTCAAAGCAATTAGCCGGTGTATAATTTGCCCAGTTGGAAGCCCCCACAAGGCGAGATGTACGTACGAACACACACACACACGCACACGCACACGCACACGCACACACACACACACACACACACATTATATACCCTTCTTCATTTTTCTCTTTCTATCTTTCTTTTTTTCACACACACACACACACACACACACACACACACACACACACACACACACACACACGTTATATACTTTTCTTCATTTTTCTCTTTCTATCTTTCTTTTTATTTCTTTCACACACACACACACACACACACACACACACACACACACACACACACACACACACACACACTATATCCCCTTCTTCAATTTTTCTTTCTATCTTTTTTCTCTTTTTTTTATGCACACACACATATTACATACCCTTTCATTACAGCCATTTTCACCCTCTAATTATCTCCATTCCTTTTCTTTAGTACTCGTTAAAAAAAAAAAAGATATCATCCGTACCTGACACTAATACCTTCTGGAGCCCACCTGTCCACCTCCTTAATTAATAGGAATCTTCAGGTGGTAATGTTCCTTAATTTTTACCTGTCTCGTTTAGTGCTTTCCCTGTTACCATTCTCTTCTCGTTCCATCTATTCTCATGTTACGCCGACTAAACGAAACTTTCCAACTTCCTTTTATTCTCATGGAAACCAATATCTCCTAAAGTTAGTAATATAATGTTTCTCAAGCTTGTCTGTCGTATGGTAATTGTTAACACACCTCTACTTCTCTTTATTACTTGTTTTCTCTATTATTGTTTTCTCTACTTTCCCTTAAAACTCCCTAAAAATGTCTCATCCACTCACCTCGTTTCTTTCTGCATCATTTTCACTGTTGTTTTTCTTCACTTTCCTTTTATACTCCCTGAAATATATCATGACTTTCTCTGTTGTTTTTTCTCCTCTTTCCTTCAAAACTCCGTAAAACATATCTGATCTACATACGACGTTAATTTCTGCATCATGTCCTCTGTTTTGCTTTTTCTCTACTTTCCTTTAAAACTACCTAAAAAATGTCTCATCCACACACACGGCGTTTCTTTCTGCATAATTTCCTCTGTTGCTTTTCTCTCATTTCCTTTAAAACTCCCTAAAAAATGTCTCATCCATACACGACGTTTCTTTCAACATCATTTCCTCTGTTGTTTTTTCCTACTTTCCTTTAAAAAACCCTAAAACATATCTCATCCACACTTACGGCGTTTCTTTCTGCATCATTTTCTCTGGGGTTTTTTTTTCCTACCTTCCTTTAAAAACCCTAAAACATATCTCATTCACACACACGACGTTTCTTTCAACATCATTTCCTCTGTTGTTTTTTCCCTTCTTTCCTTCAAAGCTCCCTAAAACATATCTCATCCACACTTACGGCGTTTCTTTCTGCATCATTTTCTCTGTTTTTTTTTTCCTACTTTCCTTTAAAAACCCTAAAACATATCTCATCCCCCCACACGGCGTTTCTCTCCATCATTTCCTCTGTTGTTTTTTTCCCTTCTTTCCTTTAAAAACCCTAAAACATATCTCATCCCCCCACACGGCGTTTCTCTCCATCATTTCCTCTGTTGTTTTTTTCCTACTTTCCTTTAAAAACCCTAAAACATATCTCATCCACACACACGGCGTTTCTCTCCATTATTTTCTCTGTTTTTTTTTTCCTACCTTCCTTTAAAAACCCTAAAACATATCTCATTCACACACACGCCGTTTATTTCTGCATAATTTTCTCTGTTCTTTTTCTCTACTTTCCTTCAATACTCCCTTAAAAATATATTATCCACACACGGGGTTCCTTTCTGCATCATTTTCTCTGTTCTTTTTCTCTACTTTCCTTCAATACTCCCTAAAAATATATTATCCACACACGGGGTTCCTTTCTGCGTCATTTTCTCTGTTCTTTTTCTCTACCTTCCTTCAATACTCCCTAAAAATATATTATCCACACACGGGGTTCCTTTCTGCGTCATTTTCTCTGTTCTTTTTCTCTACTTTCCTTCAATACTCCCTAAAAATATATTATCCACACACGGGGTTCCTTTCTGCGTCATTTTCTCTGTTCTTTTTCTCTACTTTCCTTCAATACTCCCTGAAAAATGTCTCATCCACTCACTTTTCTTTTCTTTCTGCATCATTTTCTCTGTTGTTTTTCTCTACTTTCCTTCAATACTCCCTGAAAAATGTCTCATCCACTCACTTTTCTTTTCTTTCTGCATCATTTTCACTGTTGTTTTTCTCTACTTTCCTTCAATACTCCCTGAAAAATATATTATCCATACACGGCGTTCCTTTCTGCATCATTTTCTCTGTTGCTTTTCTCTCGCTTCCTTTTCATAATCCCGGAAATACCTCGTCCCGACACACCGCGTTTCTTTCTGCGTCAAGTTCTCCCCGTCTGTATCCTTAATAAGTCTCCCAAGTTATGCTAATTTCCGCTCCTTTTAAACCTGCTTCCTCCCGCCCATGAATATTTGATTAGCTTGGTAATGACGATTGATCCTCCCGCGTGTAAATCTAATGGCGTTGAAATGTGCTTATGAGGGACTGGGATGGGTTAAGTGTGACTGGATTTTTATTTATTGATTTTTATATTTTTTTTTGCGTTCAGGACTTGTAAGAGTTGCCTAAAGGGACTTGTGTTCAGATTGAGTGTTCCAACGTTGATTTTTTTTCCTTTTATGTGTTAGATTTATGGATAGATAGATATAGATAGATAGATAGGTGGATAGATAGATAGATAGATAGATAGGAAGGTAGGTAGGAAGGTAAGCAGAAAGAAAGAAAGAGAGAAAGGAAGAAAAAAAAGTACGGAAGAAAGAAAGAAAGGAAGGAAAAAAGTAAGAAAGAAAGAAAGAAAGAAAGGGTTGATAGGCAGGAAGTAAAGACAGAAGAAGAGAAAACGAAGGAAAAATAAAGAAAAAAGGAAAAGGGAAAGAAAGAAAGAAAAAAGAAATTG
Organism: Eriocheir sinensis; assembly: GCF_024679095.1. Classification (NCBI taxonomy): domain Eukaryota; kingdom Metazoa; phylum Arthropoda; class Malacostraca; order Decapoda; family Varunidae; genus Eriocheir; species Eriocheir sinensis. Next base: position 13,967,974 of record NC_066538.1, read on the forward strand.
AAAAATATGTGAAAAAAAAGAAAGAAAGAAGAAATTGAAATATATGTGTGTAAAAAAAAGAAAAAAAGAAAGAACGAAAGAAAGAAAAGTAGGCAGGTAAAAAAGAAAGTATAGAAATAAGAAAAGAAAACGAAGGAAAAAAAGGAAATAGAAGGAGAGAAAGAAGAAACTGAAGAAAAATGTGTGAGTGTGTGTGTGCGTGTGCGTATGTGTGCGTGTGCGTGTGTGCGTGTGCGTGTGTGTGCATGTGTATGTGTGTGTGCTATTAGGGAGCGCGGTAATGCGATTCAGTAGAAGTTTTGCTAATGCCCTTTTTTTCTTTTTCTTTTACTTTTCTTTTCTTTTTCTTTTTTTTCTTTTTTGTTGATGTTCTTTTTTTCCCTTTTTTTCCCTTCCAGCAACACTCGCGGGAGGCGGCGGCGTAATGTGTATTCTTGAACCGTGTGTTTGTGATCTTTTTTTTCCTTTTTTTTTTGCGTGTGCCTTGGGGAAATTTGCGTTCGTGCGTGCGTGTGCGTTTGGGAAAGTTGGTGTTACTGCGCTGATTCTTATAATAGCGTAATCTTAAGTTGTTGTTTTTTTAATGTACGGTCGTTAAACTTTACTGTAGCGAGATTAGAAGGATGCTGGTGTGAGTTTTCTTTAATTAGTGTGATCTTAAGTTTTGTTTTGCTTTGTTTTTTTAATTGAACGATCGTTAAACTTTACTGTCGCGAGATTAAAAGGATGCTGGCTAAGTTTTTATTGGTGTGATTTTAGTTTTGCTTTGTTTTTCAGTGTATATAGGAAGAAAGAGTTATGTAATAATGTAATAGTAAGAGTAATATAGTAATAGTAATAGTCGTTGAACTTCATTGTAGAAAGATTAGAAGGATGTGACTGCGAGTTTTTTTCTGTGATCTGAAGTTTTGTTTTGTTTTTTGCAATGTACGGTCGTTGAACTTACTGTAGCGAGATTAGAAGGACGCTGGTGTGAGTTTTCTTTAATTAGTGTGATCTTAAGCTTTGTTTTGTGGGGGTTTTTTTGAATGTACGGTCGTTGAACTTTACTGTAGCGAGATTAGAAGGACGCTGGTGTGAGTTTTCTTTAATTAGTGTGATCTTAAGCTTTGTTTTGTGGGGGTTTTTTGAATGTACGGTCGCTAAACTTTACTGTAGCGAGATTAGAAGGACGCTGGTGTGAGTTTTCTTTAATTAGTGTGATCTTAAGCTTTGTTTTGTGTGTTTTTTTTAAATGTACGTAGGTGTAAGTTTTCTCTAATTGGTGTGATCTCCTTTTATTTTTTTACAGCAAAGGAGGCAGCTCAAGGGGGGAAAAAATGATAATGAGAAAGAAAAAGAATGCCAAACACTGCCCATATAAAAAAAAAAAAGAGTTCAGAAGAGTGGCTAAAAGAGAGATCAATTTCGAGAAGGGAATAGAAGGTTGCTGCTCTGATTCTAATATTCGTGTGATCCTTTTCTTTCACATCACGGTCATTAAAACTGTACTGTAATTCGATATATCTTTTATTTAGCAAGACTAGAAGGTTGCTGCTCTGAATCTTTAATTAGTGTGATCCTTTTCTTTCACATCACGGTCATTGAAACTTTACTGTAATTCGATATATCTTTTATTTAGCAAGACTAGAAGGTTGCTGCTCTGAATCTTTAATTAGTGTGATCCTTTTCTTTCACATCACGGTCATTAAAACTTTACTGTAATTCGATATACCCTTTATTTAGCAAGACTAGAAGGTTGCTGCTCTGAATCTTAAATTAGTGTGATCCTTTTCTTTCACATCACGGTCATTAAAACTGTACTGTAATTCGATATACCCTTTATTTAGCAAGACTAGAAGGTTGCTGCTCTGATTCTAATATTCGTGTGATCCTTTTCTTTCACATCACGGTCATTAAAACTGTACTGCAATTCGACATACCCTTTATTTAGCAAGACTAGAAGGTTGCTGCTCTGAATCTTAAATTAGTGTGATCCTTTTCTTTCACATCACGGTCATTAAAACTGTACTGTAATTCGATATACCTTTTATTTAGCAAGACTAGAAGGTTGCTGCTCTGAATCTTAAATTAGTGTGATCCTTTTCTTTCACATCACGGTCATTAAAACTGTACTGTAATTCGATATATCTTTTATTTAGCAAGACTAGAAGGTTGCTGCTCGGAATCTTAAATTAGTGTGATCCTTTTCTTTCACATCACGGTCATTAAAACTGTACTGTAATTCGATATATCTTTTATTTAGCAAGACTAGAAGGTTGCTGCTCTGAATCTTAAATTAGTGTGAGCTTTTTGTTCATATTACGGTCATTGAAACTTTGCTGGAATGTGATATGCTTTAATTAGCAAGATTAGAGGATTTAACTTTAGCCTAATACATCAGGCGATTCATGTAGCAAGATTAGAAGGACGATGATGTGATTTTCTTTATTATACTTGATTATTATTTCAGACAGGACGGTCATTTTAACTTTCCTGTAATGTGGTAGATCTCTCATGTAGCAAGACTGAAAGGGTAGTGTTGTTTTCGGTTTTATATTAGCGCGATCTTCTTTTTTTGCGCATTACGGTCATAAAACTTTACTGTATGGGAAGCTCTTTATTTAGCAAGATTAAGACGTTGCTGTGAGGTTTATATTAGTAAGATGTGTTTGTTTAATATATCAAGATTAGAAGGATAGTGATGTGTTTTATTAGTGCAATCTTATTTTTTTTACATAGTACGGTCATTAAACTTTACTGTATGCGAAGCCCTTTATTTAGCAAGATTAAGACGGTGCTGTGAGTTATATATTAGTAAGGTGTGTTTGTTCAATATATCAAGATTAGAAGGATAGTGATGTGTTTTATTAGTGCAATCTTATTTTTTTTACATAGTACGGTCATTAAACTTTACTGTATGCTAGGCCCTTTATTTAGGAAGATTAAGACGGTGTTGTGAGTTATATATTAGTAAGGTGTGTTTGTTTAATATATCAAGATTAGAAGGATAGTGATGTGTTTTATTAGTGCAATCTTATTTTTTTCTACATAGTACGGTCATTAAACTTTACTATACTATGATATGCCCTTTTATATAACGAGAAATGAAGTATGTTTTGTGACTTGTATTAGGCTAGATTCACGTTTTTATCAGTACGGTCATTATTTTTACTGTAATGCAATAGATTTTTTTATGTAGCTAAACTAGAAGGATGGCAAAGGAAAAGTTGGGTACGGGGCAGCGGTGGTTTTGTGTTTATTTAAAGTCTGTAATAATTTTTTTTTATAGTACAGCCATTAAGCTTACTGTAACCCGATAGACCTTTCATTTAGCGAGATTAGAGGGACGGCGCTGTGAGTTTTATGATAGTGTGGTCTTTTTTATCACAGTACTTTTATTAAACTTTACTGCAATGCGACAGACCTTTTTATAGCGAGCAAAGAAGAATGATTTTGTGATTTTTATTATGCTGGGTTTATATTTCAATCAGTATAGTCATTGATTTAACTTTTTATATAGCTAAACTAGAAGGATGGTAAGGAAAGGTTGGGTGCGTAAACAATTAACTGTGTGTGACTGCGGTGGTGATGTGATAAATGTGCAATCATATTTTTTTATAGTACAGCCATTAAGCTTCCTGTAACTCGATAGACCTTTCATTTAGCGAGATTACAGGGACGGCGCTGTGAGCTTTATGATAGTGTGGTCTTTCTTTTCGTAGTACCTTTATTAAACTTTACTACAATGCGACAGACCTTTTTATAGCGGGCAAAGGAGAATGATTTTGTGATTTTTATTATGCTGGGTTTATATTTTTTATCAGTGCAGTCTATATTTTACTGTGATCAATAGACTTTTTATATAGCTAAACTAGAAGGGTGGTAATTATGTTAGTCTATTTGTATTATTAGCAGTTCTATTAGTTGTATTAGTATCTATGTTCTATTAGTTCTATCAGGTAAGAGTTCTATTAGTATCTATGCAACAGTTAAAGTTAGCAACAATTCTACTTCGTTCTTTTTAGCAACAGTTAAATGGATACGCAAATAGTATGGTCATTTAACTTACTGTAATTCGATAGACCTTTCATTTAGCGAGATTAGAGGGAATGGTTTCTTTTATGTAACAGTTAAAGAAAGTCGGCTTGTGTTGCGTGTACGATAGTCAAGAAGGTTATGCTGTTCACGGAGAGTTTGTTTAATATTCTTTCTCTATTCCTTTTTGCTTTTTTGCGGTGGTTTTGGGATTCATGTAACTTCATTTTTCTGTCCCATTTTTTCCTTATCCAACTTTTCCTTTATCCATCTTGCCATCAGGAATACGACAGTTCATTTTTCGGGAGGGACTATTATGCAACAAGTCTACTTTTTCAATGATTCTAATTTACAACAGTTCATTCATCCAACATTTTTTTTTTTTACAAGACTGTTTTCTCATTTTAAACAGCACGATCCTTCTTTAACTTGACAAAAATATGAGTATGATATTTTTCTCACAGTTTTCTTTTTCTTTCTCTAGGGAGCACACGCTATAGCACGTGGCCTCGGAGCTCATCGACGCAATAGCCCTTGAGTCTGTGAGGGGAGGAACGTATTACCAAAGGACACAAGAGCCAGCGTGATACCTGGGGCCGGATTCACCAAGACACTTACAAGACCTGCCGTTGGTAAGTCTTCCGGTAAATCTGTCCACTATGAACACCCCTTGTCTTTATTTATTTATTTATTTATTTTTATTTTTTTTACGTCTACGCCCTTAGCGCCGGTAGGCTTGCTTGAGGGGCCTGGATGGAGTTCGACCCCAGCCCATCATGGCGCAGGCAAGTGTTTATAGTGGCGCCATCTTCTCTTGGCTCATGCTGCCCCCCGGAACTCGTTTTTGATTCACTTGGACGGTTTCCTCTAGAGTCCGGGTTGATGGGTGGTCTTCAGGACAGCATGCGGGTAATTTTAAGCCACTCGGCGGTGACTGAAAAATCCGTGGTGGTAGCGTGGGGATTCGAACTCGCGTCGTCCATCACGTGGTGAATGTGGGCCCAACACGCTACCACTCAGCCACCGCCTACCCCTACCCTAGGTGGCTCCGATGGCAATGAATGAAGGGCAGCCTATATAAATGACCGTACTGTTGAAAATATGAATCTAGCCTAATAAAAAGGTCACTTCATTCATTACCACTGCCTAAAGACACGGGCGTTAATTAGTTCAGTCAGTTAAGAGCTCTATTAGTAGGATCTGTGTATGTAACGATTTTCATAACACACACTAATCTTCCCTTCCGTTCCTCTCTTTTTCTTCTTCTTCTTCACCCTTGTTGCTTCATCCACTCGACATTCCTCACATTCCCTTTCCGCATTCTTCTCTTCCCTTTTCTCTTTCTCATCCTCCTTCATCTCTTGTTCCCCTATCTATGTAGCAGTTAAAGTTAGCAATAGTTCTTCTTAGTTCTTTTTAGCAATTGTCAAATGGATACGGAAATGGAGTTACCAGAGGACCAGGGTTCCCACATTATCGTACTCAGCCACTCAGAACATTGTATTTTCCGGTTTCTGAGTTACAGCTATCGCCAATAAACACCAATAAGTAATGCTTTTAACGATAACTTTAACTGGTATTTCGTTATCTGTGTGGGTAGGAAAGTTTTGGGCCCTGGAACTGATAAATGCGATGTTTTGAGTACGATAATTTGGCAACTCTGCAGAGGACTTACCAACAGCAGGTCTTGTGAATGGCTTGATAAGTCCGGCCCCACGTTGCTACAGTCACCTATGCCAGATTGTCGTACTCAGAGCATAGTATTTACCGGTTTCTGACGCCTAACTATTGCCAAGAAACATCAGGAATTAACTATTTTAACGGTAATTATAAGTGAATCTCCTTATTGAAAAAGTAGACTTGTTGCATAACGTAGTACCTCCCGAAAAACGAACTGCCGTATTCCTGATGCCAAGATGGATAAAGGAAGAGTTGGTTAAGGGAAAAAATCGGACAGAAAAATGAAGTTACATGAATCACAAAACCACCACAAAAAAAAAAAGCAAAAAGAATAGAGAAAGAATATTAAGCAAACTCTCCGTGAACAGCATAACCTTCTTGCTACCACGAGACAGTTTTTGGGTCGGAAGTCGGTAAATATAAAAGGCTGAGTAAGACAATCTGGCAACGTTGAGCCCACAGTGTATACCTTCGCCAGGGCTCCCCAGGCATACCCGCAGGGGAGGATGAACGCCCGGGTGAGTTGTGACATTTAATTAACTTTACTGCACTGCGATGGACGTTTATTTATGCAGCAAGATTGAAAGGGTCGGAATCTGATGTTTATTGCACAAGGTTTTTGTTTTCACTCTATTAACCTTTTAGCTTGACGGAAATGAGTTTTTTTCTATAGCAATTAAAGAAAGTCGTGCTGGATTTTTTTTACAAGACTCCTTTCATATTTTTCACAGGACTATTTTTTCGTTTTTCACTCTATCGCCCTTGAACATGACAGAAATATGAGGGTATCGTCCTTGAACATGACAGAAATATGAGGGTATCGTCCTTGAACATGACAGAAATATGAGGGTATCGTCCTTGAACATGACAGAAATATGAGGGTATCGTCCTTGAACATGACAGAAATATGAGGGTATCGTCCTTGAACATGACAGAAATATGAGAGTATCGTCCTTGAACATGACAGAAATATGAGGGTATCGTCCTTGAACATAACAGAAATATGAGGGTATCGTCCTTGAACATAACAGAAATATGAGGGTATCGTCCTTGAACATGACAGAAATATGAGGGTATCGTCCTTGAACATGACAGAAATATGAGGGTTTCTTTTAAGTACCAATTAAAGAAAGTCGATATTTTTTTTTTTTTTTACAAGACTGTTTTCTCATTTTTCACAGCACGATCCTTCCTTAACTTGACAAAAATATGGGTCTCTTTTACAAGTCAAGAAATGTATTTTCCAACTGTCAAAAAAAAAAAAAACGGGTACGCTAATCCTGCCATCAGGAATACGACAGTTCATTTTTCGGGAGGTATATTTTGCAACAAGTCTACTTTTTCAATGGTTCTAAATTACAACAGTTCCATTATCCAACAGTTCCATTTTCCAACAGTCAAACGGGTACGCTAATCTCACCATCAGGAGTACGACAGTTCTATTTTCCAGCATCACGATAACCTTATTCAGCAGAGGTTTGGTTTAGTCCTTTATTGGCGTCCAGGGAGCGGCCCAATGTATGTATTCTCGCTTTCCAGTTCACTTTTATTTCTGAGAGGGAAGTTACGAGGCGTTTTGCTATTACTGTTGTTTTGTCCAAGGGTGGTTTTGTGTGTACGATAGTCAAGGTTATTTTGTTCACGGAGAGTTCGCTTAATATTCCTTCCCTATTCTTTTTGCTTTTTTGCGGTGGTTTTGTGATCCATGTAACTTCATTTTTTATGTCCCATTTTTTTCATTATCCAACTCTTCCTTTATCCGTCTTTTCCTTCATTTTTTCATTCATCCAATTGTTCCTTTGTATTCCCTTTTATTTAACTTTTCCTTCAACTTTTTTCATTTATTAAATTTTCACTTATCCAACTCTTCCTTTATCCATCTTTTCCTTCATTTCTTTCATTCATCCAATTGTTCCTTTGTACTGCCTTTTGTTTAACTTTTCCTTCACCTTTTTCTTTTATTAAACTTTTCCTTATTTGTTTCTTTTATCCAACTTTTCCCTTTTCAACTCTTCCCTTATCCATCTTTTCCTGTATTTCTTTCATTCATCCAATTGTTCATTTGTACTGCCTTTTATTTATCTTTTCCTTCATCTTTTTCTTTCATTAACCTTTTCCTTATCTGCTTCTTTTATCCAACTTTTTCTTATCCAACTCTTCCTTTATCCATCTTTTCCTGTATTTCTTTTATTCATCCAATTGTTTCTTTGTACTGTCTTTTATTTAACTTTTCCTTCATCTTTTTCTTTCATTAACCTTTTCCTTATCTGCTTCTTTTATCCAACTTTTCTTATCCAGTTCTTCCTTTATCCATCTTTTCCTTCATTTCTTTCATTCATCCAATTGTTCCTTTGTACTGTTTTATTTAACTTTTCCTTCAACATTTTCTTTCATTAACCTTTTCCTTATCTGTTCCTTTTATCCAACTTTTCCTTTTTTTCAACTCTTCTTAATCCAATTTTTCCTTTTATCCTGCTTCTCCTTTATCCAATTTTCCGTTTATCCATCTTCTTCCTTAACCTACCTCCTTTCCTTTCTTCAACCATTTCATTATCCAATTTTCTCTACATATTTTCATTTACCCAATTTTATCATTATCATACTTTTCTTTCATCCACCATTCCGTTCTCCCATTTTTCCATTAAGCTCTTTCTTAATCTTACCTTTTCCTACGCTTCCTCTATCTCACTTTCCCTTCACCCTACTTTTCATCCTACTTTCTCTATTCCCTTCTTTTATCTTTGCCTATCCTACGCTTCCTGTATCTCACTTTCCCTTCACCCTACTTTTCATCCTACTTTCTCTATTCCCTTCTTTTATCTTTGCCTATCCCACATTTTCTCCATCTTGCTATATTTCCTGGTAGTCGCACGAACACTTTTTTTTTTACTTCATCCTACTCAGTTTTACCTTTCCTAGAAGTTTCCCTTTGAATCTTTATACTTCAAACGACGGTCAAGTTCGATAAAAGTTCGTTTAATCTTTTTTCCAGCGGTCATTCTGGGTACTGTAACTTCCCTGGCTCTTATCCTACGAAGCTGTCGGTTTTATTTTCTTTTTCTTTATATCTTGAGAAAGTTTCCTGGGTCCAGTTTCAGAAAGTTAGTCGCGTGTGTATAAAACGGTACAACGATCACATTCAGAGGGAGTTAAGTATGTGTTACCGCGGTGGTTAGTAAGTTTAATGAGGTAGATTGTTTAAGAAGCAGATTTTGGAAAGGAAAGACAGCAGGTTTTGGAAAAGAAAGTAGTTAAATACATACATTCAAGAAAAAGACGAAAAAGAACAAGAATGAAAAGATAAGGAAGATGAAGAATGATTTAGGAGAAGAAAAAAGTTTAATTCGTTAGATTGTTTAAAGAAGCAGATTTTGGAAATGAAAGACTGCAGGTTATGGAAAAGAAAGTAGTTACATACATACATTCAAGATAAAGACGAACAAGAACAAGAAATGAAAAGATAAGGAAGATAAAGAATGATGTAGGAGAAGAATAGATTTTAATTCGTTAGGTTGTGCAAAGAAGCTAATTAGGAAAGAAAGGAACAGATTAAAGAACAGGGCTAAACACATGTATTAAAGAAAGGGAAGAACTTGAACAGGAATGAAACGAGAATGAAGATGAATAATGACCTGGAATGAAAGGACAAACAATAAAAAAAAAAGGTCGAGTAAGTTAGATTATTTAAAGAAGCTGATTTGGAAAGGACAACAGATTAAGGAAAAGAAAAGTTAAATACATACAATCAAGAAAAGGATGAACAAGAATGAAAAGAAAAGGAAAAAGAATGAAAAGGAGGAAGACGAATGAAAAGAAAAGGAGGAACGTGATTAAAAAGAGAAAGAAGACGAAGGAAAAGAGAAGGAAGAGGAGGAGGAAAAAGAAGAAAAGAGAAAAGAGGAAAATGTGTGTATATATAGCAAAGTGTTATTTATCGTAAGAAATTATGTATTTATTCCAGTTTTTATAGTGGTGGTGATAGCGGTGGTGATGATTGTGACTCGCAGTGGTGATTATGATGCGTGATCGGGATGGTAGTGTTTGTAGAACGAATAGATATACGGATTCTGGTGATCATGGTTATGGTGGTGGTGGTGGTGATGGTGGTAATGGTTGTACTGGTGATGGAAGAAGCCTGTACGTACCATATCAGTAGTGGTGTTGAGAGAAGAAGGTGATGGTTATATGCTGATGGGTCATGGTTTAGGAGGTGGTGGTGGTGGTGATGGTGGTAATGGTTGTACTGGTGATGGAGGGGCGGTGTAAATTGTCATTGTAATAGTGTTGTTTACAAAAGGAAGTAATGGTCTTGGTGGTGATGGTGGTGGTGGTAGTGGTGGTGGTGGTGGTGGTGAAGGAGGAGAGCGGTGGAGCCTTGGTGGTGGTGGAGGAAGCAGACCATTGCCTCCCTGACCGCGTAGAAGGAGGAGGAGGAAGAGGAGAGGAAGAGGAAGAGAAGGAGAAAAGGAAAAGAAGAGAGAGGAGAAAAGACACGAAGAGAAATAGAAGAAAAGAACAAGATTAAGGAAGAAAAAGAACTGGGTGAAGAAGTGCATACAGAGGAGGAAGAAGAAGAGAAAAAGAAAGAAGAAGAAACAGAAAAAAAGAAGAAAAAGAAAAAGAAAAAGGAAAAGGAAAAGGAAGAAGATGAAGAAGAAGAACCAAAAAAGCAATAACAGTACCACACAAAAGGCAATAAACTGACGAAATGGAACAAACAGAAAGAGAAGAACAAGAACAAAACATGAACAAGAACAAGAACGAAGAAAAAGCAGAAAAAGATGAAGAAGAAAAAGAACAGAAAACAAAACAAAAAAC
>NC_066538.1:13985988-14043488 GCF_024679095.1 Eriocheir sinensis
CACACACACACACACACGTTCTCAGCATCCCGGACACGGCGCATGCGAGAGGGGAAGTTATGGGTCAGGAAGAGGCCGAGGAAGGGGAGGAAATGGGGGGGAAGGGGAGAGGAAGGGAAGGGAGGAAAGGGAAGGCGGTGTTGGTAGTGGTGGTGGTGGTGGTTGTGCTGCTGATGTCTTTAGGGTCGGTGATGGTGGTGTATTGGTGTTGGTGGTGGTGATGTATTGGTGTTGGTGGTGGTGGTGTATTGGTGTTGGTGGTGGTGTATTGGTGGTGGTGGTTGTCCGTGCCTGTATATTGGTGTTGTTATTGTTGGTGGTGGTGATGTATTGGTGTTGGTGGTGGTGATGTATTGGTGTTGTTGTTGGTGGTGGTGTATTGGTGTTGGTGGTGGTAGTGGTGCATTGGTGTTGGTGGTGGTGATGTACTGGTGTTGATGGTGGTGGTGTATTGGTGTTGGTGGTGGTGGTGGTGATGTATTGGTGTTGGTGGTGGTGGTGGTGATGTATTGGTGTTGATGGTGGTGGTGTATTGGTGTTGGTGGTGGTGGTGGTGATGTATTGGTGTTGGTGGTGGTGGTGGTGGTGTATTGGTGTTGGTGGTGGTGGTGGTGATGTATTGGTGTTGGTGGTGGTGATGTATTGGTGTTGATGGTGGTGGTGTATTGGTGTTGGTGGTGGTGTATTGGTGGTGGTGGTGGTGGTGGTGTATTGGTGTTGGTGGTGGTGGTGGTGATGTATTGGTGTTGGTGGTGGTGGTGGTGGTGTATTGGTGTTGGTGGTGGTGGTGGTGATGTATTGGTGTTGGTGGTGGTGATGTATTGGTGTTGATGGTGGTGGTGTATTGGTGTTGGTGGTGGTGGTGGTGTATTGGTGTTGGTGGTGGTAGTGGTGTATTGGTGGTGGTAGTTGTGTTGATGGTGGTTGTCCGTGCCTGTATATTGGCGTTGGTGGTGGTGGTGGTAGTGGTGTATTGGTGGTGGTGGTGGTGGTGTATTGGTGGTGGTGGTGGTGGTGGTGTATTGGTGTTGGTGGTGGTGGTGGTGATGTATTGGTGTTGGTGGTGGTGGTGGTGTTTTGGTGTTGGTGGTGGTGGTGGTGATGTATTGGTGTTGGTGGTGGTGATGTATTGGTGTTGATGGTGGTGGTGTATTGGTGTTGGTGGTGGTGGTGGTGTATTGGTGTTGGTGGTGGTAGTGGTGTATTGGTGGTGGTAGTTGTGTTGGTGGTGGTTGTCCGTGCCTGTATATTGGCGTTGGTGGTGGTGGTGGTAGTGGTGTATTGGTGGTGGTGGTGGTGGTGTATTGGTGGTGGTGGTGGTAGTGGTGTATTGGTGGTGGTGGTGGTGGTGTATTGGTGGTGGTGGTGGTGGTGGTGTATTGGTGGTGGTGGTGGTGGTGTATTGGTGGTGGTGGTGGTGGTGTATTGGTGGTGGTGGTGGTGGTGTATTGGTGGTGGTGGTGTATTGGTGGTGGTGGTGGTGGTGTATTGGTGGTGGTGGTGGTGTATTGGTGGTGGTGGTGGTGGTGTATTGGTGGTGGTGGTGGTGGTGTATTGGTGGTGGTGGTGGTGGTGTATTGGTGGTGGTGGTGGTGGTGTATTGGTGGTGGTGGTGGTGGTGTATTGGTGGTGGTGGTGGTGGTGTATTGGTGGTGGTGGTGTATTGGTGGTGGTGGTGGTGGTGTATTGGTGGTGGTGGTGGTGGTGGTGTATTGGTGTGGTGGTGGTGGTGGTGGTGGTTGTCCGTGCCTGTATATTGGTGTTGCGATGGTGGCGATAGTCACTCACTGGTGTTGATATTTTGGTGGTGGTTTTAATTAATGATCTTGCGGTTTTGTTTGTTTTTCACATCACGGGAGGCAGCTCCAGGGCTAAAAATAAAACAACATTATTAGTGGTGGTGGTGGTGGTGTAGGCTATTGGTGGCGGTGGCGGTAGTGATGGTATATTGGTGTATTAGTGATGGTGGCGGTAATGTATTGGTGGTGGTGATATACTGATTAGTGTTGACGGCTGGCAGTGGTGATGGTATTCGAGGTGGTGATGGTGTTGGTTGGTGGTGTCGAGAAAGGCGCTGGCTGAGTGGTCACTGGTCAGGGTGCGGGTGAAGTGTCGAGGAGGACGTGGGTTCGCGTCCCGCCCGCCGCTACGAACAAGGCAGGCAATTTTTCAGCTATCGCCGAGTACCCTAAAAGTACCCACATGCTGCCCCCATCAACCCGGACTCTAGATTCTCTCTCTAAAAAGAGAATCCGGGGGGCAGCATGAGCCAGGCAAGATGGCGCGACTATAAACACTTGCCTGCGCCATAACGAGCTGGGGCCGACCACCAGGTCCCAATAGAGGCGTTTTCAGTAGTGTCACCGACAAGTAAAACGAAGTCACGCAACACAGCATTTTTACTAAACATGAATTACAGCCCCGCTGCCAGACGACAGACGCCACCGCCCGGGAATAACTCGTGTACATCACTCTTCAGACCCAAGTCCTCGGAGTGCACACTGTCGGAAGTAGGAAGATGGAGGAATTCGACGATTTGTTCCTAGAGGATGACCACAGATCACCTGTGCTTAATCCTTTGTATATGCCCCTCATCCAGCGGCAGACGAATTCTCGGTGGGAGGAGTTGTGTTTACAGTTCGCATGTATGAGTTCTGTGCCAACTCTAATTTTCTCCTTGTTTTAGCTTGATGTCAACTATGATATTGCAAAAATATATATTTCCTCGCCCGCACATGATGACTATGTTAACAGATGATGCAAGAAACACACCAACATACGAAAAAACAGCTCTGCTCCAGGAGTACAGTCAGCCACGAAATAGAGTCGGACCAGTAGCGGATCCAGGGGGGGGGCACCTGGTCACGTGCCCCCCCCCAAAAAAAAAAAAATAATAATAATAATAATAATAATTATTATTATTATTATTATTATTATTATTATTATTATTAATATTATTATTATTAAAATGCATAAATGAATGTTTATCTACCAGTTCGCGTTAACATATGTTTTGAAGCTGAAAAGAAAAAAAAACGTGAAATACTCCCCCAGAACAATTAAGTATCTACACTCTACAGTTTATTCACGCTCTGCGAGTTTCGCCTCGCTGACTTGTATAGTACGCGTATCGGGCGGGTACTGGACAAGGGGGAGAGAGAGGCTCAGAGAGCTGCGGCTGGTCACTATAATGTACAAAGACTACCTCTTAATAAATTATCCAGTTCTGGACCTGGATGATTTACTGTATTTACATGATTATGTCATTGAATTCAGAATGTGGAGATCACGTTGATCTTCTGTACCTAAAAGCTCCTTGCCAAATACTGTACTTGATACATATCAACAGTGCTTACAAAATTATCCTGTTACAAAGAAATTATTACTTATTTACGCCACTTTCCCCATTTCATCTGCTACAGCAGAACGAAGTTTTTCTACACTTAAACATGTAAAACCATACAGACGGTCAGTTACAGGTGTGGAGAGATTGAATGGGCTTGCAAAATTATACATTCACCGTGAACTGACCAGCGGTGATCTGATTGAAAATTTTGTTTCGGCTGTCATTGATATATTTTCAAAAAAGAAAGAAAAGAAGAGGAAACTTTATCCTGTAATTTGTACATCACACACACACACACACACACACACACGCCCGGTAGCTCAGTGGATAGAGCGTCTACCTCACAACCAGAAGGACGGGGGTTCGATTCCCCGGCCGGGTGAAGATAAGTTGGGTCAAGTATTCTAAGGTTGGGTTTATCTTTCACGTGTAGCCCCTGTTCACCTAGCAGTGAGTAGGTACGCACGTCAGGCGAGGAGTTGTGACCTCGTTGTCGCGGTGTGTTGTGTGTAAGTGGTCTCAGTCCTACCCAAAGATCAGTACTATGAGCTCTGTGCTCCTCCGTAGGGGAACGGCTGTCTGCCTCGAGAGAGACCCGCAGCACATCAAGAGGTTAATTACACACACACACAAGCGCGCGCGCACACACACACGCATACACACATATATATATATATATATATATATATATATATATATATATTTGGGTAGGCGGTGGCCGAACTGGTAGCGTACTGGGCCCACATTCACCGCGTGATGGACGACGCGGGTTCGAATCCCCACGCTACCACTCGGATTTTTCAGTCACCGCCGAGTGGCTTAAAACTACCCACATGCTGTCCTGAAGACCACCCATCAACCCGGACTCTAGAGGAAGCCGTCCAAGCGAATCAAGAACGAGTTCCGGGGGGCAGCATGAGCCAATGCAAGATGGCGCCACTATAAACACTCGCCTGCGCCAAAAAAATATATATATATAAATATATATATATATATATATATATATATATATATATATATATATATATATATATATATATATATATATATATATATATTTTTTTACGTCGTGGCCTATTGCGCCGGTAGGCTTCTTCCCGGTGAGGCCTGATGGTCGGCCCAGCCCGTTCTGGCGCAGGCGAGTGTTTATTGTGGCACCATTTTGCATTGGCTCATGCTACCCTCCCGGAGCTCATCTTTAATCGTAGAATCTAAAGTCCGGGTTGATAGGTGGTCTGCTGGACAGCATGTGGGTAGTTTTAAGTCACTCGGCGGCGGCTGAAAAATCCCAGCTTGGTGGCACCGGGCGGAGATTGAACTCGCGTCATCCCGAACGCGGGGCCGTCACGCTATCCATTCAACCATATATATATATATATATATATATATATATATATATATATATATATATATATATATATATATATATATATATATATATATATATATATATATATATATATATATATATATATATATATATATATATATATATATATATATATATATATATATATTTAGTCATTGCTTTTGTCATAAAATTTGTGGCCCTTATGCTACAATGAATTTAATTAGTTTTAATGTAGCAATGAGTTCCTCCTAAAAAAAAAAAAAGTAGCTTATTAATGTTACCTATAAAAAAAATGCATTACTGTGGCTCAACACTTGACAAAGAATTTATCATATATTTTTTTTTTTTACCAAAGCACTGCTAATACAAATTACATCAAGTGTAAGTAAACTCAAGAGCAAATATGTTCTCCTACTCCAGCCTCTCACCCACATTCATCTCACAAATAAAACTAATGAAGCTCCTCTTGTAGCCTAACATATTTCAGAATTACAATATGGAGGACGGGCTGGGATGGGAAAAAAAGTAACCCACAACTTACAATGTCTGGCTAATTAAATAATACTCGTAGGTAAACTGGGGAGCATGCGATATTGCTGCGCGTTGCATCGGTGCTCATTTCCGCCTCCTTGACCTTTTGAGCCTGTGGTGGACTCGTATCCACTAGCCCGGGACACTTGGCCCTATGCCGTCAGGATTCCCACAATTCCTACCTTCCCCAAGTTTCCCCAGGTACCGGTTTATCGACCAACCCGAAAGGAAGGATGATCAGGAGCAATAGCTGGGAGGGCTGTGCGCCGAAGGCACCTAATCGGACTCAAACTGGTACCCCTAAGAGTGGTAGGCGGTCACAGAAACCACTCAGTAACGGAGGCGCAGGGGCTGGGGTGTAAAGAGAGAAAGCCCATTTTGACTCTCACTCTGCCCGGGTATTGAACCCAAAATCTCTATTCAACCGAGAAATGTCGGTTGCGAGCCGAGTGCCTAGTCCCCCCCCTCAAAAAAAAATTCTAGATCCGCCACTGAGAGAGAGAGAGAGAGAGAGAGAGAGAGAGAGAGAGAGAGAGAGAGAGAGTTCTGTTTCATTTTCGTCTCCATACAGCCCTAACACCGTGTAGATTGCCCCGTTGTCCTCCTCTAGCCTCCTAGCCCACTCCTCTGATGCTACTAACTCCCCTCTCTGCCTCTCATAGTTGCTGCATTCTACAGTTAGGTTTTCCACAGTTTCTTTCTCCCCTGTCCTACAGCTGCAGTCCTCTGGTTTCCCCCGTCCCTGTTCCTGCCATTTACCTCCAGGGTTTCCGTTCTTGCTTTAAACAACAGCTTGCTCCCCCAGTCTCCTACATGTCAGTCTACTCTCTCTGGCCTCTGTTTCCTGCTGTACCATCTTAACGTCGACTTGCCACTCGATCCTTCCCTCCTGCCATTTGACTTTTTCGTTCCTTTCAACTTTCTTCTTCACATCCCTGATCTCTATCTCATTCTACTCCTCTCTAAGGTGTTCTCTCCTTTTCCACGTCTCTTTCCCCCAGGTGGACTTGTTTCCATTTTCTTCCAGTATTTTCTTGGCCCATCTTTCCTTGCTACTCTTTTAAAAAAAAAATTAAGAAACCTAACTTACCCTTTATAATTCTTTCCTTAAACGTGCTCTATCCCATATCCTCTCTGATGGCCTCTACCGCTGTGCTCCTAGGGGCTCCTATGCCCCACCTGCCTACCATGTTCTAAACCTTTTCCAGCTGTGCAATGTCCTTTTCTCTGCAATAATAATAATAATAATAATAATAATAATAATAATAATAATAATAATAATTTCATTTCGCCCAGCTGCATATATAAGAAACAGGACAAGAAAATGAACGAGATGGAACGAGATACATAATGCTTTAATAATTGACACCTTAAAATTACATATGCGTGTGCACGGCACACTTATGCACAATCTACACGAACAGTAGGCCCAGCCACTCCCGCCGCATAGATCCACATACATAGGCCGAGTTGTCTGATGCGTTATGCTGGGTTCACACATTCACGGTTTGTGGTCACGGTGCCCTCCCGACACGCAAAAATGGTGAATCGGCAGTGTATCCGTGACTAACCTTGACATACCTTAGATTTCCGGCGCGGCATCGTAACCCCGCCGTGGAAAACCTTGGACGTCGGCAGTGTCTCACGATCATTTTGGTGCGAGCAAAATGATCGTGGCTCACCACGACAACTGTGAAATGCCGTGACTATCCGGGATGGCATCGGGAAGGGTCCGGGCTAGCACCTGGAGTCCGTCAGGATCGTCGGTAAGGCATCGCAAATAACCGTGACATTCCGCCGCTCAGCCACGGTATGATAACGTGTGCTGCGGACGCCTACCGACCTCATAAAGCTGTCGGGACGCTGCCGGGCTGGGCCAGTGACCTCCCAGCGCGCACATCACCATGACCCAGCGCTCTGACGCCTCCGTACACACACACACACACACACACACACACCTGGCTAATTACAGCCTTTATCAGTTTGCTGCCACTAATGACCTAAGTAGCCTTGCCCCTCAATTAACACCGAAGCATCAGGTCATATAATCCCCTTTCCTTAATTTTCATCCCCTCAAAGTTCACACACGCAGTGCACGTAGGGAACTGCATCACCTCCTCTCCATACACTGCCACAATAGCTTCACAGGTTTCTGGCACAATATGGTGAATAGTGTTCACAGCAACGCGGAAGGCATACGAAAGGCTTTTGTAGGAATCACCTGTTGCTAAGAAACGAAGTGTGATCGCAATACGTAGTCCTGGCTCAATGGGCGATCTCCAGAATGTTGTCTGCTTCTCAATGTGTGGGCCAACACGTGCCACAATCTCATTGAACAGGTCTTCATCAATCCTGAGGAAGTTTTTGTACAGCTCTGGATCTTCCTCTGCCAGTTCTTTCATGAGTGTGACATAATGACCCAAGATAGGCCGTCTCGTCAGGTAGGGCTTCACCCAAATCCTCTTCTTTTTCGACTTTTTTTTTTGTCAGCTGTATCAGTTCCAATATAGTTTTTTCTATGGCGAGACACTCCATGTTGTGCTTGTGCAGCATCAATATCCTCAGTTTGGCTAGGTCGCTCTCTTTCATGTTGTTGCGTTCACGAGAGACACTTGTGGACTGGTGCCAGTTCCAGGCAACGCCCCCTTTTTATACATCGGCAGAAATACCAAGATGCTACAACGGTTAGGCGCCGATGTCCGTGAAATACCGGGAAGGCACCTAGGCAAGTCCGTAACTTCATCGTGGTCGTCGTGGGTGGGTCGTGGGTTACCGGTTGTAACCTTGGTGATACACTGTCATTTTCCGTGGCCCCCGTAAGTGGGTCGGGAGGGCTCCGGGGTGGGGTCGCGAATGGTCCGGGAACGTCGTTCGCGTTCCGGCGTACTACCTTTGTACACCGTTGTACAGCCGCCACAGGGGTAATCCGGCGGTCAGATCGTGGCCAGAGGTCACGGTTTAACCACCTGCTCTCCGGGAGGCCATCGTGGACCACAAATCGTGAATGTGTGAACCCAGCATTATTTCTGATCCATAGAGGCAATATGGTACAGCTACTTCTTTCCATACACTTCGCCCCACATCATATTTATTCACAACTCTATTGCCTCCATTCATTATCATCCCTGACATCCTCCTTGCCTCCCTTCATTCACTTCCCTGTTTCTCACCTCCTAGGCTTTCCTTGCTAACCTCGGCCAGGCACGAACCTGTAGGAAACTCTCCTGTTTTTGGTCTAGCTCTACTTCCTATCTATACAATACGATGAGGAGGCCGAATTCTGGTGGATTTTTTTTTATCTGTCTAAATGGCACAGACTGGCAAAACAGGCATTGATTTCATACGAGACCGTTTTTCTGTAGGTGTAAGTTGGGTTTCTATCGTTTATCGTTGTTTACCGTTGATGAGGTTCCAGGCCCTGCTCCGCCGCTAGTCAACCAGCAGGTAAGATATATTATTTCGTCTGATGTGGAAATGCACTTTAAAAACTGGTGCAGCGGTTTGGGGCCCAATGTAGCTCGTTTGAGGACCAGTTGGCAACACTGCGGCGGGACAACAACAGAAACGTCGTGTTCGCTTCCCACCACCGCCAAGCTTCAGGCTGGCCTGGCAGGTCCCCGACCCTAAGGCAAGTATAGAGAGGTTTGTCACTCTCATAGAACGTGAAGAACCAAATTTTGAAATGAGCTTTTTTATTAGGACCTCTCGGATGTTTTTTATGTTATAAACTACTACAATAAAATAAAATAAGATGTAGATTTTTTGTTATATACCCTATCAAGCAATTGTCGGTGAATAAAAAATATATATAGAAATGTTCACGGCATCTCATCCTGAACGATGATTGGCTGGCATCTCGATAAGCTCCGCCCCTTCCTCGAGCCTAATTAAGCCCCGCCCCATCCTCGTTGTCTGCCCAAACCGACGGCTTCATACACCTCACTCCCACCCTGTTTCCTGACCCAAACATTAATTTTTGCGAAAACCTGAGACCACCATCATCTTCCTGAGAAGATTCTGCATCACACTAGCATAAAATTGTAACCATAATGTAAAATTACACATACGATAATCAGAGTCAAATGAAGTAGGGAATAAATATTTTCTTGCAATTATTTCCTTTCAACTCCTTAGTACTCAGCTGGTTTTCGTCGCATCACTTTTATAAGCACAGATTCTAAATCTGCATGCTTTTCTGCTTCTGATGGTGTAGGGCACGTCCCGAGGTAAAAATATACATAAGGTCAAAATCACCTCCGAACATAAGCCACGCCATGACGGAGTTCTTTCGCCTCGGCATTTGTTTACTCAAGTCAGACTCGCCGCTCAAGTGAGGTGAGCGGCGAGTCTGACTTGAGTAAACAAATGCCGAGGCGAATGAACTCCGTCACGGCTTGGCTTATGTTCGGAGGTGATTTTGACCCTCTGTATTTTTTTACCTCGGGACGTACCACACACCATCAAAAGCAGAAAAGCATGCAGATTTAGAGTCTGTGCATCACTTTTATAAAAAGTGATGCGACGAAAACCAGCTGAGTACTAAGGAGTTGAAGGGAAATAAGTGCAAGAAAATGTTTGTTCCATAGTTCACTTAACTCTGATTATCGTATGTGTAATTTTACATTATGGTTACAATTTTATGCTAGTGTGATGCAGAATCTTCTCAGGAAGATGATGGTGGTCTCAGGTTTTCGCAATAAAATAATGTTGGGGTCAGGAAACAGGGTGGGAGTGAAGTGTGTGAAGTCGTTGGTTTGGGCAGACAACGAGGATGGGGCGGGGCCTAGCGTGAAGGCAATAGAAGTTGCCAACGAGTGATTTCCTCCCGCCTGTATGACGATACCTTCTCTATACTTGCCTTGCCCGACCCGACCCTCACTGCTCCTGGTGCTGCAGGACCGTCGAGGAGACCATTGAGCACCTCCTGCTGCTGCACTGCCCCGCCTCCACTCCCAGCCAATGCCGCCACAACACCAACTCCGCTCCTTGGATGTGGCCACCTTGGACCTGGCGGCAGCAGGCGTCCACCCCTCACGGCAGGAAGCAGCGGCTACCCGCCCCACCTGCGCCTTCCTCAGGAAGACGGGGCAGCTGACGCGCCTGTGAGGCCCTCACGGGACGACTAGTCGCCGCTGCGGTCCATAACAACAACAACACTACCTAGCAGCCCCCTAGAACACCCGAGAAGAAGACGAAGGCTCCACACTCACAGGCCAGCGCTTGGGACCTGCTGGCCAGCGACACCCTCAGCCCCAACACTGCCAGGACAACACTTCCACCACCGCTGCCGGGAAGTCCACTTCCTCTACACCGGCCTCACATGAGCCAGCACTGGGGACCTGCTGGCCAGCGACACCCTCAGCCTCAACATTGCCAGGACAACGGTAAAGATTCGTATTAGGTCCGTGCCAGTATCTCATAATCTACTTTATGAAACATCACTAGCTCTTCATATATCTTTTCTACAAACCTTCAACAGTCATGGAAACGCTTTGAAAATCCAATTCAAGGACTTTTTTTTTACTCTTGAAAATAGGGGATAATGTTTACGAAAGCGCGTCGCCTCCTCTGGTGCTGGCCGCGGCGACGCTGCAGCCGCCGCAGCCGTAAAATAGCTCGCAGAGGGTTTAGGGTCGGGGGCATATTTAAACTACTCCAACCAAACTTTACGACCTACTAGATCCAGGGGGGCGTAGCCCGCCCTGGACCCCCCCCCCCCCCCCACATGTATATGTGACTTATTTCAGCGAGGAGGTATTTCTCGCAACACCGGCTGCAGCGCCGCCGCGGCCAGCACCAGAGGAGGCGACGCGCTTTCGTAAACACTATCCCTTATTTTCAAGAGTAAAAAAAAAGCCCTTGAATTGGATTTTCAAAGCGTTTCCATGACTGTTGAAGGTTTGTAGAAAAGATATATGAAGAGATAGTGATGTTTCATAAGGTAGGTAATGAAATACTGGCACGGACCTAAAACGAATCTTAACCAGGACAACACTTCCACCACCGCTGCTGGGAAGTCCGCTTCCTCTACACCGGCCTCACATGAGCCAGCGCTGGGGACCTGCTGGCCGGCAACACCCTCATCCCCAACACTACCTTCCAAGCCCTCAAGTGTACACAGACCTTCCTGTATAAGTCCAGTCAGCCTGACAGGATCCCCACCCTGATGCCAGAACGACATGCTAACAACAGCCTCCAGCATTTAACACTGAGAGGGCTCAGGAGGCCGTGGTCCCACAGCCTAACTGGCCTCCTGAAACACTCCAGAAGAAGATAAAGTAGCATGAGCACCCTGGACAAGCAGGAGCAGACTGCTGCAGGGGGCAGGAGGGTCAGTGGTTAGCAGATGAAGCAGCTTGCTGCTGGCGACTCCAGTAAAAGAGGAGAGAGGAAGTTTTTGTGTCTGGAGTGTGAAAAAGAATTCTCCTCAAGAGGAGGCCTCAGATATCACACCCTTACACACACTGCTGTGAAGAACTATGAATGTAAGGGATGTGGGAAAAAATTAATCTTTAAGAGTCACTCTAATACACACACCCTGACACACACTGGTGTAAAGAACTATGAGTGTAAGGAATGTGGGAAACAATTCATCCAGAAGAGTCACCTTAATACACACACTCTGACACACACTGGTGTAAAGAACTATGAATGTAAGGAATGTGGGAAAAAATTCAGCCACAAGAGTACACTTGATAGACACACCCTTACCCACACTGGTGTAAAGAACTATGAATGTAAGGAATGTGGGAAAAAAATCATTCAGAAGAGTACCCTTGATACACACTGGTGTAAAGAACTATGAATGTAAGGAATGTGGGAAAAAATTCATCAAGAAGAGTACCCTTGATAAACACACCCTAACACACACTGGTGTGAAGAACTATGAATGTAAGGAATGTGGGAAAAAATTCAGCCAGAAGTGTCACCTTGATACACACACCCTTACACATAGTGGTGTGAAGAACTATGAATGTAAGGATTGTGGGAAAAAAATCAGTCGGAAGAGTGACCTTGATAGACACACCCTTACACACATTGGTGTAAAGAACTATGAATGTAAGGAATGTGGGAATAAATTCAGCCGGAAGGGTAACCTTGATACACACATCCTTACCCACACTGGTGTAAAGAACTATGAATGCAAGGAATGTGGGAAAAAATTCAGCCAGATGGTTACTCTTGATATACACATCCTTACACACACTGGTGTGAAGAACTATGAATGTAAGGAATGTGGGAGAAAATTCAACCAGAAGGTTACCCTTGCTAGACACACCCTTACACACATTGGTGTGAAGAACTATGAATGTAAGGAATGTGGGAAAAAATTCAGCCTGAAGAGTACTCTTGATACACACACCCTTACACTGGTGTAAAGAAATATGAATGTAAGGAATGTGGGAAAAAATTCACCCGGAAGAGTAACCTTGATAAACACACTTTAACACACACTGGTGTAAAGAACTACGAATGTAAGGAATGTGGGAAAAAATTCATCTGGATGAGTTCCCTTGGTACACACATCCTTACACATACTGGTGGGAAGAGTCATGAGTGTGAAGAGTGCGGGAAGAGGTTCAGTGTGAAGTCGGCATTCAATCAACATGTCTTCAGGCACTATGGCCTTAGAGAGTTCAAGTGTGATGTTTGTGTAAAGCTCTTTAAGACTAAGAAAGACATTGCCAAGCACTTAAAGATCCACTTCAGAAGTGTGTCTGCCTACAGTAGTTATAGTGACCAGGGTGTTAGCAGCAGCTGAGCCAGATAAGGAAAGTGAAGTGAAGGAGAGATTAAAGTGATCTTGTAAGACAAGGAAGAAAGAAGGCTTGCCTGTGAAGTGATAAAAGGAGAGGAGCTGTATCTTTTTTTCTACAATCTTTCTACAATCCCTATCATGCTGAAGTCACTACGCGCTCTGTAACGCTCGGTCCTCGTCACTTACATGCCATATCTTCAGTAACATTACAATCCCAATCACACTTGGGTTACTATGTCTTCTGTAGCAATGCGTACTCTTGTCCCTACGATTGCTTAATCTTTTGTAACATTTATTTCTGTCAATATTAACTTGCTCTGCCCTTTGTAACATTGAGACCAGGTTATGTTAGTCATTTGTTTTATCTTTTTCTGTATGTCGAGACGAGGTTATGGAAGCTAGTCATTTGTTACGTCTATTATTCTTTAGTTTAACACAAGATTACGTTAGCCAGTCATTCATTGCATGTTTTTCTTTACATCAACACAAGGTTATGTTAGCCAGTCATTCATTACATATAGATATGTTTTTCTTTACATCAACACAAGGTTATGTTAGCCAGTCATTCATTACATATGTTTTTCTTTAGTTCAAGACAAGGTTACGTTAGCCAGTCATTCATTACATGCCGGTATGTTTTTCTTTACATCAACACAAGGTTATGTTAGCCAGTCATTCATTACATATGTTTTTCTTTACTTCAGCACAAGGTTACGTAACTAGCCAGTCATTCAATACAGATGTTTTTCTTTAGTTTGAAACAAGGTTATGTTAGCCAGTCATTCATTACATAGTATGTTTTTCTTTTGTTCAAGACAAGGTTACGTTAGCCAGTCATTCGTTACGTAATTTTTTGAACATGGTATTATTACTTATCAAGTTACGTGGGTAGTATGGGTTTCTACTTTCTTTGCATCGAGACAAAAAAACAAGGTTACGTCAGCTACCCCTTCATTACGTCACATGTACATACTACATAGGCATCGTTACGGCAGTTTCGATTTCCCCAGAGTCGTTTAGGATTGTCATGCGTGTCTGTGTACATACGGACGTACATACATATTACGCATATTTGTTTATCTGTATTACTAGGAGAGTAAGACTTTATGTATACTCGCTGTGTTCGACATTAACTGCTTGGTCGGTGGAGAGGAAGTATCGCTGTAGGACTTGTGTTGCGGAGAGGAAGTATTGCTGTAGGACTTGTGTTATGGAGAGGAAGTATTGCTGTAGGACTTGTGTTGTGGAGAGGAAGTATTGCTGTAGGACTTGTGTTGTGGAGAGGAAGTATTGCTGTAGGACTTGTGTTGCGGAGAGGAAGTATTGCTGTAGGACTTGTGTTATGGAGAGGAAGTATTGCTGTAGGACTTGTGTTGTGGAGAGGAAGTATTGCTGTAGGACTTGTGTTGCGGAGAGGAAGTATTGCTGTAGGACTTGCGTTGCGGAGAGGAAGTATTGCTGTAGGACTTGTGTTGCGGAGAGGAAGTATTGCTGTAGGACTTGTGTTGCGGAGAGGAAGTATTGCTGTAGGACTTGTGTTGCGGAGAGGAAGTATTGCTGTTGGACTTGTGTTGCGGAGAGGAAGTATTGCTGTAGGACTTGTGTTACGGAGAGAGAGTATTACCATAGGACTTGTGTTACGGAAGAAAGTATTATTGTTGAGTCGGCTATGGTGAGGTTCTTTTCGGCTTCATATATTACTTGTCGTCTTAAGGAGGTACCGTATGTATATCGTTTAGTCATGTACACCGGGTTTTTCAAGCGTTGTAATAGTATCAAGCTCTGTGGCTGGTGTGGCTTTGCTTCTAATTTTGAGATGGAGTTGTTAGATTTTCAGAGTGAAGTAAAATCATTTACCATTTTCTTATACCAGATTGTTAAAACATGTATTAGTATTCATTAAGCTATGTAGCAAGTTCCGCTTTATCATTCAGTCTTTGGGACGGAGTTATTAGCTAGAAGTGTTGGGTTTCCGGAAAGTCGCCACATTACAAACTCAGTTGTAACGTGTGATATACAAAAATTGACACTGATCGCGTCTTGAAAAACTGGTGAGCAAAGAAAAGTCAGTCACAGTGTTCTTGATGAAGGCTAATATGGCGTTTGAAAAGTCAGGTGCTAATTTCTTTGTTCGCCCCAAAGAAAAACAATCCATTACTCCGTTAGCAACCCAGAAGTCAAGTATTTGTTAATTGTTAAGAGGAATAAAAACATTGAATTGTTTTCCTTCGTTTGTCTGTGGAGAATCAAAACTTTTCCGCCAGACAAACGAATCAGTTAAAGCAGTTGAATCTACACTCGCTAGAAAGGCGAAGGTTGCGAGGAGACTTGATCGAAGTCTATAAATGGATGAAGAGATTTATCATTTAATAAAGGGGATGTCAATAAGATTTTGATAGCAAAAGAGCCAGGTAGGACGCGTAGCAATGGTTTTAAGTTAGACAAATTCAGATTTAACAAAGACATAGGCAAGAGTTGGTTCACCAATAGAGTGGTGGACGAATGGAACAGGCTTGGGGGCCATGTTGTGGGTGCCAATACCGTAGATACATTCAAGAAGAGGTTAGATAAAGCCATGGATGGTGAGGTAAGGTGGGGTTGAGTGTACAGGAGCTGCCTTGTATAGGCCAATCGGTCTCTTGCAGACTCCTTACGTTCTTATGTTAAGTAAGAGTGTTATAAAAATTGCAAGTTTCTCAGAAAGGCCTTTTTTTTAACCCCTTGACTGCGGATTTCCAACCAGAAGACATCACCAAGCTACATGAACGGAACAAAAAGTGGTGTCCACAATGCAAAGAAGAAAAATGTATAGTCCTGCACCCTGGGAGGAGATATCCAGCACACCACTACCAGATGGGAAACACCGCTATCCACCACAGAGGGAAAGAAAGGCTAGGAGTAGTAGTACAACTACTACCACCATTGGGTTAATTATGGTTGTCTGAGGTGTTGTGGAGGATGGGAGGGGCTGGAAGTGTATGGTGGGTGTTGGTTGAAGAATTAAGGTTGGGGTTGTTTGAGGTTGCTGGGAGTTGGTTGGTTGGGGATTGTGCGTATAGGTGGTAGTTGATGGTAGTGATAAGAGTGGTGGTAGTAGTTGATGGTAGTGGTAATGGTAAGGGTAATGGTGGTGGTGGTGGTAGTTGATGGTAGTGATAAGAGTGGTGGTAGTGGTAATGGTGGTGGTGGTAGTTGATGGTAGTGGTAATGGTGGTGGTAGTAGTTGATGGTAGTGGTAATGATGGTGTAGTTGATGGTAGTGGTAATGGTGGTGTAGTTGATGGTAGTGGTAATGGTGGTGGTAGTAGTTGATGGTAGTGGTAATGATGGTGTAGTTGATGGTAGTGGTAATGGTGGTGGTAGTAGTTGATGGTAGTGGTAGTAGTTGATGGTAATGGTAATGGTGGTGGTAGTAGTTGATGGTAGTGGTAGTAGTTGATGGTAGTGGTAGTAGTTGATGGTAGTGGTAATGGTGGTGGTAGTAGTTGATGGTAGTGGTAATGGTGGTGGTAGTAGTTGATGGTAGTGGTAATGGTGGTGGTAGTAGTTGATGGTAGTGGTAGTAGTTGATGGTAGTGGTAATGGTGGTGGTAGTAGTTGATGGTAGTGGTAGTAGTTGATGGTAATGGTAATGGTGGTGGTAGTAGTTGATGGTAGTGGTAATGGTGGTGGTAGTAGTTGATGGTAATGGTGGTAGTAGTAGTAGTTGAGGTAGTGGTAATGGTGGTGGTAGTAGTTGATGGTAATGGTGGTAGTAGTAGTAGTTGAGGTAGTGGTAATGGTGGTAGTAGTTGATGGTAGTGGTAGTAGTTGATGGTAATGGTAATGGTGGTGGTAGTAGTTGATGGTAATGGTAATGGTGGTGGTAGTAGTTGATGGTAGTGGTAGTAGTTGATGGTAGTGGTAGTAGTTGATGGTAATGGTAATGGTGGTGGTAGTAGTTGATGGTAGTAGTAGTTGATGGTAGTGGTAGTAGTTGATGGTAATGGTAATGGTGGTGGTAGTAGTTGATGGTAGTGGTAATGGTGGTGGTAGTAGTTGATGGTAGTGGTAATGGTGGTGGTAGTAGTTGATGGTAGTGGTAATGGTGGTGGTAGTAGTTGATGGTAGTGGTAATGGTGGTGGTAGTAGTTGATGGTAGTGGTAATGGTGGTGGTAGTAGTTGATGGTAGTGGTAATGGTGGTGGTAGTAGTTGATGGTAGTGGTAATGGTGGTGGTAGTAGTTGATGGTAATGGTAATGGTGGTGGTAGTAGTTGATGGTAGTGGTAATGGTGGTGGTAGTAGTTGATGGTAGTGGTAATGGTGGTGGTAGTAGTTGATGGTAGTGGTAATGGTGGTGGTAGTAGTTGATGGTAGTGGTAATGGTGGTGGTAGTAGTTGATGGTAGTGGTAATGGTGGTGGTAGTAGTTGATGGTAGTGGTAATGGTGGTGGTAGTAGTTGATGGTAGTGGTAATGGTGGTGGTAGTAGTTGATGGTAGTGGTAATGGTGGTGGTAGTAGTTGATGGTAATGGTGGTGGTAGTAGTAATGGTGGTGGTAGTAGTTGATGGTAGTGGTAATGGTGGTGGTAGTAGTTGATGGTAGTGGTAATGGTGGTGGTAGTAGTTGATGGTAGTGGTAATGGTGGTGGTAGTAGTTGATGGTAGTGGTAATGGTGGTGGTAGTAGTTGATGGTAGTGGTAATGGTGGTGGTAGTAGTGGTAATGGTGGTGGTAGTAGTTGATGGTAGTGGTAATGGTGGTGGTAGTAGTTGATGGTAGTGGTAATGGTGGTGGTAGTAGTTGATGGTAGTGGTAATGGTGGTGGTAGTAGTTGATGGTAGTGGTAATGGTGGTGGTAGTTGATGGTAGTGGTAATGGTGGTGGTAGTAGTTGATGGTAGTGGTAATGGTGGTGGTAGTAGTTGATGGTAGTGGTAATGGTGGTGGTAGTAGTTGATGGTAGTGGTAATGGTGGTGGTAGTAGTTGATGGTAGTGGTAATGGTGGTGGTAGTAGTTGATGGTAGTGGTAATGGTGGTGGTAGTAGTTGATGGTAGTGGTAATGGTGGTGGTAGTAGTTGATGGTGGTGGTAGTTGATGACAGTGGTAATGGTGGTGGTAGTTGATGATGGAAGTGGTAATGGTGGTGGTAGTTGATGGTAGTGGTAATGGTGGTGGTAGTTGATGACAGTGGTAATGGTGGTGGTAGTTGATGATGGAAGTGGTAATGGTGGTGGTAGTAGTTGATGGTGGTGGTTATAGTAGGGATTTTGGTAGGGATGGTAGTAGTGGTGATGGTGGTGGTGGTGATGATGTTAAGTCTGCGCTCGATAATCTTAAACATATAATTGCATGTCATTACTCGTGTGCAAGATTTGGCACATATTAGAGAACGGTATTTATTTTATTTATTTATTTATTTACTATTTTTTATATAGAGATCAATAACACACTCAAATCAGTTCACAGCGTCAGGAACACAGGATAACATGAGTGTGTCGGTCGCAGTATGCTTCCCTTCTGTACTCACCATTTTATTCCCTTCATTCACTGCTTTGTCTCCTCCTGACAGTGATTTATACTCTCTCAAGGAAGGGACCAAGACACCTCTGGCATTACATTCTTTTGACTGCTCCTGTTTTACTCTCTGGAGCAGCATGTTGGTCTTTCTTTTTCTTCTCTCAGCCCTTGGTCTGCCTCTGCATATAAAAATAATTCACCGCTCTCATCTTACTTTACTCTTATCTTTACTTTTATCTTTTATAGGAGCGGTGAGAGGCGGGCTTTTTTTTTTTTTTTTTTTTTTTTTTTCCCTTGAGCCGTGTCCTCTGATGTAAAAAAAAAAAATAATAATAAATAAAAAAATTCACTCATGGCTTCCCCTCTCGCACTCCCGATCCCATAAATCACCCACCTCACTCCCCCCATGAACAGCCTCAAGTTCCTCCTTTCATACTTTTCATTGTTTATTTCCACATCACAAACAACAGGATGATGAAAGAACATCCTCCAACTTTTCCTGTTCACACATCCATCAATCATCTGCTCAATGTTTAACCGATTCACTTCTCCTTGACAGACAGTGATCAGTCATGCACACACACACACACACACACACACAGCTCTCCATAGTGTAGCAGATAAAAGCTCTTAACTCCCACCTGCCACCTGCCAGGGAGAGTTTCTTGTCTTGCTCAGGCCAAAAAGTTTTTCCGCAGTACCCAAAGATCCATTATTATGTAGCTCCAAGCTCTTTTGGGGAGGGTACTGGCTGGCGATCACAAGTCCGGCACGTGGTCAGGCTGTAGGTGAATGACACACACACACACACACACACCAACTCCTGTTCACACATTCATTCCACTTCTCACACCACCAGTATAATGGATCAATAGTGAATGAATCTTGGAGAGTTGACAAACGAGAGATTAGATGTGTGGAGAGGGAGTGCCAGAACAGTGGGAAGTTGTCAGGAGGGAACAGGGTGTTGGAGATAAAGATGAACAGACAGAATACAACCTCAAATACTTACAGTCAGTATTAGTCATTCATGCAAACACAAGCACTCTAACTACTCCTATTTACACTTACTCTTCTTGCACACCGCACTGCTTTCCTCCACCTCAGTAAACACTTCTCAAGGGCATTAAAGAACAGACATGAACACAATTGTTTGTTTTATTGGCATATGATACATCTGCATACTAAAGAAGACATTACCGTGACATCAAAATACGGTGCGAGAGAACCTTATGTACGTTTGTTTGGCTTGTGTGGTGTGTGCACCTCGCCACCACAGCAAAGGGCTGAGCCAGACAGACAGACAGACTGCCCAGGCACACTTCCACCCCCTCCTCCCCTACACTTGCTACTGTTTTCCATTCTTCACATGACCAGTTCGCTCAAGTCCCCAAGTAGTGCCTTTGTTCCCTCCCCAAGGTGAACGTGACTGATTAACTCTATCCTAAACTAGGCTGTAGTAGTCAAAAGTGGTCAGTTAGCTCAAACTATCCTAGGTTACAATAGTTTAGTTTGATTAGAATGAAATGAATCAAGGCACATTCACCCCAGGGAGGGAAGGACAAGGAAGTGTGGACTTTGCTTGAATACAAATGGAAAATTGGCCTTTGACCATCACAGCTCTAGCAGCACAGCACAGCACATCACAGCTGCCTCTCTTGCTGTCGCCGCTGCCAAGGGAGGGGGGAAGGGGCCACTTGCTCCCACAATGCAATACCAAATTTTTTAGCCTCGTGTGAGGATATTTTGACCTAAAAAAATACATAAAAAGGCAGTTATGTATAGGCTTTTTCATCACTTATTTTTTACAAGAGGCAAATGGGAAAATGTGAATGTATGTAGATTTGTGCAACTGAGCCTATCCATCCCAGGGAGAAGAGGCCGAGGTAGTGGTGGTGTGGTGATGGTCCTCGAGTGCTAAGGTCATCCGGGGTCACAGAATTAAGGGGCAAGGGAGTAGGTGGGTGGGCAGGTGGGAGGGTGGGGGAAGGGGAGGTAGGTGGTCAGTTCTGCCAGGGTTGGAGGCAAGTTTGTGCAGACCTTAATTCTTTTTATTCACAACTCATCACAAACTGCACCGAGAGGAAAGACCCATCTGAGAGCGACTGTTTTTGAAGACCTTTTATTTTGAAGACCTTTTTTTAGTAGTCTCGGTGTTGGTCTCTGTGTGTGCTGAAGGGGTAAAGACTTTATCACAACTCTTCACAGACTGCACGGAGGGTAAAGACTCCTCCGAAAAGTGACTGCTTTGGGGGACAGTTTAGTAGTCTAGGTGGTGGTCTTTGTGCTGAAGAAGATAAAGACTTTTTTCACAACTCATCATCACAAACTGCACAGGGGAATAGACTAACCCCGCCACAGACTGACTGCATGGGAGGAAAGACTAACCTCCAGACTGCACGGGAGGAGAGATATAATGTTCCCTAAGTCTACTGGTCAGCCTTGGGAGGGACGCCACTGAGGACCGCTGTCTCACTAGCCTGCTGGTGACCCTCACTCTGGTGTCACTTCTTATCACTAAATAAATTGTTCTATACATGGGAGAAGGGGAGGGAGACAGGGTAGAGGAGGGAGGGAGGGAGGGCTTCTTGCTATGATGGGAGAAAGTGTCATAACTTGAGAGGGAAGGAAAGAACGTTCGTGAAGTATGAGCATTGTGTTGTGTCTGTATAATAAAATCCATCGCAACAGTTTCCTTTCGCAGTAGAGGGAAAATAATCCATCTAAAACAAGGTACAGTTTCTTATGGTAAAAGTAAGAGAATTTATCAGTGTTTTCAATATACAAAGTGTAGCCAATTAACACCTAATTTGGCTTTGGTTGTCCCCCAGGTGCTGGCGGCTCACTAACGAGGCAATGGCAGGCCAGACAGGTGAGGGGGACAGGTGTGGTCAAGGCAGTAGGTTTGATTCTATGTGTCTTATGTCTTACAAAGTGTAGGAGGTGGCAGGGGTAGGTGGAAGGTTAGCTAGAGGCAGAGTGTTGGCCACAGGTGGTGCTCGGAGGCAGGGGGACAGGGGGGGGGAAGGCAAGGCAAGGCATCTCCAGGTGTGTGCCTCGTTACCTGTACCTGTGGCCTCCAGCTCTGCTCTGAATATGTTATTGCATTTTATTAATCTCACGGATATCCATAAAAACCGCACTGCACAGCCCTCGCTAACACTTGCACAACCTCGCTTTGTGCTGTGGTTAAAATGATAAAAATAATCACCCTTGCTCACTCTCACTCACACTACGCCTAAGAAAATAAAATAATCTAGGGAAGGGGAGGGAAGGCGAGGGGAAGGAGAAAAGGGGGAGTGAATATTTAAACCTTACACAGGGGAGCTGAGGGGGAGAGGAGATGGAGAGCGGATTGGAAGGAAGAGAGAGCAAGGACCTGACTTCGACATGAGAGAAAGGGAGAAGGGAAAGATAAGAAAGTAAGGGGAGAAAGGGAAGGGGAGGGGAGAGGAGCTCAGGCCTAATTAAGTTCTCCATCCACAGAGGAGTTTTCACTGTCTATGAACTCGACGTGGGTGAAGGGAAAGTGGCCGACCTTCCCGTTCAGCTCACCCTCCCACTGGCCGTTGATGTTCATTTTGGTGACCTTGATGACATCGCCGACCTCGAGCCGCAGCGCCGTCTTGTCGTAGGCGTTGGGGACCCGCGCCTGCTTCACCCGAGCATACGCTGGCAGCTTCCTCTGTGGAGCGGCAAGATGGGGTCAGTTTGGGTGAGGTGAGGATGAGGCGCGTTGCATGAGGGAGTTAGTATGATTAGGTAGTAAGGATAGGATGAGGGCATGAGGGTGTGAGAGAGGAGGTGGAGCTAGGGGGGTATGGTACAAGTATAAGTGTGTGTGGTACAGGTGGGGGTGGGGTGGACACTAATATGGTTCAGTGAGTGTGTAGTGGGATGTGATGGGTGTATGCAGGGATTAGAGTCTGTGTGGGGTGTTAAGCTGTTTTCTTTACTGTAAAAAAATATAATGTGTATGGTGTGGCTGGGAAAGGGGTAAATGCATGGGTCAGTGTGTGGAGGAGGGCTGTGTATGTGTGCAGAAGTTAGTGTTAGTGTGTAGTTATGGTGGGCTGCGAGGTACAAGGATATTGTGTGAGGTACTGTAGTCAGTATCACGAAACCTAGTGGGGAAAATCCTTTAGGGACAGACTCACGGACTTGGCATCATTGCTTGGGTGACGGTCTCTGTGCCGCTCATTGGCCTGTTTACTAGATTTAACATGCGGCAAATACCATTTGCCGTGACATAGCATACTATCTCTCGCTCTCTGCTACCTCTTTAAATCAGGACTGTTGGTATCTACCTGTGGTTATTCTTATAATTGCTCTTCCTTATGGCTATTTATTGCCCACAAATAATGGAAATATATTTAAAGATTAATGATACCACGATGAAAGAGAAGAGACGGTTCTTGTCTTAGGCCAATGTTTACATTAAGACTAATATATGAGTTAATGAATAACACTACAGACTGTAGGCTAGCACTCTGCAGTAGTAGGAAAAGTAGGGAAACAAAGTTTAGCTGTAACAGGCCTTAAAAATATCAAGTGGTCGCTCCAGTCACTGGATAGTCTGATTACGTGCAGTGCCAGCTTATGTTATGACCGTTGTTTCAGATTTATCTAAAATAGTTCAAAAGGCACATATTTATCAATAAAGATATTGCACTAGTTTCTATTGGTGAAATCTGTTCCCTTACAACTCAAAAAGGGTTTTGGTAGGAATACAAAGTCAATTTCATGCACGTTAGAACAAGTTAAGAATTGGCCAATGAGGGCACAGTACTGTCAGCCAAGCAGTGCTACCAACCCCACAAGTCCACCCCTGAAGGATTAGGCCCACCAGCTTCTGTGACACTGACTACAGTGATGGTAATGGTAGTTTCTTAATCCCCTTCACTTAGTTTATCTCACAGGCACAACCAACCAGAGGAATCACAGGCACAACCAACCAGAGGAACCAACATCTGGGGTGTGTGCAGCAGCAGTCTACATAGCCAGTGCTGGTATTCATCAAATACAGAGGTAAAAGCATCACACAGTCTGCAGTGTGGCTCCTCTTCATGTATCAACCAATCAGCCGTGGCAAACAGCAAGGGGTGTTTTTTGCCTCACCCACCCTATGATGCCATCCCCCAGGGTCCCTCCGAGCAAGTCTTCATGCAGTTTCCCTTCCCTTCCTAAGTACTAACTCATGTCAGGACACATCAACTTGCTCAGGCCACAAGCTTAGTGTCTGCCCCCTTGGCCTATTCCACACAGGGTTGGCTTCTGGGTAGCATGCCACAGGGCTGTATGTCCAGAGCGAGCATTCACAGACTAAGCAGGTAATAGGCCTCGATTCAGTCACATGGGGTAATTGTTGATTTGATAGTAGTTCCAGTGACACCCCATCATTCTGAAAAGATACTTATTACCAAAGGTGTCAATTCACCTCAAGTCACTATAGTGTCCATATCTCAAAGTCATTTAGTAAGACAGGGAGCACAAGCAACTTGTAAAGATCCAAAACTTTGTCTTCCTGCAAAGGTATTGACAACACCATATGCTCGTGCTGAGCAAGTTCATAACACCAAAGCCCAAACCACCTTCAGGCTTCATAATGTGACCTCCTGTTGTTTTGGCAGCCATCAGCTGTTCAGGGAGGCTTTGAGCCAGTAAACCCTGCAGTTCTGGAGGATCCTCCAATGAGTGCTTACAAGAATAAGGTCAATCTCCTAAACTACCACTCCAGAATTGCTATACCTCAGTTACAAAAAGCTCTGGGATCTCCAGCAATTCCATGGGATTCCTGCAAGGAGCACTGGTCTATTGACTGCCCTGTATTCTGGGACTGAAAGTGCTCTGAAGTGTGTGGGAGGGGGGCATATCCAACATCTTTCCCATGAACAGGGGAGTGGGGCAGGGCTGTGTCCTTACCCCAGCAATTTTAAACACTTGTATTCACTGGGTAATAGACAGAGTGGTAGATCAGAGCCATTGTGGAGCATCCATTGGTAATACCAGGGTCAATGACTTTGTTTTTGCTGATGATGCAGTAATCCTTGAAAAGTCACTGGAGGTTCTGGTGATGGCTCTCGAGGCACTGCATGAGGAGGTGAAGCCCTTGGGACTTCAGGTCTCCTGGGCCAAGACCAAGGTACAGGTGTTTGGAGGCTTGCCAGATGAAACAGTATAGTCTGTTCATGTGTGTGGCAAGGACACTGATATCTTGGAAAATTTCACATACCTTGGTAGCATCATTCAGAACAACAGCTGATCATGTCAGAAAGCCCGACAGCAGATTGGCTTGGCCCACGGTGTTATGGACTCATTCAGCACGAGTATATGGCATTGTCAAT
The DNA here is from genome assembly GCF_024679095.1 of Eriocheir sinensis. NCBI lineage: Eukaryota > Metazoa > Arthropoda > Malacostraca > Decapoda > Varunidae > Eriocheir > Eriocheir sinensis. The sequence goes on from NC_066538.1 coordinate 14,010,822, forward strand.
ACCTGTGCAGAAGGACAAAGATCTGGATCTTCAAGTTCCTTGTGCTCCCTGTCTTACTCTATGGCTGTGAGACATGGACACTAAATAGGGACTTGGAGAGGTGGATTGATGCCTTTGGTAATAAGTGCCTAGTAAAGTCTACACAGAACCATGGGATATTGCTGGAATGACTTTGTGTCAAACCGGCAATTACACCGTGAGACATTCAACATGTATTACCTGCAGTCCATCAATGCCAACTCCGGCCATACGGGCAAGTGGCTCACTACCCAGAAGCTGACCCTGCTCATTGGGTTGTCTCTGTAAGAGATAATCCTGAGAGGAGGAGGCCAAGGGGATGCCCGCAGAGTTTGTGGCTTGAGCAAGTTAACAGATCCTGCCAGGGGCCTGCATGGAGACATGCCCGGAGGAATCCCCAGGTTTGGCATCGTATGGTGAGTGAGGCAATGTGCCCCCCTGCATATGCCTCCACTGACTGAATGATTGGATCTTGCAAAACTCAGAAAAGAGCTATTGGTGTTCCTGGTATCAGACACATAACTTGACTCCCTGACACTCTTAGTGTAACATTTAAGTAGCCTTAAGACATTGAGTGTGTCCTGAGGGGGGCACTGGTCTAACACAATGTTGAGTTTGGAGTAGAACACTCCTGTCTACCAAGTTTTACACATCTCATTATATGTATACTGTGATTAGAGACTTGAAGCCCGGGGTGTACTTCAGTCTCACTCACATTATACACTCATCAGCTGAAGGACCCTCAACAACAAATGGCTGCCATTGGCTGGAAATGTCCTGAGCTACTCCCCTAAGATGGGTACCATTGCACCAGCAGTGAGTGTACCCCTTTTCTGATCTCACCAAAGTCAGACCTCATCCCAAGGTGTCCCACTATATCCAACTTCAGGTTTCTGAGCTCATTCAATAATAATTGAAGCATTCAGTGATCATCCTAGAGGCTCAGGATGCTACATGTGCCCTCACTCAAAACCCAAACCCTACAAAGGTTTATTCCTGACCTGGCTCCATGGGTGGCCACCACTTTGCGTCACACCAGCTGCCCCCCCCCCCCCCAAAAAAAAAGGGGGGGGGGCTTGGAGAACCCCTCCTCATCATTTAAATGTCATAAATACTGCCACAATCACCCTACATCTCTAAGATTTTCATCACTAACAGTGAAATGGGGAGACAGTGGCAGAGTGGCCAGTATGTGGACATGGTGATCCTGAGGACCTAGGTTCTATTCTCACCGCAAGACGCTGACAATTTTCAGCTATCACCGAGTGGCGGAAGATTACCAACATGCTGCCCTGATATTCAATCAACCCTAACTTCAGCGACCATGGTCAAGAAAAGCACCGGGGGGCAGCATGGGCCAAGCAACTCATACATCACAGCAGCCACTATAATAAAGTTTACCTGGGCCAATAATGGGCTGGGGCCATGCAGGAGGCCCCTCAAGAGAGTCTACCTGCAATAGGCAACAATTAAACAAAAAAGTACCAATTGCCAATCAGGCTATTGTGCCACTATGCATAGTTCAAGCCACTTAAGTTCCTAAGTGTCCATAGAGATGTGGCAAAAAACATGCCGTACTCTCACAAGAAGCACACTAAAAGTAGAGTTCAGCCCAAAGCCATATAACAGCAGCACATCTTTGCTCCATCACAGTGGCCTATGCTACCATGACTTGGGTTTAGTGAAGCTGTTAACTCATCCCACAGCTACAGGGGTTGCATGGTCTTTACCCTGCATGTGGTGAGTCACATGGTGCCTCATGCATGTCCACTTAGTACAGCAGGACAGCCAGGAAGGCAGCTGCAACCCTGGCAGAGCTTGAGTCCCCCATAGCAGGGCAAGCAGCAGTGGAGATCCATACATTCAGTGGTTTAAAATTAAGCTCAAAGGCCCTTGGGAATAGCGGGGAACAGTACTTGCATCATAAGAAATGTGATACTAAGCTTGAGAACATCCTAGAGAGCCCCGAGTGAGCAAGGTTCATCCACTATAGTGTCACAAGTGAGTGCTGTGATGGCAGATGTATTTATTGTGGGGTCTGGTGGTCTAGTAGGTTAGAGCATCAAGCAATGGAAGTGAAGAGCCAGGGTGAGGCAGTTCTAATCCCAGTGCCACCATATGACATCAGGAAGGGCATCCAGTCTTAAACCCCAAGCCACAACCCCAAATGATCAACCCTATATGGACATAGGTAAAAGCTATCAGAACAAAGAAGATGGAAGATGTGTTTATATAAAACCATCACCTTCCCAGGATGCGGACCACAACACCCAACCTATACCTGGTGCCCACAGTACATGCCAAAGAAGTATGCTGAGAACCTGACCCAACAACACTAACGACAAAAAAACAATACCCAACCCGTCCTTTTCATTCAAATGCATTAAAGTGGCCATCAGCTATTAAGAGTAAGGTCATGTCCTCCAGCTTCCCCTAAACACACCCTCAGTGCTACTACTGCTTGTGTTGTGAGTGGATATGTCTTGTTAGTTGGTGGCTCCTCTCCTCACAACCTAATCTGACTTTGGAGCATTTATGTACCAATTATTATGGGCAAAAATAAATCTTTGACACCTGAAATCATGGCACAGATCATGGACGACACACGGCCGGATGGAAGAAAAGTGCCCAGCAAGTTTCTGTTTGTGAGTTTTCTGAGAGGAAAAGGTGAGGCATTACAAAAGTGACAACAAAGTAAACATTGATGCTCCTCTAATTCTGATGGGGTTACATTCCAAGAGAACAATTATAAGTGAATAAGTTGTAAGTTGAATCCATGCCCACCCAACATCAAAACACAATCTAGCATGGCCTTCCTCAAAAGTGCTCACAATAGTTACTGTGCCCAAAATTTTACCAGAACTTCTACGATTTATTACCAAATTTTATGCAGTTGAAGTTTTTACTCATATTTCTTTTTATTTGTGTATTTCGTATTGGTTCTATTTTTTGCCATTACTGCTTAAGAAAAAAGTAGCAAACTGGTCCAACTCCATTACATGTTAACAAAATAATCCTTATAAGCCAAAGAAGTTTGACAAAAACAAGCCACATATGGATATCAAAATGTTAGATTCAGTACAGAGGAGGATGACAAAGATGTTTCATGGGTTAAGAAACTTGCCATATGAGGAAAACTTAAACAATTAAACTTGCATTCTCTAGAAAGGCGAAGTGTGCGAGGAGACTTGATTGAAGTTTATAAATGGATGAAGGACTTTAGTAAGGGGGATATTAATAAGGTTCTGATGGTAAGAGAATTGAGTGAGACATGTAGTAATGGGTTTAAACTGGAAAAATTCATGTTCAACAAGGACATTGGCAAAAATTGGTTTACCAACAAAGTGGTAGCTGAATGGAACAGGCTTGGCAGTCATGTTGTGAGTGCCAATACAATAGTCACATTCAAAAATTGATTAGATAAATTCATGGACAGTGACGTTAGATGGGGTTAGGTTCACAGGAGTTGCCTTGTACAGGCCTACCAGCCTCTTGCAGACTCCTTATGTTCTTATCCTGGCAGGCACAAGCATACTTCCCCTAGAACTCTGGTGATTCTCAATAATAAATACTAAGCTCTTTTGAGAATGGTCAGAGTCCTGGGGAAGTCTTCCAGGCTCACCAGGATCTGGTTAGGGTGTTGGGATATTTGCTTTGCTGACAACTTTTGAATGGCTCACCAATTTCCTCAGAAAACATTCACAAACACAAACTTGCCTGACCACTTTGACTTGAGTATCCAATGCTCTGTGCTGTGGTTTCAAGTGTTAAACTTATTTTGAACCACAGTATCTTTTGTACAGGCTCCAAAACCAGAACAACTCGCAAACAAGGATATAACAAGAAGCTAACCAAAAGGACAAGCATCCCTTCCCAACACAAGCTAGAAGAGCAATGGGTGTGTGAGCTTGTCGAGAGCTGGAGGACACGACATCACTGATCACTGGTAAAATACATTGGTGCACATGAACACATGAGGTATTGTTTTCGGCATTACTATCTGCTGGCTCAGCATGCTTGAGTGACATGCACCGCAAGGACTGTTATGTAACAAGGGCAAGGGTACAAGGAGACTGCCCATCTGCCTCCACTTTGCCCAGGGGTTGGACCTGGGCTCTCCCAGTTGTATGCTGAGTGTGTTAACCACTGCACCACAGAACCAATGGCCTGGATTTATTATTCCATTATAGTTTACTGGGATACACACCAGAGCAGGGCATGACTAACAGGACAATGTGTGGTATGGGTGTGGTTACCTGTTAAAGGCTGGACGTTGAGTAACTTAAACCAGGGGATATAATATTAAGTGCTGCTCGGGAGCCATAGAGGAACACAGGATCTCAGGAAGGGTCTACAGGGAACAGCACAAGACATGTTGACCTTCACTCCACAAGGGTTAGTGCCTCAGTGCCCATGAACTGGCACCAATGTTACTAAACTAGCTGTTACCTCAAAATGCACTGCCAAGGGGAAAATAAAAAGCCTACAGGGACATCAACAACTGTGCTCTGTACACAGCCTTGAGGGTCACTCCAACACAAGCCACGGGTTAGGCTGGGCAAGGCTTGTACCTTTGTTGCTGCTCTGAACTGATCTCAACCTCCTCTGCTGCCTCACTAAACTCGTGTGACCTAGGAACAGAACAGGTCGAGGAAGAGTCAGTCACCAAGCGACACAGACAGCAAAGGTCAGGTGAGTGTGGCAACCTCCAAATCAAGATGGTAAGATGTAGAGGGAGAGATGCACTAAGAATATAAAAAAGTTTTATAATGAAAGGGTGTGAAGAGCTTTATATATAAAAGTTTCTCTATGGAGACTTAACTTGCAAGAAAGACCAAAGTAATTGCTAAAAGAAATGTTAAAAATAAGTATATTAAGGCAAGAATAACTTCAACAAACAAATAAACAGCGACAGATGAAAAGATATAATGAAAGGCACAGAGGGAAAGACTACTAATGAAGTGGGACAGGTGGAAAAAACTTTGAAAAAATGGGACACAGGTGAGAATAGCTGATGAAAGGAATGCAACAAAGAAAACTAGCAGCTGAAATGGGACACCGAAGGAAAGGGAAGCTCAGGAAATAAGAAAACTAAACATCCACGCACCACTCCAGGCTGATCACCCAGACTGCCATCTACTGTATGTCACTGCCGAGGGATTTCCTGGACCAAGACATTCAAACTAACACAAATCAAAGGGGCACTTAATATAGATGATCAGTTTGAAACAGTAATGATCCGACAGCAGGCATAGAAGATGAGAAGAAAAGAGGAACAAGACTGACTGGGAGAGAGACAGACAGACCAAGGGTGAGGCATTCATACCAGCCAAAATCAACTTCACACTACAGATGATTGGGAACTTAAGACAATAAATGGACTGACTGCAGGAATAAAAGACAGGAGTCACAGAAAAGGAAAGAAGGAAGGGAAAAAAAAAATGGAAATATTGGAAGAAGCACAATATGAGGAGGAAGATTACAGGCTTATAGGAGGAAAATTTTGATGCCTGACTAAACGACTGACTGACTGACTGGGAAAGGACACTACTACAAATAACAAAGGACAAAACAGGCACAAAAGACGGGACAAAGTACCACGGGACTAAATGACTGGAAGAGAGGAAGGACTCACTGCTACAGATAATTAGAGACAAGATAGAGTAAATGGGCTCACTACAGGGATAAAGGATGAGACAAAGAGCCACAGGATTGACTGACAGACTGGAAGAGAGGCGAGACACCCGTGAAGGACTGTCAGCACAGGTAGCCGGGTGTGGGCCAAACAAGGAGGGTTACCTGAAGGCTCGGCTTGGACCGCGGCGTTGAGTCTGTGGACTGGATGCTGGATCTGCTGGTGGAGATAGTTTCCCCTTCCTCGTACTGCCAAGAAGGGAAGTATTAGTAAGGTTTGGGTCTAAAATGAAAAATGCTTGGTGTGACAGTCCTGCCCTAAGCCAAGATGAATCACATCAACAACTCCTCCAACCCCATAAGAGGAAACTAAGAAGAAGAAAAAGAAGAAGTTGGTGTGTAACGACCCATTAAAGATATGGTACATACTACATAGTTATTATTATTGATGGTACTGATAACCATAATGACCACTGAGTTTTCATGGAGCTTAAACTAATAATCAAGTAATGACTGACTTTCCAAAACCAAACCATCTCAAGTACATTCCCTCTTGCCATTAGAAATTATGGGCAAGGACTAATATTTCTGAACTGACTCCTTAATACCTGAGTGTTCTTTCCTTACTCCAACCCAGTTTTGTTTTAAGCCTAACCTATATCCCATTAGTAGACTCTTGACAGTATTTACAGCTGTACATCTTTCACCATCTGGCATTTACTAGCTCTCTGTGAAGTGGTGACCAGAACAGTAGTAGTGCGTCAAAACCTGCACATTTATCCTGCACTGGGTCAGTTTATCACCTTTAAGCTGGGTTCATACGGCTGATTTAGCGACCCGTTCAGTCCCGATCGGTGAAAATGGCATAAAACGTGTGGCATCGTGGCCATGGTCGACTGGGTGCATGGGGTCACCACAGAGTGGCGGGAAATGGGCCATTTTGGGGGGGCATGTTAAAAAATTTGAGGCCAGTCAGAATCGGACAGGACAGTTGTCAGAAATCGGAACAGAATGGGATTAGAATGGCGTCAGGCAAGGTCAGACACCGCCAGGTGGGGGTGAGCCCCCCTCTGGCGTCGTTAGGCAAGGTCAGACGCCGCCAGGCGGGGGTGAGCCCCCCTCTGGCGTCGTTAGGCAAGGTCAGACACCGCCAGGCGGGGGTGAGCCCCCCTCTGGCGTCGTTAGGCAAGGTCAGACGCCGCCAGGCGGGGGTGAGCCCCCCTCTGGCGCCGTTAGGCAAGGTCAGACGCTGCCAGGTGGGGGTGAGCCCCCGTCTGGCAGCGTCAGGCAAGGGCAGACGCCGCCAGGTGGGGGTGAGCCCCCGTCTGGCGGCGTCAGGTGAGATGAAAACAACATGAAAATTGTGCACCCCGTGTAGCAACGTCGCATCGCCAGCAGTCCCTGGCAGGAAGCCACTTGGCGGTGTTCTGACAGGTCCCGCCTGGGTCCTGCTGCCACTTGGCCATGTCAAGCAGGACTGTTGTGCAACATAGCCACCGGTGGACCACTACCTGACTCAAGCAGACCCCCACCTGACCCAGCCCAAGGACACGTTCAGGCCAAAGACAGCATGAGATGGAGTGTTGTCGACCACGATTGATCCCGCTCTTAAAATTTTCTAGGTTGGGACCCAACAGGACGCTAAATCAGCAATATGTGAACCCAGCCTAACTCATTTAAAGGCCCCCCTACACCCCCCTGCCTAAAGGATAAGGGCCACCACTTGCCCTCCCATTTCCACCCCCACCTTGTCCCTCCCCCTTCCACACCCACCTTCTGCACATAGGGCACGGGTATGGAGCCCATCTGGTTCATGGAGTTCCGTGCAGTCCACCACTGCTCCTCGTCCTTGTTGATCACGGTGAGGATTTCTCCTTTCCTGAACGGCAGGTCGTCAGGGTCCTGGAAAAATGAACACAGTTTACCTAAGGGCTGGGTAACAAGGACAGGCACCTCCATGAAGGGAACCAAACAGCATTGTAAAGAGGAACACAGCTTAGTAACAGGCCAAGGAATTTAACTTAGCACTGTATTAAGGGAAGCTAGACACTGTTGAAAAAAGGGACACGTTAGTCAAGTGATACAGCAACCATGGAAAGCCAAACAGTAGTACTACAAAGAGGATCTGTGCAAGCTAACTGACAAGGCAAAAAAATAACCTCTGGCATTTCACTGAGGAAAGCCAAACTATACTGCAAGAAAAGATCATTGAAAGCAAACTAAGAGAACAATAAAGTGAGGTCAGGTAAGGGAAACTGAACTGTAAGATTTTTCCCTACAAGTATTTCCCTGGTTGAATCTTGAACCAATTAGTGTGTGTTTGCCAGTCCATTCATAGCATTTCCCTTCCTACTCATATCAGAAAAGAAAACATAAAAAAACTGAACTACTATAAAAAATAATAAAGATGAATAAGGTTTGATCCATTTTGATATTCACTTTTTTCCACAGCAATTTTTATCTTGACTTTTTACGTCATTTTTTTACAATATTTAATTTTTACCAACTTTTTTTTTTACTTTTTTTTTCTCCAGACCATATTTTCATTCTTCAATACTTAGTTTTTTCAACACAGGTTACATTTTCTTTCCTTTTGACTACATTTTACACCACAGCTTATTTTCCCAAGGTAGCTTTCCTGATAGGTGTACTAATTAAAATGAGGTGTACATTATAGCACCATACCCTTTGCTGGTGAGAGGCATTAGTTAGGGTCTACATCATTCAGCCCTTCTATTTAGGTCAAGGTCAGTCCCTCTCACCTCCGCAAGAACATCAACATTCTCGCGGAGTTACACTGAAGACAAAAACTTTCCTCGTAAAACAGGTCTCTCTCTCCTCCCGAAACTGACCTCTCTTTTGGCCGCTCATAACTTTTGCCTTTGTAGGAACAGCGATAAACAGTCTTTTTTTTTTTTTTTTTCTTCTTTTTTTTACCTTGAGCTGTTTCTTTGGCTGTAAAAAAAAAAATCTTCCTCGTCATTTTGTCTTTCTCCCATGCTTCATCTCCTCTCTTTCCTTCCTATTCTTTCTTTTTTTCTTTTTTTCTATCCTTCCTTCCTGCCATCCCCAGACCTGAGCTTCACTTCCTCCTTCCCAGCCACACTTTTGCCTTCTTTTCCTTCCTTCCTATTCTTTCTTTTCTTCCTCCTTCCTTTCTCCTTACATTGTGTCTCCTACCCATGCTTCCCTGTCTTTTTCTCTCTGTCCTACTCTTTCTTCCTTTCTTCTTTCCATCCTTCCTTTCTTTCCTTCAATCCTTCCTGCCATATTCAGTCCTGAGATATATTTTTCTTTCCTTCCTATTCCTTATTCCTTTCTATCCTTCCTATTTTTCCTTCTATCCCTCCTGCCATATTCAGTCCTGAGCTATATTTTTCTTTCCTTCCTATTCCTTATTCCTTTCTTCTTTCTATCCTTTCATTCTTTCCTTCTATCCTTCCTAAGCTTTACTTCCTCATCCCACCAACACTTCCTCTCTACTTTCCTTCCTCCTTCCTTCCTTCCATTAATATTCCCTTTATCTTTTCCTCCCTTCTTTCTTCTAGGTAACACTATTCTCATTCCCTCACTCCTAATAAAGCTTCATCAAAGTACAGCTAGCTACCTCTTTACTCTCTCCTCCCCTTTCTCCCAGTAAAATTCCCTTCCTACTTCCCTTTATTCCTTCTTCCAGGTCACAGTAAGTATTAACATTCCTCACTCCTATTAAAACTTCCTCTGTACTTTCCTTCCTCCCAGTAAAACTACCTCTTTGCTTTACTCTCTCCTCCTTCTCCTTCTCCCAGTAAAATTCCCTTCCTACTTCCCTTTCTTTCTTCTTCCAGGTCACACACAGTAAGTATTAACATCCCTCCCTCCTGATAAAACTTCCTCTGTACTTTTCTTCCTCCCAGTAAAACTACATCTTTACTCTCTCCTCCTCCTCCTTCTCCCAGTAAAATTCCCTTTCTTCCTTCTTCCAGGTCACAGTAAGTATTAACATCCCTCCCTACTAATAGAACTTCCTCTGTACTTTCCTTCCTCACAGTAAATCTACCTCTTTACTCTCTTCTCTTTCTCCCAGTAAAATTCCCTACCTACTTCCCTTTCCTCCTTCCACCAGGTCACAGTAAGTACGTATTAACATCCCTCCCTCCTAATAAAACTTCCTCTGTACTTTCCTACCTCACAGTATATCTACCTCTTTGCTCTCCTCACTTCCCTCTCACCCTCCTTTCCTCCTCCTCCCAACACTCACGTTTCCGTCGAAGTCGTACTTGGCGATGACCTTCTCGTAGCGTTTGGGCACTGGCCTGATGAGCGGCGTGCTGTCCAGGTAGTGCATCTTGTAGAAGTTGAGGAGGGAGGCGAGGTCGGGGAACATCTGGTCGCCTATCTTGTAGCGCATCTGGTCGGACTGTTGGATCTTGTTGATGATGTAGTGTGAGACCCGCGTGTCCTCCCTGTGGAAATGGATAGACTTGAGGTTAGTTATTGCTCTGGAAAGATTGTGCATGAAAGGAGTTAGGTGGTAGGTACTCTGGGGGGACTGTGGAGGGAAGGAGTCAGGTATTACTCTGGGGATATGGTGCAGGGAAAGAGTTATAAGGTGTAACTCCAGGGGTATTGTGCAGGGAAGGAGTTAGGAGTTACTGTGCGGAGACTGTGGAGGGAAGGAGTCAGGGAATACTTCAGGGATAAGGTGCAGGGAAAGAGTTATGAGGTGTTACTCCAGGGGTATTGTGCAGGAAGGGTTAGGTGTTACTGTGCAGAGACTGTGGAGGGAAGGAGTCAGGGAATACTTCAGGGATACAGTGCTGGGAAAGAGTTATAAGGTGTTCCTCCAGGGGTATTGTGCAGGAAGAGGTTAGGAGTTACTGTGCAGAGACTGTGGAGGGAAGGAGTCAGGGAATACTTCAGGGATACAGTGCTGGGAGAGAGTTAGGTGTTACTCCAGGGGCTACTGTCCAGGGTCCGTATTCTCAAACCCTCCAGCGCCCAAGTACACATATTTGACAAGGCTTTCATGGGCGTTTTGGGCATTTCCAGGGGTAGTTCAATGACCCTGGTGCTAGTGTGACCCTTCTTCTGAACCATGAATGTAAAAAAAAATAATGAAAACCCGATTAATCTCCTTCTTGGCCTTTGGAAGTTGATGTGGGAGGTGGAAGCGCTTGAGAATGCCAACCCAGGGAAGGAGTTTGGTGTTACTCTGGGAATATTGTGAAGGAAAGGAGTTGGCTGTTACTCTGGGAATATTGTGAAGGAAAGGAGTTTGGTGTTACTCTGGGAATATTGTGAAGGAAAGGAGTTGGCTGTTACTCTGGGAATATTGTGAAGGAAAGGAGTTTGGTGTTACTCTGGGAATATTGTGAAGGAAAGGAGTTTGGTGTTACTCTGGGAATATTGTGAAGGAAAGGAGTTTGGTGTTACTCTGGGAATATTGTGAAGGAAAGGAGTTTGGTGTTACTCTGGGAATATTGTGAAGGAAAGGAGTTTGGTGTTACTCTGGGAATATTGTGAAGGAAAGGAGTTTGGTGTTACTCTGGGAATATTGTGAAGGAAAGGAGTTGGCTGTTACTCTGGGAATATTGTGAAGGAAAGGAGTTTGGTGTTACTCTGGGAATATTGTGAAGGAAAGGAGTTTGGTGTTACTCTGGGAATATTGTGAAGGAAAGAGTCTGGTGTTACTCTGGGAATATTGTGAAGGAAAGGAGTTTGGTGTTACTCTGGGAATATTGTGAAGGAAAGGAGTTTGGTGTTACTCTGGGAATATTGTGAAGGAAAGGAGTTGGCTGTTACTCTGGGAATATTGTGAAGGAAAGGAGTTAGCTGTTACTCTGGGAATATTGTGAAGGAAAGGAGTTAGCTGGTACTCTGGGAATATTGTGAAGGAAAGGAGTTAGCTGGTACTCTGGGAATATTGTGAAGGAAAGGAGTTAGCTGGTACTCTGGGAATATTGTGAAGGAAAGGAGTCAGCTGGTACTCTGGGAATATTGTGAAGGAAAGGAGTCAGCTGTTACTCTGGGAATATTGTGAAGGAAAGGAGTTGGCTGTTACTCTGGGAATATTGTGAAGGAAAGGAGTCAGCTGTTACTCTGGGAATATTGTGAAGGAAAGGAGTTGGCTGTTACTCTGGGAATATTGTGAAGGAAAGGAGTTTGGTGTTACTCTGGGAATATTCTGAAGGAAAGGAGTTAGCTGGTACTCTGGGAATATTGTGAAGGAAAGGAGTTGGCTGGTACTCTGGGAATATTGTGAAGGAAAGGAGTTTGGTGTTACTCTGGGAATATTGTGAAGGAAAGGAGTTGGCTGTTACTCTGGGAATATTGTGAAGGAAAGGAGTTAGCTGGTACTCTGGGAATATTGTGAAGGAAAGGAGTTGGCTGGTACTCTGGGAATATTGTAAAGGAAAGGAGTTAGCTGGTACTCTGGGAATATTGTGAAGGAAAGGAGTTGGCTGGTACTCTGGGAATATTGTGAAGGAAAGGAGTTGGCTGGTACTCTGGGAATATTGTGAAGGAAAGGAGTCAGCTGGTACTCTGGGAATATTGTGAAGGAAAGGAGTCAGCTGGTACTCTTGGAATATTGTGAAGGAAAGGAGTCAGCTGGTACTCTTGGAATATTGTGAAGGAAAGGAGTCAGCTGTTACTCTGGGAATATTGTGAAGGAAAGGAGTTAGCTGGTACTCTGGGAATATTGTGAAGGAAAGGAGTTAACTGGTACTCTGGGAATATTGTGAAGGAAAGGAGTTGGCTGTTACTCTGGGAATATTGTGAAGGAAAGGAGTTAGCTGGTACTCTGGGAATATTGTGAAGGAAAGGAGTCAGCTGGTACTCTTGGAATATTGTGAAGGAAAGGAGTCAGCTGGTACTCTTGGAATATTGTGAAGGAAAGGAGTCAGCTGTTACTCTGGGAATATTGTGAAGGAAAGGAGTTAGCTGGTACTCTGGGAATATTGTGAAGGAAAGGAGTTAGCTGGTACTCTGGGAATATTGTGAAGGAAAGGAGTTAGCTGGTACTCTGGGAATATTGTGAAGGAAAGGAGTTAACTGGTACTCTGGGAATATTGTGAAGGAAAGGAGTTGGCTGTTACTCTGGGAATATTGTGAAGGAAAGGAGTTGGCTGTTACTCTGGGAATATTGTGAAGGAAAAGAGTTAGCTGTTACTCTGGGAATATTGTGAAGGAAAGGAGTCAGCTGTTACTCTGGGAATATTGTGAAGGAAAGGAGTTAGCTGGTACTCTGGGAATATTGTGAAGGAAAGGAGTTAGCTGTTACTCTGGTTACTGTATTTTGTCTATTTCCATCTCATGAATATATGCCATAACTTCCCACCAGGGTGTCTCCAGCAATAGTGTACCCTACTTTAGCTTCAAAATAGCCCATGATCACACTGTAATGGCCCTCTGGTCACAATACTGACTGGACATCTTTGTAATACTCGTCAGCATCCTCACTGCCAAAACTAGATGCTGTGACATTTACTGGAATTACTTTCAGTTTGTATTTTCCATTCAATTTAAATGCTATAGATGTCATGTGCTCATTTCCGCTAAAGAATTTAAACATGCTCTTTTCTAGAATTTGTTTTAACCCGGTAGCAGCGACGGGCCAAATTTGCGCCATGATATAGACCCCCAAAATAGATGATACATAATCTGATCATAAATGCTTTGATATATATTATGAAATGGTTTGTGTGAGGGGTGATTTTTTCTCATTTTTCTCGCTTGGGGGGACCATTAAGAAACATGATCCCCGCTGCTACCGGGTTAAAAGTGGTCCTTCATGTTCCTGCTTGCTACCCTCAGGCTTGCCTCTCAAGTATAATGAATGGCTGCTCTTAAGAATTGTTTGTTTATCGCCAAGCTCCTCACTTCAATGAGTCGTATAACATCCCACTTGATATTCACCAGTCCCTCTATGAAGGCTAACATCTCAGCTTCCATTTTAGAAGTCAATGTGCAAAGGTTCTGTCCAATGATGGCCTGGTCCATTACCATGAATATCTTTTGCATCCCTTGCTCCAGAGTGGCCCTGACCACCACCATAACCAGGCACTCATTCACTGCTGGGCATTAGGGTCTGCTGACTGAAACTTCTAGCTATTTTGGAGGGGGGGCAGCCAGTGCCCTGTCCTGTTAGGCTATGGTATTGTGGGGAGGAAGAAATCTTTGTCAGGATACTACTAACAGGCCTTAGAGTTTGGTTGCACTGGTCTATCAATGGATGAATGATGCAACTCTTAAGCTTTTGTGTATGTTGTAGTAAGTTGCACAATCCTGTTTGGTAAAGCATTTCACCCATCCTATTGGGAAAGCTGAATTATCCTGTAGATTTATTGCTTCTCTTTTTATATATACATACTAGATTATAGTTTCTCACTGCATGTGAAGCATGGCAGTGCAGAGCTTTGACCACTGAGCTATGGAGCGGTGTAGTGTGTGTATGTGAACAAAAAATTACATATATGTAACAACAAATTAAAATACACAAGTGTGTATGAACACTTGTGAAAACTTACACCAGAAACAAGTGTTAATAAATCGGCATCACATGACCCTCCAACACACCCCCAACAATTTATATTATGCAACTAGGGGTCTAAAATGGAAAATGCTGAAAAGTAAAGATGGCGCCACTATAAACACTTGCCTGCACCACAACGGGCTGGGGCCGACCATCAGGCCCTACTATGAAGGCCTACCGGTGCCACAGGCCAAGACGTAAAAAAAAAATTTAAATAAATAAATAAAAATAAATAAATAAAAAAACAGCTGACTTTGTTTATAATGCCATGTTGTAGGGTTCATCAGGGCTAAGAAATGTTATTATACAATGTCATGTCTACAATCCATGGGTAAGCCAGGAAAACAACTTGAAGAGAACAACAACAAGAAGATGGACAATCTGTTGATCAGCATCTGTGATGCCGATAAAAAGGGTAATATAGCAACATGAAGTTGCGAATACTTGTATACATGTGAATGTTATATCATACAGATGAGAATTTAGGCATATGACAGAGAATATGAACATGCTGTAAAAAAATAATTCATACATATGGAATAACTTGATGTTAAATAGTAAACAAAAGATTATGAAACCTTATCCAACAAAACCATACCCTTACATCACCACCAGCCCCTCACCCTTAGCCTATACAAACGATCATCAAGCCTTAATAAAAAAAATAAAAATAAAAATAAAAAAAAAAATTTAAAAATTCCCGTACCTTTACCCCACCTCTAGCCTCTCCCCGCAAAGCCTCCAACACCCACCTGACACAGAGCACGTAGTCACCAATGATGCTTGTGGAGTCCCGGACCAGGAACACCCCGCTGTCCCTCTCCCCCATGAGCAGGTCCGTGGCATCCTGCCGTGACATCTGCCCAAAGTACCAGCTGCAGAGAATGGGAGACTTCAGAGAAAGGGAAAAACTGGTTCACTAATAGGGTGTGGGATGAACGGAACAAAGTAAACAGTTATATACTAGTTGATGCAAATATTAAGAAAGAGGCCCATTTTCTCAGAAGCATCAGCTCTTACAACATCTATAGTGAAACCAAATTGTCGAGTCCGTTTTGGCGTTGGCTCCCGCGAGTCCTTTTCTCCCCTTTGCTCTGCCACAGTCCCAACACCTATTTTTTCCTCTCATATGTTACCTATAGCTTACATATGAGAGGAAGAGATAGGTGTTGGGACTGTGTGGCAGACCAGAGGGAAGGATAGGACCCGCGGGAGCCTATGCCAGACCGGCCTCAACATATTTGGAAGACTATAGTATTTCCAAAGGCCACACAGATTAGTCAGGTTCTCAGGAGTCTTTCTTTTCATGTTCACGGTGCAGACATTAAATTACCACTGGGCTCATAAAACTACCCGTGGAATGAGGGGGTGGTGATGGTGGGTGATGTGATAATGCAACAGTGACAGTAATTAAGTTGGCATTAGTGATGATGGTGGTTTTGGTGGTGGTGGTGGTGGGTTTAATAGTGTAATTGATGGTGATGGTAATGAATGCAGTGATAGTGATGATGATGATGATGATGATGATGATGATGGTGGTGGTGGTGGGTTTAATAGTGTAATTGATGGTGATGGTAATGAATGCAGTGATAGTGATGATGATGATGATGATGATGGTGGTGGTGGTGGTGGGTATAATAGTGTGATGGTGATGGTAATGAATGTGAGTGATGATGATATGATGATGATGATGATGATGGTGGTGGTGATGGGTATAATAGTGTAACTGATGGTGATGGTAATGAATGCAGTGATGGTGATGATGATGATGAAGGAGATGGTGATGATGGGGCTCAGACACAAGATATGAAGAACATTATTACACAGTTTCTAAAGAGGCACTATAAAAGAAAATATAGTTGTGGCAAGAGTAGTTCACAGATTCTCCACTACAATAATGATTAAAGTAAAGAGCATGGTAACAAATAAAAGTTTAAAAAATTGTCACTCACAGGCAAAGTCCATTACACAACAAATCCACTGCTGTGATAGTGACTCATTCAATACCCCTTGTCCTCCATGAAGCCCCACACTACATGATACCAAGTAAGATGGCACCAATATAAACACTTGCCTGCACCATAATGGGCTGGGGTCAACCACCGGGCACCACCAAGAAAACTACCAGCACCATAGGCAGAATGTAAAAATATATAAATAAATAAAAAAATCACCACCACAAGTGCTGTTAATCAGTGTCCAATAGTCAAAAGTGGCAGTGTAGACAAACAGCCCACAAGCACAACGTGACCATCAGCCAATATTCAGCAGGTGTAACACTGCCTGCCACTCATGGGGTCACTTTTGAGCTGTCACTTAGCACTATAAAATTATATCTGTCCAGCAGTCTCTCCATCACAACACAGAAGAAGGACCTCAAACTTCCTTCCTCTGGACAAAACGATTGATCCAAGAGTCAACAAAACTTTACAAAGCTGGTCCTTACTGTGCTGAATGGTCAGTAATGCCATCAAGTGTGGGCACAAAGCTGGCATGGGGACTGCCCATCAGTGAAACTGTGTTGAGTGACTGTGCACAGGAGTTTACAACAGCACAGTCACCTTAAACAACAGATAAGAGCCAGCTCCTTAATTCTTTAAGGCAATCTTATCTGCCAGTACTAAGGAATTATTACAGAACTTGCCTGTGGATTTTGTCGGATTTCAATGAGATTTGGCGACGTATGAGAGATAAGATTAGTAACTCAAGCTCATACCTGGAAGCTGGTTGATTAGATTTTGGAATGGCCATAAAAATATGGGTAAACTAAACACTGTAGCTATTAAAAAAATACCATGGCTTACAAAATCCCATTTACCATCTTTCTTTGGTGTTCACTCAACTCACAGGAGTTACTGACATTTGCCTTTCTACTGCTTTGTTGTCAAAATTATGAAGTAAGATAGTTATGAAATTAGCTTAACTTTTCTACTTTAAAGACACACTGGGCACGAACAGGGTGAGGGAGTATAACAATTGTAGAACAACTGTTTTGAAATGGAAAAATATGAGTAGGTATTCCTTGTGTGAGCATCCTGTGTGTGTGTGTGTGTGTGTGTGTGTGTGTGCCTTGTGCTGCACCGCCTGTGTGCCAGGCCAGCACATCTGCTGAACATGCTGCATCCTTTTTACAGTTATGCAGCACTCTACAGATGTGTGCATTAAACTGTACCTTACAGGATGTCGCTTTATCTCTAGAAAAGTATGGTTGTGGGGGAAGAAATTTACCTCTTTGTGAAGGGTGCCTGTGGCGGTCTGGGGACACCTTCCCTCTGAACAGGTGTTATGGGGGGGTTCACAGTCAGTAAATCACTACAGGGCAGGGCTTCCAGGAAGGTGTTAAGTGATATCCTATAAACGATTTCACCTGCACTACACACCCCGGGGTCCAGCCACTTCTATGTCACCTTTGTATATTGTGGACCATTTCTGACTGGGTTCATATCAGACATGGGAAAATTACTTATTTTTTCAATATTAATAATCAATCTACGGCTATTTGTATTATTTATGACCCAGGAAAATATATTTCTGCTGAATGAAAATAAAAGTTAAATCGATAGATAGATCGATAGATAGGTGATACTTTAGTATGCGATCTACCCGGCCGTTTCCACTGTAGCGTGCGGTCTACCACCATATTTACAATTCAGCGTGCAGGCTACCTCACCAGTCATTGACGGTACTGGGAAACTGTCCAGTTAGTCACCGTGGTATTCATTCATTAACAGATTGCAAATACTGTTAGCAGAATGAGATGAACTGATATGCTATCGGCTTCAACGCAAGGAGGATAATGATTAATGATGTGGGTGTTCGTTGACTGTCCTTTTATACAGACCGATCAGGAGTACTCAGGCAACATTAAGTAATGACCTCACTGTGGCCGGTCATTACTCTGGTCTAGCTATATAAGGTCTCCGGAGACAGGTCAGGCCATTCAGGTGCCAGGTGAGGAGCACTCAGGTAACAACACAACATTATAGATGAGGTATCGGGAGGCAGGTCAGACCGGTAGACCGCACGCTAAAGTACCACACTTCGTGCATACTGGGGTAGCCTACAATACTGCGGCAGACTGCATACTATAGTAGCACCAATAGATAGACAGATAGATAAAGATTATAAATAAAATATATAAAAAAACACCTATAGACATTATCTTTTCCAAAACTGATGTGGTAGTAAAAGGTGTTAACTAGACTAGGTAACATTATAAACTGAAATTTAATAAAACATATAAAAAATAATTGTACGTAATAATAACAAAATAAGCCCCCTGTGTGTAGTAATAGAGGTGAAGGTGATGCTGAAAGTGGTGGTGGTGGTGGTGGTGGTCACGTGACAGTGGTGGTGGCGGTTGGCATTTTCTAATCCTGCTCACCTTCTTGACAAGTTAAATCACGAACACCGACTGACATCTCGTTTTTTGGACGGAGAGAGAGAGAGAGAGAGAGAGAGAGAGAGAGAGAGAGAGAGAGAGAGAGAGATTTTTGAAATAATGCACGAGAAAAAGTGTCATTTTAAGCCTGAGAAAGTGCACAATCGGACATAAGTTTCTCATTCACGTTCGATCGACTGAATGTCTGCTAAAAAAGCTCGATGTGTACTGCAAATGTGTTGAGAGAGAGAGAGAGAGAGAGAGAGAGAGAGAGAGAGAGAGAGAGACTATAATCAATGAGAAAGGAAAAAAAGAAAAAGATAGAACAGAGGAATGAAGAGAAAGGAAAGAAAAGGTAGAAGGAAGAATGTAGGAAGGGTGAGAGAGAGAGAGAGAGAGAGAGAGAGAGAGAGAGAGAGAGAGACTATAATCAATGAGAAAGGAAAAAAGAAAAAGAAAGAACAGAGGAATGAAGAGAAAGGAAAGAAAAGGTAGAAGGAAGAATGTCGGAAGAGAGAGAGAGAGAGAGAGAGAGAGAGAGAGAGAGAGAGAGAGAGAGAGAGAGAGAGAGATCTAGGGAGGAAGAGGATTGGATAATATACTCTTGGCCGCTAGTCTTGTTTGGTTTGGCTAATACGGGAGATGAAGGAAGATTGGGCTATTTCGGGTAATGTTGGGCTATTTTGCGGAGCCTATGGTGAAGGGTCTGGTTGGGCTGTTTTGGGCTATTTTGCGGAGCCTATGGTGAAGGGTCTGGTTGGGCTATTTTGGGCTATTTTCTGGAGCGATATTGGGCAGGCTTTTCTTTTCTTTTTTTTTTTAATTAAGAAGACGATGGAGATAAGAATACGTTGTGCGATTTCCGGAGATTATCAGCAGGTTGAGTCTATGAGGAATGCATCTCTCTCTCTCTCTCTCTCTCTCTCTCTCTCTCTCTCTCTCTCTCTCTCTCTCAAACATGCTTTCCCCCCGACTCCTGAATATTTCATCAAGCAGTTGTGTACTTAACAAGCCTCTCTCTCTCTCTCTCTCTCTCTCTCTCTCTCTCTCTCTCTCTCTCTCTCTCCTCTTGTCTTCTCTTCTCTTTTCCTTTCCTTTCCTTTCCTTTCCTTCCCTTTCCTTTCCTTTCCTTCCCTTCCCTCTCCTCTGTGTGTGTGTGTGTGTGTCGACGTCATCGCAATCTATCAATCTTATCAATGTTTTATTCTTACCACACACCACCACCACCACCACCATCACCACCACTCTCATCACCACCAGCGCCAGGAGGCAGAGCAAACAGCGTTGTAACCTCCACATTCTCTCAAACTGCACACACACACACACACACACACAATTACGTACAGCAAACACCACTTCCTTTTTTTTTCGTGTGAGGAAGTTCTGTGTAAGGGACGAAGGAAGGGAAGGAAGGAAGATAGGAAGGAAGGAAGGAAGGAAGGAAGGAAGGAAGATAGGAAGGAAGGAACGAGGAGGAGGAAAGTAAGAGGAAAATAAAAGATAAAGTGTACGTATGCTAAGAAAAAGCGGAAGGAAGATATTGTAGACGAACGAGGAATAGAAGAAGATAAAAAAAGAAAAGCGGAAACGAAGGTAGCTGGAAGATACGGACGAGGAGGAAAACAAGAAAAAGAGAATGATGATAAAAGGAAGATAGAGGAGGAATAGGAAAATGTAAATATAAATAAACGAGGAGAAAGGGAAGGAATAGGAGGAGGTGCAGGAGGAAGAAGAAGAAAAAAAGAAGAAACGAATAAGAAAAGAAGGAGGAGGATGAAAAAGAGGAACAAGAAAATAAGAAAAAAAGTAAAATAAAGAAAAAAAATGAGATAAAAAAAACACGAGAAAGAAAAGGAGGAGGAAGGACAAGAAGAAAACACAAAGAAGCAATAAAAGAAAAAAAAAGAAAAGAAATTGATAGATGAAAGAACACAAGGATGCGGAAGAGGAGGAGGAGGAGGAGGAGGATAACAAATGACATGTGGTCAGAACGTGGGCGGGGGAACTCACCTATTCCCGTTAGGACCTTTATTAACAGGTTCCGGCATCGTGGTAGTAGTAGTAGTAGTAGTAGTAGTAGTTGTTATGTTTACAGTTTTCTAGTTTTGTGTGGAAGTTGCGATGGTGGTATGTTGTTGTTGGTGGTGGTGCTATTGGTAACGGTGGTGGTGATGATGATTGTAGTGGTGATTAAACACAACTGAACAACAACTGTCTTCCTCTTCCTCTTCCTCCTCCGTTACACCATATTTTCATCACTTCAACACACCACCAACATCACAACCGTATCACCACCAACCAACGAATCAACACCACCTTGTCCTACACCACCAATGTCACACTCACACGACCACACCCCACAAAATTGACACTCCCAAACTCTCGTAACAGTTTTAAAATTAACTGTATTGGGATTTTTTTTTCCAATATCTATGTTTGTGTTATTAACGTGTGCAATAGAGTATGGTGTAGTCGTCGTCGTCGCCGTCGTCGTAGAAGTAGTAGTAGTAGTAGTAGTGGTAGTAGTGGTGGTGGTGATGACACTGAAACTAAACTGGCTGTCTTTTCCGCCCTCACCACTCCATGACTATTGTGAGAGGGGGAGGGGGAGAGGGGAGGAGCATATGGAGGGGTTGGCTATGTTTTAAGTGGAAGAGAAGGAGGAGGAGGAGGAGGAGGAGGAGTGACAGGCAGTGTGTATGAGTAAGTGATCGAGAGAGAGAGAGAGAGAGAGAGAGAGAGAGAGAGAGAGAGAGAGAGAGAGAGAGAGAGAGAGAGAAAGTAAAGGATGTGTGTGTGTGTGTGTGTGTGTGTGTGTGTGTGTGTGTGTGTGTCCTGTTACTGCTCACATTTTTTACTTATCCACCACCACCACCACCACCAACAACAACAACAACAACATCACCACCACCACCAACAACAACAACAACAACAACAATAACAACAGCAACTACCAAGGTCATTGAAGGTCGCTTGTATAACCTGAACAAAACGTGGACAGAGAGAGAGAGAGAGAGAGAGAGAGAGAGAGAGAGAGAGAGAGAGAGAGAGAGAGAGAGAGAGAGAGAGAGAGAGAGAGAGTACCTGCATACCTTACATTGATTACTCCACTAGTCAATACACACACACACACACACACACACACACACACACATATTCCCTCCTTGACTCACCTGCCTTAAGTCAATACCCTCCTCCTCCTCCTCCTCCTCCTCCTCCTCCTCATCATCATCATCATCATCATCATCATAGAAAATAGAAGTAAAATTCTAATTCAACATTCATCGTCTCAACAAATCCTCGCCGACCAAAAAGAAAAAGAGGAGGAGGAGGAGGAGGAGGAGGAGGAGGTCATAGAGGTGAAGTGGAGTCCAAGGAGGTAGAAGTGGAGGTGGAGGAAGAGGTGGTAATGGTATTGAAGGAGGAGGAGGAGGAGGAGGAGGAGGAGGAGATGCCACAAATAGTTGATGCACTAAAGGGGAACATCCAAGCACACACACACACACACACACACACACACACACACACACACACAGAGGAAAGATTCAACCCTCCCCCCCTCAACTATCTCATCACCAAAAGAGAGAAAGAGAGAGGGGGGGGGGGGGCTAGAAGGAGAGGTAAAGAAAGATTAAGATGAGAGAAATGGGAGGAGAAAGAGAGGGAAGGAATATTAGGATGAATGAAAGGAAAGGAGGAAGAGAAGAAAACAAGGGAAATGAAGAAATGCAAAATAAGTGAAGAAAGAGAGGAGGAGGAGAAGGCCGAGGAGGATAGATAAGGGGGACAGGAGAGAGAGTAAGGATGTAAAGAAAAGTGGCAAGAGATAAAGGGAATGGGTAGAGAGAGAGAGAGAGAGAGAGAGAGAGAGAGAGAGAGAGAGAGAGAGAGAGAGAGAGAGAGAGAGAGAGAGAGAGAGAGAGACATTCCTGACCTTCCAACACCACCAGCTTGGGCCGGATTTATCAGACATCTTCAAGACCTATAGTTGGAAAGTCTTTGATAACTCTACGAACATTATTATTACTATTACTATCATTATTATTATTATTATTATTATTATTATTATTATTACTTGTTTCAGTAGTCCCCAAACAACTGAGATGCAAAGAAAGAGAAAATGAAAGTGGTGAGAGAGAAGAAGAAAAAAAAGAGGGCGAGAGAATAAAATAGAAATGGAGGGACAAAGGGATAGGATAATAACTTGGGCGTTCTGGCAACACTGTATTTTTTATCATTTTTTACGACTGAGTTTGTAATATGTCGACGTATCTCTGAAAATTTACGTCACTGAACATCATCGTAGCTCTGAACATCATCGTAACTCTGAACATCGACGTAACTCTGAACATCGACGTAACTCTGAACATCGACGTAACTCTGAACATCGACCTAACTCTGAACATCGACGTAACTCTGAACATCGACGTAACTCTGAACATCGACGTAACTCTGAACATCGACGTCACTCTGAACATCGACGTAACTCTGAACATCGACCTAACTCTGAACATCGACCTAACTCTGAACATCATCGTAACTCTGAACATCGACGTCACTCTGAACATCGACGTCACTCTGAACATCATCGTAACTCTGAACATCGACGTCACTCTGAACATCGACGTCACTCTGAACATCGACGTAACTCTGAACATCGACGTAACTCTGAACATCGACCTAACTCTGAACATCGACCTAACTCTGAACATCGACGTCACTCTGAACATCGACGTCACTCTGAACATCGACATGACTCTGAACATCGACCTAACTCTGAACATCGACCTAACTCTGAACATCGACGTAGCTAACTCTGAACATCGACCTAACTCTGAACATCGACGTAGCTAACTCTGAACATCGACGTAGCTAACTCTGAACATCGACGTAACTCTGGAAATCCAACACTTCGAACTACACTCCAAAAACTGAATTAAAACACCAACCTCAAATAACACCTCTAATAACGGTAAATTTGTAGCACTTCACCAGTCTCGCATTTCCGAACGAAACTAGTTTTTTTCGGTAGTTTTCGGCCTGTTTTGAATGAATATGCGTGTCATTTCTATCGCAAATCACGTGTTTTTTTTTTACCCCCCCCCCCCCCTTCCAACCAAGAGACTAATGATTTGCGATAAAAAATTTAGAGCACATTCATTCAAAACAGACCGAAATCTACCAGAAAAAACTAGTTTCGTCCACACAGGTGCATTTAAACTAAACATAACCCTAACCTAACCTAACCTAACCTAACCTAACCTAAACATAACTTAACTCTAACATCGTAGCTAACTCTGAACTAACCTAACACTAACCTAACACTAACCTAACCTAACCTAACCTAACCTAAAACTAACCTAACCTAACCTAACCTAACCTAACCTAAAACTAACCTAACCTAACCTAGCCTAACCTAAAACTAACGGTAAATTTGTAGCACTTGGGGCTGGGAGGCGGCGGTGGGTCGGCGGGCAGTAACCCATCAACCATCAGAGTGGTCGTGTGTCACGTCCTGGCCTTGACCGCCCTCCCTCCCTCCCTCCGTTATAAATGATTTCCGAGGGGTGTTTATGGGGATGAATTTACTCAGAATGCGGAGCTCTTTCTAATGGTCAGGGTAAGAAAAGCCATCTCTAGACTGGTGTACTCCTACAATAATACCCTAATGACCTCTAGTAACGCTAAGACACCATTACACCGAGCACTGTTAAGTCGGGGAAACACTACCATAGAGCTTATGTATGATTTTAAACAGTCATATTAGTCTTCATCAACACTAATGCGGCTGGTTTGTCCTTTACGACCCGTTTTTCAAGGCGTGGGCAGTTAATTTTCTTGATTTTTATACCACTTTTTATGTCTGAGTTTGTAAAATGACGCAACTGAAAATATAACACTTCTCCCATCAGTGGAATTAGACAGCCAAACCAGCCACATAGCTTAATGAATATACCGGCTAATACAACCTTTAAAGAAGCTGGAATTATTCTGCCGTCCACTTCCTTGTATCGGTGAGTTATGGGCGTGACTATGCACTTGTGATTAGTATTCTCAGTTGTTGCAGGAGCACGGAAATGTATACGAACTCATCGACTCTTAAATGGTAGCCTATCGCCGCTGAAATGGTAGCCTATCGCCGCTGAAATGGTAGCCTATCGCCGCTGAAATGGTAGCCTATCGCCGCTGAAATGGTAGCCTATCGCCGCTGAAATGGTAGCCTATCGCCGCTGAAATGGTAGCCTATCGCCGCTGAAAGGGTAGTCTATCGCCGCTGAAATGGTAGCCTATCGCCGCTGAAAGGGTAGTCTATCGCCGCTGAAATGGTAGCCTATTGCCGCTGAAATGGCAGCCTATCGCCGCTGAAATGGTAACCTATCGCCGCTGAAATGGTAGCCTATCGCCGCTGAAATGGTAGCCTATCGCCGCTGAAATGGTAGCCTATCGCCGCTGAAAGGGTAGTCTATCGCCGCTGAAAGGGTAGTCTATAGCCGCTGAAATGGTAGCCTATCGCCGCTGAAATGGCAGCCTATCGCCGCTGAAATGGTAGCCTATCGCCGCTGAAATGGTAGCCTATCGCCGCTGAAATGGTAGCCTATCGCCGCTGAAATGGTAGCCTATCGCCGCTGAAAGGGTAGTCTATCGCCGCTGAAATGGTAGCCTATCGCCGCTGAAATGGCAGCCTATCGCCGCTGAAATGGTAGCCTATCGCCGCTGAAATGGTAGCCTATCGCCGCTGAAATGGTAGCCTATCGCCGCTGAAAGGGTAGTCTATAGCCGCTGAAATGGTAGCCTATCGCTGCTGAAATGGCAGCCTATCGCCGCTGAAATGGTAGCCTATCGCCGCTGAAAGGGTAGTCTATCGCCGCTGAAATGGTAGCCTATCGCCGCTGAAATGGTAGCCTATCGCCGCTGAAAGGGTAGTCTATCGCCGCTGAAATGGTAGCCTATCGCCGCTGAAAGGGTAGTCTATCGCCGCTGAAATGGTAGCCTATCGCCGCTGAAATGGCAGCCTATCGCCGCTGAAATGGTAGCCTATCGCCGCTGAAATGGTAGCCTATCGCCGCTGAAATGGTAGCCTATCGCCGCTGAAAGGGTAGTCTATCGCCGCTGAAATGGTAGCCTATCGCTGCTGAAATGGCAGCCTATCGCCGCTGAAATGGTAGCCTATCGCCGCTGAAATGGTAGCCTATCGCCGCTGAAATGGTAGCCTATCGCCGCTGAAATGGCAGCCTATCGCCGCTGAAATGGTAGCCTATCGCCGCTGAAATGGCAGCCTATCGCCGCTGAAATGGTAGCCTATCGCCGCTGAAATGGTAGCCTATCGCCGCTGAAATGGTAGCCTATCGCCGCTGAAATGGAAGCCTATCGCCGCTGAAATGGCAGCCTATCGCCGCTGAAATGGTAGCCTATCGCCGCTGAAATGGCAGCCTATCGCCGCTGAAATGGTAGCCTATCGCCGCTGAAAGGGTAGCCTATCGCCGCTGAAATGGCAGCCTATCGCTGCTGAAATGGTAGCCTATCGCCGCTGAAATGGTAGCCTATCGCCGCTGAAATGGCAGCCTATCGCCGCTGAAATGGTAGCCTATCGCCGCTGAAATGGTAGCCTATCGCCGCTGAAATGGTAGCCTATCGCCGCTGAAATGGTAGCCTATCGCCGCTGAAATGGCAGCCTATCGCCGCTGAAATGGTAGCCTATCGCCGCTGAAATGGTAGCCTATCGCCGCTGAAATGGCAGCCTATCGCCGCTGAAATGGTAGCCTATCGCCGCTGAAATGGTAGCCTATCGCCGCTGAAATGGTAGCCTATCGCCGCTGAAATGGTAGCCTATCGCCGCTGAAATGGCAGCCTATCGCCGCTGAAATGGCAGCCTATCGCCGCTGAAATGGTAGCCTATCGCCGCTGAAATGGTAGCCTATCGCCGCTGAAATGGTAGCCTATCGCCGCTGAAATGGTAGCCTATCGCCGCTGAAATGGTAGCCTATCGCCGCTGAAATGGTAGCCTATCGTCGCTGAAAGGGTAGTCTATCGCTGCTGAAAGGGTAGTCTATCGCCGCTGAAATGGTAGCCTATCCCCGCTGAAATGATAGCCTATCACCGCTGAAATGGTAGCCTATCGCCGCTGAAATGGTAGCCTATCGCCGCTGAAATGGTAGCCTATCGCCGCTGAAATGGTAGCCTATCGCCGCTGAAATGGTAGCCTATCGCCGCTGAAAGGGTAGGTAGTCTATCGCCGCTGAAATGGTAGCCTATCGCCGCTGAAATGGTAGCCTATCGCCGCTGAAATGGTAGCCTATCGCCGCTGAAAGGGTAGTCTATCGCCGCTGAAATAGTAGCCTATCGCCGCTGAAATGGTAGCCTATCGCCGCTGAAATGGTAGCCTATCGCCGCTGAAAGGGTAGCCTATCGCCGCTGAAATGGTAGCCTATCGCCGCTGAAATGGTAGCCTATCGCCGCTGAAAGGGTAGTCTATCGCCGCTGAAATGGTAGCCTAGCACCACTTATTTAGCTGTTCATATCTCAGAAACGATTAATTCCTGACGGAAACGGTTATCAATAGGGTGATAAGCGCGTTTACACCTTCATTATGAAAGTGGTGTAGGTCAAAGGATGGAGTGAGGCTGTGCAGTTCTGGATAAATACCCAACACACACCAGATCTTTTCATCGTCGTACAAGTATTTATTTTGACGGATATGTATGTGGCTAGTTTGGCTTCTGAATTTGAATTTTGGGGCGTAGTTAGAAGTGTTGCATTTTCAGTTGTCGACATAATTATTAGAAAATCAGTCGTAAAAAGTTTGTAAGCTCCCCAACAATTCACAAAATACGACGAAAATTCCTTGTATGGTGTTAGGCGTTGATATGAAAAAGGAGGAAAATTTAGGACACTACACAGGAAATTTCTTTAGTATCTGGTATTGAGTAGCAGTAACGGATCATTGTGGAGATTATAGTTTGGTTTGTGCGCTTAAGCCCCGTTCACACTGTGCCGACTCTAGGGGCCGCTTTCACAGTCTGCTTGTTTAGATCGTTACCAATGGCGGCGATCGCTGCTATAGTATTTCCACGTAAAACTGGCCGATGGGGTAGTGGCGGCTGTGGTGTTAGCCTAGCCCCGCACCTTACCACACATACTCAACATCCCTCGCTTCCTCTGCAGCCACCACTACCCCATAGGCCAGTTTCACGTGGAAAACTATAGCGTCGATCGCCGCCATTGGTAACGATCAAAACAAAGTGACTGTGAAAGCAGCCCTAGGCCACGACAACCAAGCGATTTTTAATTCCCCTTCACACTGTGCCGAATCAGCATCCGGCAATTGTTTCTAGACCTCTTTCCGACCGTGTGCTACCCTTTCACATTAACATTTCACACCCAAGACCTCATAATTATACCCTGAGTTGCTGGATTGTCGTGGCCCAGAGTCGGCACAGTGTGAACGGGGCTTTATTAAAATGACTCCGTGCTGGAATGTTGAACTGGCCTGAAGCCTAATACCATGTCTAAAAATCAAGCGACGGCCTTCACCACCTCCCCTGGATGATTGCCATATGGTGCAGGGCCCGGCAGGCGGCACACCGGCAGGCCTGACCCTCCACCAAACCCCCACATGCTCCAGACCCAACAGGGAATCTTCATTGAGGGGAGGAACGTGAGGGGCACCTTGGGCAGGGGAGGAGTGGTCCAGTTACAAGACGCCACCTTTGACCCCTGAGACAAAGGCAAGGAGCGCATCACAGGTGAAATTTGGCCGACTTGTCTTTAAAACTCTATCTTTGGGTTCGCTACAAGAGTTCCCGGACTTTGACTAACTCCACATGAAACGCCAGAAGCTCAAGAACAGCAAATAACAGAAAGCTAACATATACAAGCTAACAGATATTACCCCTTCGAAGATTTCTTGTATTATTATACAGACATAGAGTTCTTGTGCAAAATAACGTGAATAATATATCTTACTGAGGAATGACGAAGCTAATTATTACTCTACTAGTCTCGTATTTACCACTGAACAATATATATACATAGGTTTCAAAGTATATATATTTGTAAAGAAAAGACAGACGAAGGCCAGAGATATGAAGGCTTGTGTATGATTAAATTTCTCCGTTCCTTAGTTTTCTCTTTGATTCTCTTCCTTTTCTCCTACAACTCAAATTAATTCTGATCACAAACAAAAGAACATCACAACCCTCATGTATTAATCTTTTTTCTTCAGTTTTCTGTTTAACTACCGATGCAATAAGATGAGCACTGAGGCCACGCGCAGCTATAGCATGCACCCCCAATTTTACCTTCAAGCAGCAAACCCATAACGCAACAGGCAGGGCGACGGGCAAACCTTAGCGGCGCCTCAACACACCGCCGGAACCTTGGTGATGGTGGTGCAGGAGAGGGCGAGAGGGCAGCGGGGAAACAAATGTCATGGGGGGGCGCTGTCTGGTCACTTGCCTGCCTCCCTGTCTGAATGCCTTCCCTCCTCCCTTGTTTCCTTCCTTCTTTCTTTCTTTCCTTCCTCTCATCCTGCGTGTTTCCTTTGTTCCTTTGTTCTTCCTTTCTTTCATTCTGTTTTTTTAGCTTTGTTTCTTTCGTTTTTCTTTCATTTCTCTTTTGTTTTTAATCTTTACTTCTTTCCCTCTTCCCTTTCTTCTTTCCTCTTATACTGCATCCTTTCTTTGTTTCTTTGTCCTTTCTTCCTTTCATTCTTCCTTCCTTTCTTTTGTTTTTAATCTTCCTTTTCTTCTTTTCTTTTATACTATATCCTTTCTTCTTTTCCTTTTTCTTCCCTTCCTTCCTTACTTTACTTCTTCCTCTCCCTACTTTTCTTTTTTTTCTTTTCTTTCCCTCTTCCCTCCTTCCTTCTTTCCTTTCATTCTGCATTCTTACTTTATTCCTGTGTCCTTCCTTCCTTTCGTCCTTCATCCTTTCCTTCCTTCTTTCTTTCCTCTCATCTTACATTTTTCCTTTGTTTCTTTGTCCTTCCTTCCTCTCTATCTTCTCTTTTCCCTTCCTTCTTTTCCTTAATCCTTTTTTTCTATTTTTTTCCTTCCTTCCTTCATACGTCGTCCTTTCCTTCCTTTCCTCCTTGATCTCCCTGCAAGTCTTCCTTTCTACTTTTCTTTCCTACCTTCCTTCCTTCCTTCATTCCTCCTTTTTTACATTCTCTCATCTCTCCTTCCTTTCTTCCTCCCTTCCCTCCTTTTGTTGACATTATTCCTCTTTCCCTTCCTCCCTTTTGTTGATATAATCCTTCCCTCCCTTCCTCCTTCCTTCGTTCCTCCCTTCTCACATTCTTCCACCTTTCCTTCCTTCCCTCCTTCCTTGTGTTGACATTACGTGGAAACAAAAGACTAACACAACCTGAGTAATGGGTGTAAATGGGTGAGTAAATGAGTAAGTAAATGGGGGTGAGTTAGTGGTGGTGGTGGTGATGATGGTGGTAAGCTTGGAAACTTTAAGCTGAGGAAGAAAAAAGTGGATATACTAAACACTGAGAGAGAGAGAGAGAGAGAGAGAGAGAGAGAGAGAGAGAGAGAGAGAGAGAGAGAGAGAGAGAGAGAGAGAGAGAGAGAGAGAGAGAGAACTATAATCAATGAGAAAGGAAGAAAATAAAGATAGAAAAGAGGAATGAAGAGAAAGGAAAGAAAAGATGGAAGGAAGAAGGTAGGAAGGATGAGAGAGAGAGAGAGAGAGAGAGAGAGAGAGAGAGAGAGAGAGAGAGAGAGAGAGAGAGAGAGAGAGAACTATAATCAATGAGAAAGGAAGAAAATAAAGACAGAAAAGAAGAATGAAGAAATGAAAGAAAAGATAGAAGGAAGAATGGAGAGAGAGAGAGAGAGAGAGAGAGAGAGAGAGAGAGAGAGAGAGAGAGAGAGAGAGAGAGAGAGAGAGAGCAAGGGGCTGGCTTTATGAAGGCAGATCTCACCATAAACTTTGTACCCTTGTTTCATGTCCTTCGTTTTTGTCTTCCTTTGTTATTACTCTTCCTTTTTTTGTTTTTTGTTTCCCTCTTGTCATTCCTGTTCCTTCTTCCTCATTCTCTTTCATTCCACTCTTCCTTATTTTTTTTTTATCCATTCTTTCCTTCCTCCCTTTCTACGTAAAATTGAACGTGTCTCTTCCTTTCCATTCCCCTTCCTCTTCTAGTTTCCTTCACTCCACTTCTTTGTTCATTCTTTTCACTCTTTCCTTCTTACAAACATCATCCTTTTCTTTCATTATACTTCCTCTTCTTTCCTCCCTTCCTTCCTTAATCTACCTCCCAGTCTTCCATTTTCCTTCCTTCCTTTATTCATCCTTTCCTTCCTACATACGTTCTCCTTTCCTCCCATTCTCCTTTCTCTTCTTTCTTCCTTCCCTTCCTTCCTTTCTTTCTTTTCTAATCTCCCTCTCACTCTTCCTTTCCTTCCTTCCTTTAATCAGCCTTTTCTTTCTTCTTTTCCTACATACATACATACATCCTTCCATTCTCCTTCCTGTTCAACCCTCCCTCCCTTCCTTCCTTTCTTTCTTTCTTCCCTTATCTCTCCCCCACTCTTCATTCATTCCTCACTCCCTTCTCCCACCCTTATTCTTCCTCTTTTTCCTTCCTTCCTTCCTTTTATTATTGCTTTCTTTCTCCTTCTCGCATTTTTCTTTATTCCACCTTTTATCATTATTTTCCTTACATCCTTTCTTTCGTATTGCTCTCCACCACCACCACCACCAACAACAACAACAACAACAACAACAACAACAACAACAACACCCATATCCCGTCCCATTTAATTAACACCTATGTCCCGTTACGAACTAGCACACCTGTTCCATACACCTGAAACCACCTTAATTACCCCATTTCCAGGTACTATTAGTTTGCCTGTTTGTTTGTTTGTTTGTTTGTTATCGCCCCTAGTTCCACTTTCCCTTTCCATATCCGGTGTTTAAAGTTTCTCCATTCATTCATATATTTTTTGTTACGTTTTTTTTTTTATTATTATTATTTTCCTTCTCCCTTCTCCTTCTTCCCTTCTAAACCAGTTTCTTTCTTTCTTTCTTTCTTTCCCTTCCTTCCTCCCTTCAAACACAGTCTCCCTCCCCCCCCCCCCCCACCCCGTAACAACCAGCAGCCAGACCATTACCCTACTCTCCTCTTTCACCCTTGTCATCCTTTTTTTTATCACCTTCCTCTCTCTCTCTCTCTCTCTCTCTCTCTCTCTCTCTCTCTCTCTCTCTCTCTCTCTAGCTCCTCCCCTTTCCCGTATAGCCATTCATTCACTCATTCATTCATTCACCTACTTCCCGTTCTCTCTCTCTCTCTCTCTCTCTCTCTCTCTCTCTCTCTCTCTCTCTCTCTCTCTCTCTCTCTCTCTCTCTCTCTCATCTTTTTCCTTCTTTTCTTCGTTTTTTACTTTCCTTTGTCATCCACTTTTTTATTCCTCTTCTTTATTTTTATTTCCTTCCTCTCTTCACCCAATCTCTCTCTCTCTCTCTCTCTCTCTCTCTCTCTCTCTCTCTCTCTCTCTCTCTCTCTCTCTCTCTCTCTCTCACCCCCGTCAAGCATTCCCCTTCTTCACCCACTTAAATATTCATTCCCTCCAAGTAACCCCCCCCCCCCCCATCGCCGCCCCCCGCGCCGCCGTCTGTACCCCATCACACGGCGGCGTCTGTGTGTGTGTGTGTGTGTGTGTGTGTGTGTGTGTGTGTGTGTGTGTGTGCGCTTAAAGGTGCGCTGATGCCGGGCGAGACAGGTGTGTGTGTATGTGTGTGTGTATGTGTGTGTGTTGTGGGAATGAGTGATGGGTGTACCTCGTGATGGTGGTGGTGGTGGTAGTAGTAGTAGTAGTAGTAGTAGTAGTAGTAGTAGTAGTAGTAGTAGTAGTAGTAGTAGTAGTAGTAGTAGTAGTAGTAGTAGTAGTAGTAGTAGTAGTAGTAGTAGTAGCAGTAGTAGTAGTAGTAGTAGTAGTAGTAGTAGTAGTAGTAGTAGTAGTAGCAGTAGTAGTAGTAGTAGTAGTAGTAGTAGAAGAAAAAAGAACAAGAACAAGAACAAAGAACAAAGAAAAGGAAGAACAAGAACAGAGGAAGAAGAGGAAGAAGAAGAACAAGAGCAAGAACATGGAAAAGAACGATAACAAAG
>NC_066538.1:14048488-14143488 GCF_024679095.1 Eriocheir sinensis
GATGATGATGATGATGATGTTTATATAGTGTACAGAATATTCTTATCTGAAGGTTTTTTCCATCACTTATCTACAAGGAATCTAACTGTCTTTTCATGAATGTTAATACCCTTTTATCTCTTACATAGCATAGTTTTTTTATAATTAGTTGGAGGCATTTTTCACATTCCTTTTTTTACAGTAAAGGAAGCAACTCAAGGCAAAAATAAATGAGAACAAAAAAGCCTGCTAATCACTGCTCCTATGTGCTACTAAAAATGTGAAACCTGATAACATTAGGGTCTGTATTAGTGTAAGTGAATGGCCAACAGTCCCCCCTTGAACCTCACCTGGCACTCCTTCACACAACAACAACAGAACAGCAACAACATGAAGAAGAAGAAGGAGGAGGAGGAGGAAATTATGAAGAAAAAAGGAATTCCCTATCATCTCTCTCTCTCTCTCTCTCTCTCTCTCTCTCTCTCTCTCTAAGCTTCAATTCAGCAAAGCACGTTAGGCTTAGGTGTTTGTAGGTACTCCTTGCCTACAAACACCACCTGATTAACAAATTACTTTTCACACACACACACACACACACACACACACATTCAAGAGGGCACAACAAAAGAAAGGAGACAAGAAGAAAATAAAAAGAAAGGGAGAGGCAAAGGAAATGAGACAAGAAGGAAAAAAAGAAAGGAAAGAAAGGATAAAGAAATAAAGGAAAAATTGATAAAGATGTGAGAATTTTCAGCTTTCCAGACAGAGCAATGAATCCGTTGAACTTTTTTTTTTTTTTTTTTTTTTTTAGACAGGAAACAGCTCAACGGCAAAACAAAATAAATAACGAGTAAAAAAAGCGCTCTAATCGCTGTCCCTATAAAAAAAAATGAGTTTAGGAGAGTGGCCAAAAGAGAGGTCAATTTCGGGAGGAGAGGTGTCTCGTACAGAGGAAGTATATACTGTGCGCTTAAAACATTCACAGCTGTAAACAAAAATATGATCAAGTATAGTTTCAAAAGACGACACTACAAACTTGACTCAATCGTTTATAAATAGAATCAGGTATCAAGAACTTCAGGCTTAGGGAAAGGAAGGTGATGAGGAATGGGATGCAAGCACTCAACTCATTTATGTCACCTTAAGAATTGTGGAAGGTTTTTTTTTTTGGGGGGGGCACTGTTTTTCCTTTCCCTAACAGCTACGACTCTAAAAGGGGAATGAAATGTAGTAGGAATAATGACATCCCAGCTATTTCCTTTTGCACTGCTTTCCTTCTAACAGGTAACTCTAAAAAGAGGGAATGGAATGTGGGAGTAATAATAATATCCAACACTAGGCAGACATAACCATAGTACATATACATAAATCTAGTACAGTAAATATATAGCAGGTTCATTCCATTATATCATAGTTGTTGTTTTTTTACTTCAAAGGAGACAGCTCAAGGGCACAAAAAAAGGAAACAATAATAAAAAAAAGCCCATTACTCGCTGCTCCTAAAAAAAAAAGAATCAAAAGAGGTGGCCGAAAGAGAGGTCAATTTCAGGAGGAGAGGTGTTCTGATACCCTCCTCTTGAAAGAGTTAAAGTCATAGGCAGGAGGAAATACAGATGAAGGAAGGAACTGCACGTTCTCAGCCTTTTCTTCCCGTAACGTAACCCTTGGACTGTCTCCTTTCCCCACATGATAAGCAAGAAGATGAACACCAACCGAGGAGGAGGACTCAGTGCATTCATTCATCTTGTGCCGAGTGAGGACAATAAACGAAAAAATAAATAATTGGGTGGTGATGATGATGATGACGATGGTAATGAAAATGACATGGTAAAAACAGGAAAATATGAATGATGCTGATAATAATGGGAGAACAAAAACCAAAAATATCAGAATGAGGAAAGAAAGATGACAAAAAAAGGAAGATCAGGAAAATGTGGAAGAGTAGAAGGATTATGGCAAAAAAAAAAAAAAAAAAAAAAAAAAGCTGAATAAGGGTAGAGATGAAAATGAGAATAATGGCAAATGGAAAAGAATGAATATGTGAAGAATCGCAACAATAATAAAAACAGACAAACGGAAAGACAAGCGTACTCACCTGGTTTTGTCGGTAGGGTCGAACGTGGCTGCCATGGTGCTTGAGTGTGTGTGTGTATGTGTGTGTGTGTGCGTTTATGTGTGTATGTGCACTCTTATGTTCCTCGGTTATCAAGCACTCAAAAAAAGAAAAAAACACTCGCCACTCGCACACTAAACGTTCACCCGCAACTCTTCCCCCTCGCGTGTGTGTTTGTGTTGCGACTGTACCAATAAATATAGATAAAACACACTCACGGAACACTTGGGTAGGTTAGTTTGCCTCTAATTTTACTTTTCTTATCACTACAAACGTAACTTCTTTTCCTGTTTCCTTTCCTGCACTCTCAATTAGTAATCTTTTCCTTTCCTGCACTTCCTTTCTTTCCTTCTGTCTTTTCTACCGCACTTTTTCTTATCTCCTTCCTTAGCTGCTTCTCTTTCCTCTCCTTTCCTCTGTCTCTCCCCCAGTCAACTGTCTCGCTTTTCTTCCTCTCTCCGGGGTTCTATGGAGGGGGGGGGAGGGTCACAGCAGGGCAGCGTGCACACACATACACACACGCACGTGCACACACACTCTCCCTGTCACCAGTGTGCTGTGGGCTGCGTGGTGCCAGCCGGCCCTACTCCATGGTGCCCTGATGATCTGCAGAGGAAGAGCCACAACATCAGTAATTGAATGTTTTTTTAATTAAACCAGATTTACACCTTATCACTAGGGGCTACATACTACAGCCACTTGTCTTGTTGTTTAACGTATCACTGACACCACTGTTCAAGTCCACAGCAGGTTGGGGCGGCCCTGCTGAGTGAGTTACTAAGTGGGCTATTGAAAAACAAATTGAAACAAAAACTTGATACATAAATAGTCATCCTTTATGTAAAGAAGGTATGTACCAATAATGCTGCCAAAGCTTACTCCTAAATAAGAACCAAAAATAATGTCTCAATAACCCTCTTCTTTGAATTTATGTGAGAACGTTAAGTGAATAATATCAGGATAAAAATCACAGGATCGAAGGGTGTTTATCAAGTGTCTAAGTTAAACCAAGTAAGACAAATCATATAAGCAAAGTCAGAGGAGTGCTTCAAAAAATTACATCAAAGGTGGGCGGGTTACATAACGTTGCTGCTGCTACCAGTAAAAAACACTTTGCCACGGACTAAAGGCTGGGTGTACCAATTTGTTCCCCACAGCATAAGTCTGGCATGTGTACAGATATGCATGTTCGGTATTTGCACCAAGATTACGGGAAATCTGGTAATACAGCAACACCTAAGAGCCTGGACGGATGCATGAAGAATAAGATTAGGGAGGCAAATATGTAAGTATCAAGTATTTACCAGAACGTTTAAAAAAATAAATACCATAAACAATTCATCAAAACATTAAGCCAGAGAAACAAGAACCATCCTGTCATCTCACACAAGACTCAGAAACTCAAAATAACAAACATTAACAATCATCCAAAGATTTTCGCCAGTTGTGTTTCAAGCTTTGGGTATTTACGATCAGCTTGGGATAAGATAAGGGCATCTGCAGGATATGAATGAAGTGACGTGGTCAACGCTATCAGTGGCTTAGTGGGGCGGAAGAGGAAGAACAGCTTAGGCAACACCCACACACACACACACACACACACACTTCTTGTCTTCTGTTTGGAATCTTGTCTTGTGCTTAGATTCTTGTGTTTGGAATCTCGTCTTGTTTGGAATCTTGTTTTGTGTTGTGTTTGGAATCTTGTCTTGCGTTTGGAATCTTATGTTGTGTTTGGAATCTTGTGTTGCGTTTGGAATCTTGTCTTGCGTTTGGAATCTTGTGTCGTGTTTGGAATCCTGTCTTGTGTTTGTCCTCAGTTTGTCTTGTGTTGTGTTTGAGATCTGAGTTGAGTTTGGAATCAGGATATCAGAGAGGTGACGTGGGCCTTGCCATCAGTGGCTCAGGCGGACAGGAGAGGAAGGAAGAGCAGCTGCTTAGGAAATGCACACACCCACACACTTACTCCGAAAACGTATATCAAGCAGTCTATTAATATATCTAGGAAAAGTTAATACAGTCACGTGGGCCTTGCTACCAGTGACTTAGAGGGGCAGGAGAGGAAGACCAGCTGCTTGGGAAACGCACACCCTCTCACACTTCCTCCAGTAACATATCCGGCAGTCTATTAGTATGATTAGGAAAGGTCAGAAAGAACGCTGACCCGGATAAACTAGACAATTTAACGTTGATGATGTAATGTATAAATCAAACCTTTGATGAAGAAACAAAGGAAACAGAAATAATGGATCCTTTACTAATAGTTTTATTGATGGGTGTACTTCTGGAGGTTTACCATTAACATATCAGTCTATTAGTTTATCTAAGAAAAGTTAAAACAAGATAAACTAGGTAATTTAACGATGATGGTGGTGTAACGTATATATCAAACCCATGATGACGAAACACAGGAAGCAGAAGTAATGATTCCGCTATCAATAATTTTAAAGACGGGTGTACTTCTGGAGGTTTACCATTTCATATTGTTATCGGTATTATTGTAGGAGTACACCAGTCTAGAGATGGCTTTTCTTACCCTGACCATTAGAAAGAGCTCCGCATTCTGAGTAAATTCATCCCCATAAACACCCCTCGGAAATCATTTATAACGGAGGGAGGGAGGCCGTTAGGCTAGGTTAGTTTTAGGTTAGGTTAGTGTTAGGTTAAGTTAGTTTTAGGTAAGGTTAGTGTTAGGTTAGGTTAGTTTTAGGTTAGGTTAGGTTAGGTTAGGTTAGTTTTAGGTTAGGTTAGGTTAGGTTAGGTTAGTTTTAGGTTAGGTTAGGTTAGGTTAGGTTAGTGTTAGGTTAGGTTAGTTTTAGGTTAGGTTAGGTTATGTTATGTTATGTTAGGGTTATGTTTAGTTTAAATGCACCTGTGTGGACGAAACTAGTTTTTTCTGGTAGATTTCGGTCTGTTTTGAATGAATGTGCTCTAAATTTTTTATCGCAAATCATTAGTCTCTTGGTTGGAAGGGGGGGGGGTAAAAAAAAAACACGTGATTTGCGATAGAAATGACACGCATATTCATTCAAAACAGGCCGAAAACTACCGAAAAAAACTAGTTTCGTTCGGAAATGCGAGACTGGTGAAGTGCTACAAATTTACCTTGTTATCTTCAAGGCAAGCTTATCGAAAATTACAACCCTACGAAGTGATGTAATAAAAAAATTTGGATAAAAATAAATATTGTAATCTCTTAAATACAAACATAAACACTGAACTGCAAACCTATCTAAGAGTTGCAAAAGGACTCGATAAACTTAATTAACTAAACTATGCAAAACCAACCCCTCTCCCTCCCTCTCTCTCTCTCTGTCAGGACCGGCTAGACAGACTGCATTTAAATATAACCACCTCTGCCACATCATTAGTTTACATGTCAATTTATCTTGACACACACACACACACACACACAACCAAACTAGCTGTGGCAAAACAATAAATACTTCCCTTGTATACATAATTATAGTTCACAGAGACTGAATTAAGTAACTATTGAAGAAGACACAAGATGAAATAAAAAGAAATATATAAATTGGTCAGGAAAAAACAAAGCAAAAAAAAGTTAAATGGAATAGTACTTAGGTTTATAACATAATTATAAATAAAATGTAATAATTGGATAAGAAAAACAAATAATAAAGAAAACAATGCTAGCGGTACACACTTCAATTAAAAAAATATGGATAACAAAAAAAAAAAAAAACGATGGACAGATAAAACAATTTAATAAAACACATAAGAATCAAATAATGAAAACAAAAACAAAAGAAATAAAACAATAGCTGAAATACACTCAAGAACAGAATAATAAATAAAATAACTAGCTACAATAGTAAATAAAAAAAAGCACTGGATAAGAAAAAACAAAAACAAGACAAAAAGACTGATATCTGAAGTACACTTTAAAAACACATATGAACTAGACAAAAATATGCTAGCTAGAACAATAAATTAAAAAAAAATTAAGAATTGGATAAGAAAATCAAAACGAAACAAAGACTAACTGAAACACACTTCAAAACCACATAAGAAATAAACAAGAAAAGCAAAAATTAAGAAAAACAATAACTGAAATATTAAATGGAAAAACAAATAAGAAAAACAAAGCAAAACAAAGACAAAGCTGCGACACACTTCAAAACCACATAAAAAAAAAGAAAACACAAAACAATCAAAGAAAAACTGCTAAATATCCCTTCCTTCCTTCCTTCTTTCTTTCTTTGGTAATGTTATTGTGACGAAATTTCGCACTCATTATAATTCCTCTGCCCGTCATCGCTTTTTTTGTTTTTCTTGTTTGTTTTTTTATGTGGTTTTGAACTATGTTGCAGCTTAGTCTTTGTTTTGCTCTATTTTGTTTAACTTACTTAATTCTTACTTTTTTTTATTTAGTGTTCTAGCTAACGTATTTTTTGTCTACTAGTTCTTATGTGTTTTTAAAGTGCATTTCAGATATCAGTCTTTGTTTTATTCTTATATATATATTTTTTTAATTTACTGTTTTAGCAATCGTTATTTTATTTGTTGTCTGTTCTTAAGTGTATTTCAGCTATTGTTTTATTTCTTTTGTTTTGTTTTTCTTATTTGATTGTTATGTGTTGCTAAAGGAAGCCACGACCCTCCCCAGCCTCTGCCCCGGAGCCCCGAGCACCGTGCCACTGGGGCGGGAGGTAATTAGGTGTACCGAGTGGTAATGAAAGGTATTTATTTATCTCCGGCACTGCCCCACACACCACACCCAGATGTTAGCCGCCCTACCCCCCCTCACAGCTAATTCCCTCCGGCCCAGCGTGCGGGCGTGGGCGTGGGCGTCGCGGGCGTGGCGTGGGCGGCGGCTCGTACCTGGGCGTGGCGGGAGGTGAAATAAAGCACGAGGGAGGGGAAGCCAGGCCGTCCGTGCCAGCCCGCGTCACTGCCGGAAGGTTACTGAGAGTTTCCCCGCGGCGCCGCGAGATGGCTCCCCGCCCCCCGCCTGCCGCAGCCCCGTGATAGAGCGACCACCGGCACTGTGCCTGTGTCTGGGCGACATGTTTGGCCCCACGTGCACCGCGCTAACTTTGAACTGGGGTGTTAAGAACAGGATTTTTCCTATTTTGGAAGCGGATCCGGCTGCTTTTTCATGTAGCAATACCTTGCTGCCTAGCCTTTGGCTGTAGCAACGGGCTGGAGAGGGGATAGAAGGGAAATTATTTCCTGCAAGCTCGCTGAAAAGACAGTTATAGTCCATCGACTTTAACTTAAGCCCTGTGGCTTGGCCTGGGGGTCGTAATTTTTTTTCCTTGTCACTTCCGTCCTTGTCGTGATGCGGCAGCGCTGCACTGCTGGACATTTGGCAAGGTCGCCAAGAGGCGCCGGGTGAGCCCGCCTTTGCAATAAAAGTTCTCTGAAATACGCACGAATTAATATGCAGTGCGTTTTTTTCAATACTGAAAGCTTTTTCTATTTAGCACAATTCCTCTAGGGCAAAAAAAACTAACAAGTGGAAAGTAATGGGACCTCGTATCCCACCTTGTACTGTTTACAAACGCTTATGACAGCTTGTAAGGGGCCGCTAGATGCATAGAAGTGGGGAGGTAGGTGTGAATTGTTTGTAGACAGGTGGTGAATAATGTGTCAGAGGCAGCGGCTGCTGGTGACTGTCATTCGTGGGTGTTACTGTATTCAGACCTTACCAAGGAAAGGGACGTTACATGGCAGACCTTCCCTCCCCTTCCTCCACTCCCTTCGCTGTCTCCCACAAAGTCTTCTTCCCTTCTCCCTCCTCTCATCCAGCCTTTTCTCCCCTTCTTCCCCTTCCAGTCTCCTCCAGCCTTCCCTCTGTAAATTGAGCACACTGCATGAAAGATGTACTCAATAAATAACTAATAAAGAGCTCAGTTTATTAAAGGAATAATATATGCCCTTCATAGATTGAGCAGGATTCAAGAAAAAGTTGAACCATACACATATACACAGGGTATAAATCATCAGTAAATATAAAAATCATATCCTGCATGACTAGAGGAAATACATTTCATATACAATGCTTAAAGGAAAATTATTACAAGAAGTAAATGACTATCATAATAAAGAGGACTCAATATAACACTACTACAGTAACTCTAGTAGTGTTATGTTAAGGTAATTTACCAAAAAAATATGACTCAGGCTAGTTTGTATCAGTTAATAATAAGATATTATAAGAAAAGTTATTATCACAAGAAACAACTGACAATAACATTATAATGAGGTCTTTTGTTATTTCTTACCTGGATGACCTTAAGCCATGCTAGGGTGAACCGTCAGGCAAAGAACTGAAAGGTCTCACCAACCAATGCGCAGCCTATCCAAACTCATCAAACAACATAACATAATCTAATAAGACATAGGCTGGAAAGTGCATTGGGAGTTCATTTCATATGGTCAGGGATAATAGTCGTAAAGCTTGTGGCCAAGAAAATCTTTAAGAGCAGCTTTGAAAACACCAAGGTCTCTCAGCTCAACAACTGCAGAGGGAAGTGAATTCCAGGAGCCAACAACACGAACTGAGAAGGAACGACGCCGACACTCAAGGGAACAACGAGTATGAGCAAGCTTGAAGACATGACCTCTTGTACCTACGACTGGAGCAAGTTGGAATAGTCTAGTCGGGTCAAAGGGGGCAACACCATGCATGATCTTCCAGCACTCGATTAGATCGGCTCTCAATAATCTCCCGCGAACAGAAAAAAGATCAAGAACAGAAAGTCTGTCTGCATAGGACAAGTTCTCTAGGCCGTCTATGTTCTTGGTCCACCTTCGCTGGACTGACTTCAGTAGCTTAATGTCGCCAATATAACCAGTGTTCCACACAACTGAGCTGAATTCAAGTAGAGGACGAACATGAGTAGTGTACAGTGCCATCATAAAATCACGAGAGCGACACAGTGTTGATTTCAGTAAATTGGAGGCCACACCACCCTCTTTGGA
The DNA here is from genome assembly GCF_024679095.1 of Eriocheir sinensis. Taxonomy (NCBI): domain Eukaryota; kingdom Metazoa; phylum Arthropoda; class Malacostraca; order Decapoda; family Varunidae; genus Eriocheir; species Eriocheir sinensis. The sequence goes on from NC_066538.1 coordinate 14,057,529, forward strand.
AGCCACAGAACGAATATGGTCATGAAAGTTCAGTTTAGTATCAAACATTACCCCTAAATCTCTGCTCAGAGTGGTAAATGGGATAGGAATATCACTAATGAAGTACTGGTTGAAAAGGCCAGCAGGAGGGAGATCTCTGCCAAATCTCAAAGCCACACATTTATCTGGATGGAGGTTAAGACCCCATGATTTTGCCATTCCATTCAGTACATCAATATCTTGCTGGAAAGTAGCTATACAGTTGATTGTAGAGGAAATATTATCACTCTGAACCTTCATATAAATTTTCAAGTCATCAGCAAAGATCTTATATTGGAAGCTAAGTGATGATGCCAAGTGGTTGATGTAAATAAGAAAAAGAATGGGACCCAGGACTGAACCTTGCGGAACACCATTTAACACACTTTTGCAGATACTAGAATAACCATCAACAACAACTGACATTTTCCTGCCAGTAAGAAAGTTATGGATCCAAGACAATATATTACTAAAAATACCCAAGTGATGTAACTTTGTGATCAAAATTGAATGGCAAACTGTGTCGAAAGCTTTTGAGTAATCAAGTAAGATTAGGTCAACTGTACCTCCTGCATCAACACTTTGACTAATTTCATCATAAGTCAAGAGTAACTGATCCTTGACACTCCTTCCTGCTCTTTAGCCAAACTGGGCATCAGACAGGCATCAGAGGTCTTTCATTATCACATCACTACAGTTACCATAAATATAGCTATCACAAGAAATTACTGACTTTAACATTATAAAGAGGTCTTTTGTTATCACAGCGCTACAGTTACCATAAATCTAGCTATCGCAAGAAATAACTGGTAATCCACTAACTAAAAAGTTAGCTTCAGTTTAGCATTTTGGCTCAAAAAAAAAAAATAGACATGAAATTTCAATATATTTTAGCTTAGATATAGTTAGCCCAACAAGCAACAACAAGAAGAGAAGAGAAAGAAGCCTCCAGTTTATCCTAAATCCATATATTTTACCCAAGATTTCCTGCAAAGTTAAGCATTTTTTACTTTTTTACAAAACTGACAATTTTCTTTTTATTATAATTAAGTTTATTTCTTGTCAGGTGGAAAATATTGAATTCTTGTTATTAAATCCCGAGTTCAAAGAGTTGGAAATGAAAGATGCATTACCCTAAAATATCAAAAAGTTTCCCTAATAATTGTCCAATTGCCCTACTTTAAGACGTAATTTACCCAAAAGTGGAAGCCCTGGAATTATTGCGCCATGTGGCTCAACTGGCGCTGTGTCTGCCCATAATGGACAAGGACAAACCTGTATGAATTTTTAGTGGACTTAAGTTAGCGGAGGAGGAACTACATTTAGCGGAAGATAATTAGTCTGATAATTGTTTCCAAAGTTACCGAAAACACTAATTAGCTAACGGAAAAGTTTGCTTCACTAATTAGCGGAACCGTGCCCACGACTTGATATCACAGTTAAATATAAAAAAAAAAATGTTTTTCCATGACTTGGAGGAAATAGTTCCAAAAACTACATATTATTTCTGAAGAATAGGACAAAAAAATTGACAATAAATAAGAAGTAAAAGGGCCGCTAGGTGCTGCTCTGAACAAAAGCAAAGAGAACGAGAGGCCAAAAAATAGATCAATTTCTTTGGGAGGAGAAGTGTATTGATATTCTTCTCTTGGAAGAGTTCAAGTCCTGGGCAGGAGGAAATACAGATGATGGAAGGCTATTCCAGAGTTTACCATTAGAAGGGATGAAGGAATGAAGAAACTGGTTAACTCTTGCATAAGGGGTTTGGGCAGCAGGGCCACAGGAGGGGGGAGGCCCCATGGCCCCACTGCACTCAACTTTCCATTCTATGCTGTCCACCACCCTATACTGTTCAAATCCCTTCCTTATGCAAAAGTTAAGCAACATCTTCATTCGTTTATACCTTCCGTTGGTAAATTCTGGAGCGGCCTTCCTTGGTTTGTATTTCCTCCAGGCTCCAGCCCATGACTAGAAGTCCTCCAGGAGAAGAGTATCAAGACACCTCTCCTCCCAAAACTGACTTCTCTTTTTTTTCTGTTTTCTTTTATTGGAGCAGCACCTAGTGTGCTTTTTTGTTGTTTTTTTGCCTTTGACTTTCCTCCCTCACTCACACATTATTTTTTCACTGAATGTGTCTTACCTAAGGATATATTTTCATTCATACAAAATGATAGGTTATGTGGTGCCTTTTTTCTGGTCTTGATAGGCTGCAACTTTATGTTACTATTATCATCTAGAGGTCGCTGAACAGGCCTCCCACTGCCAAGGCTTCTACAACCCCAAGTGGCCTTACTGCATACCAGCAACAGGCCAAATTCTTGCCTTGACATGAACCCCCAAAATAGAGGATACATAAACTGATCACAAATTTAATATAATGGTTTGCGTGACTGATGATTTTTTCTCATAAATTCGCTTAGGGGAGCCTTTAACCCGGTAGCTTTGCTAACTGCATGCCTCCCCCCCTCCCGCGGCCCCGCTGCACACGACTTTCTACTCATGCTCATCCCTATACTGTCCAAACCCCTTATGCAAGAGTTAACCAGCATTTTCACTCTTTCATCCCTCATGCTGGTAAACTCTGGAACGATCTTCCTTCATCGGTATTTCCTCCTGCCTACGACTTGAACTCTTTCAAAAGGAGGGTATTAGGACACCTCTCCTCCCGAATTTGATCTTGCTTTTGGACACCTTTTTTGTTTCTTTTTTTAGGAGCAGCGAGTAGCGGGCTTTTTTTTATTATTGTTTTCTTTTTTTTTTTATGTGCCCTTGAGCTGCCTCCTTTGTTGTAAAAAAAAAAAAAAAAAGGAGTGACTGGCCAAATTTGTGGCTTTACCGTGTAGCAGTGACGGGCCAAATTTGTGCCATGATATAACCCCCCCAAAATAGATGATACATAATCTGATCACAAATGCTTTGATATGTATTATGAAATGGTTTGTGTGAGGGATGATTTTTTTCTCATTTTTCTTGCTTAGAGGGACCATTAAGAAACATGATCCCCGCTGCTACCGGGTTAAGAAACATGGTCCGAGCAGCTGCCAGGTTAATAAGACAGTGTTTCTTAACCTGTTTCAAGCCATGATACAAATTTTGATGCCATGGAAAGGTTCGGCGAGCTAATGATTTCTTCACTTCATATGAAGTAAAATTAAGTAGTAAAAACAATGGTAAAATTTTTTAGTGTGCTTTTGGTCTTTATGTTGGCCCTTCAATATTTATAAAATGCCCTCACAGAATTCAGCACCGCCCACTTGCCATATACTTTATTTTCAGTGCATCCCACAAGGCCACTCTTCACTCTTTATCATATGCCTTTTCCAGTGCCATAAATCTTTTATTATTATCCAAATGAAATGTATATATGTGTATACCTATACATTTATATAACTATATACATTTTTTCAGTTTTCAGTGGATTGGTATAACCGGAGTGATGGACCGTGACAACTTATCTATTTGCTCAGACTCGCATTGCAGCCTTGCACTGCATCATGATATACAGCCGCTTCATGTAGGTTGATGAAAATTAAGATGTTACTGTACAAATCTTATATTTGCCCCTATTTAGCTCATATTGTCTTAAAATAGATAACTGATAATCTGTTTTGGAATTGGTAGAGAACAGTTTTATGAATAGACATTGCTACTGTTATAATGCAGTACTGCAAACAAAACAGGAAACTCTTTTGTATGAAACTAGTTTTGTCATTTCAGTTACAACCCTGCAGGAAATTTGTTTTAATAATATTTTGGTTATATCACTATTGATGTTAAGAATACATGCCATGGTAGCTGTATTGATACACAAAGTATTAGTAATTGGGTTTAGTGAACTGTTCTTGTTTTGTTTCTTTCTAGGCACTCTTACCTCAACATTGCCACTACACAGTATGTGAATATTCACTTTCTGCAGAAGGCATACATGCTGTGTTGAGACTGAATATCACAACCGAGGCCACAGCCCATACTTGGATTGAAGAATTTAAGGAGCAAACTAAAATTACTCTAAGACTTGAAAAGAGAAAGAAAGCTGCTGGCCAGAAAATCATCTTTGGAGTGCAGCTGCGATGTCATCACAACACCAAGCCAGGGAGCCTAACTGCAGATTCAAGACGTGGCTCAAAAAATACAAATTGTCCGGCCACCATGGAAGTAGTAGTGAAGCAATACGTACATACCAAGAAAAGGAGCAAGCATGTCTTCATCTTTCATGTTGAATGTAGTCACTTTAAATTATAGCTATTGTAATGGTAGCTAACAGAATTGGCCTTCTTGTATGTAATTCTTGTAATCAAGGATGTGTGATGTCACCATGGTAAATTTAGTACTAGTTACATGAATGGGTTAATGAGAAAAATGAAGGTGAGAACACATAGAGAGGGTGGGAAGACTTGATAGGTATCAGTATGTTGCTATGCTGATGACACAGAGCTGTGGCAGGAGGCCATTTGTGATCGAAGTAGTCAAAAGAACAAGGTACGTTATGGGTTATAAAAATATTCAATGCACAATTTTCAGTCTGACATCTGGACTGAAACTTAACAGCTGACAGAAGTTACTATATACCATACACTTTTCTTAATATATTTCATCATTTTCATTCCCACCAGATCCAGTGATGTCCATGCAACCACCTTGCCTATGACTGTGCATTTGAACTTCAGTCACAATCATCCAATCCACTGTGCTGGTGCCTTGAAACATAGAGACGTCAGTAATGAGGTGAAGAAGATTTTTATTAACTTGTATGAATCCCTGCACTCACCATCATCTGCACTTAATGCATACAAGTATGACCTGCTGCAAGAAAATGGAGAAGAAGAATTTGCACAGATCTCAGCAGACAGCAAAATGTCCTGATCTGCAGTGGTGCTACAGGGAATTTCACTTTGTTTCTTTCTTTTTTTTTTCGAATGTTACCCTCCAGGGATTTATTTGTCTTTTTTTTAAACATAGACTTATCAATCTCAGTCAATGATTTTTTACTGCTGAAATACTTGGGAATACTTAGTCATCCTCAGTTCATCTTTCATACTGCCTTATCATCTCCAGTCCTTCAAACACAGTTTATCCAGTCACCTCGATTGAATTGACCTTTCATATTTTTTCCTATGGGGTAGGCAGCTTTAGCTGGCACAAAAGTCTCTGAGTTTTCCTCCTGCATAAATAAAAAAGTACTGAATTTAATGACCTGATTGGTTATGATACTGCCACTGCTAGAATTAGAATGTCTGAGGCAGCAGTGAGAGTGAAGTGTAGAGTTACAGAATGGGTGAAGAGAAGTACAGTGAGATGGTGTAAAAGGAAGAAGAATGACAGGAGAAAATGACAAAATAATGTTTATCAGAGGGGGGTGGAGGAGGAGGTGAGTTGGGGAAGACCTCCCATGTCATAGGTGAAAGCCTTACAAGGGGCAAGATTAGTGTGTTATGACAGGAAAGACTGAAAGCTCTTCTGATGTGGCCACAGCCTCATATGGGAGCTCCATGGAACGAGGTGTCATTGATAAGATATAAAATTTAATAGTAGATCATTTACATATACAGTACTTTAGTGAAGCAGTTATTGGTACTATTTGCATCTATTTCAGACTGTACTACCAGATATTCAAGAAGAAGTATGGAGAACCTGATAGCAAGCAGATGTTGACTCATCTTAAAAAGGTGATTGACACCCTCAGTATCACAGACAGTAAGACTGCAAAAATGTTGCGAGTTGGTAATGATATTTGCATTGCCTCTTGCTCACCTCTCATGAAACGTGTACATTCATATGTGAGAGAGAGTGGTGAACTTGTGCTTGTTGATGGTTCAGGAAGAGTGGACCACCATGGGTGCAGAGTTTTTCTGATGATGACGCACAGCGCAGCAGGAGGGTTACCACTCGGAGTACTGATCACCTCGGAATCAGAAAAAATATTAACGCAGGGATTCCAGCTTCTTAAAGATCTCTTTCCACCTACTGCGTTCTTTGGCAGACACGAGAAGGGACCCAAAATCATCATGACTGACGATGCTGAGGCTGAGCGTAAAGCCTTGCATAATGTGTACCAAGAATCAACACTGCTCCTCTCTTCATTCCATATTCTTCAAGCAATGTGGCATTTCCTTTGGGATACTAATCACATAATTAAAAAAGAAGATAGACCTCATATCCTTCAAGCTGTCAAGTGCATGTTGTATGCCAAAACAGAAGAAAACCTTGACAAATACTATGATCAACTCTGTGTAGATGAAAAAACACAGCAATATGAATATCTTATGATTTATTTGAGGCGCCTATACAAAAGACGATCTGAGTGGGCACTTTGTTTCAGAGTTAAGCTTCCAGTCAGAGGTAACAACACCAATAACTTCTGTGAAGCTGGAATGAGAGTAATAAAAGACAAGATTTTTTACAGAACAAAGGCATTTAATGTGGTACAGCTAGTTCACTTCCTTTTCACACAAATGGAAAAAGTCTATGAACACAAACTCTTGGATGTGGCAAACAACAGGAGGAAGCAATCATTGGCATCCCGCTATATGTCGATTGCAAACTGGGATCTGCCACAAAATAAAATTACACGGGTCAGTGTTTATGAATACCAAGTGCCCTCTCAAAGTAATCCTCATTTGACCTACCATGTAAACATGGATGCAGCCATGTGTTCGTGTCCATTAGGGTATAACGGCGGGCCATGTAAGCACCAGCATATTGTTGCAAAGTACTTCTCTATCAGTAGTATTAATACTGATACTGTAATTTCACCCAGCCTCAGAAAATTGTTTTTCAAAATTGCTACAGGAAAGGACGAAGCAGAGTGTTGGTTTCAGTGGCCCTGTAAGGCAAGTCATAGTTGACAGTGAATGAAAGCTCAACATCAGCATGTATGGACTATGACACTCAGTCGAGCATGGAGCTGTCTTGTGACAGTCCTGAAAGCATTGGAGAGGAAAAGGTCAGTGAAATTGAAAACGATATAGATGAGATATCAAGGATCCTGAAACATAGAACAAATGCCAAGCCAGAAGTCATTGAGTGCGTCGTTTTTTCAGCCTTTCTTCTGCATCCTTTTGAGAGTTTCGTGAACCAGTGAGGAACCTTTTAAAATATCTAAAAAACATCAAGACTGAAGCTTCTCTGATTTCAGCGATGAAAACTTTTGGAAAATATTCTGGAACTGTTCTTAGTCGTCAAAACCACAATGGGAAAATTATTGGTGTTCAACCAGGTGCAGTTGCACCTCCAGTGATTCCGCAATAAGTAAGGCATCGGCAGCAAAACCAAGATCAGTGACCTTGATGCTGCCAACCAGGGTTGCTTGATCTAAATAAAGTTGATTTTAATCACTGATTTAAATCAAATGATTTTTTTCAAATCATTGATTTAAATCAAGATTTATATTATTTGATTTTTTTTAATGTCATTGATTTAAATCTTGATCTTATTGCTGAGCAACAACATAGAATGGAGAAATAAACAAAGAAAACACTCGCTAACTTTGATACCGATATCTTCCCCGGCAACTTCACAAATTTTTTACCCAAGCTGATCATATCCTTATATCTTCCATTAGCCTCAGCTGGTCCGTCCAGTGTCCTGGAGCAGAACAAGACACTGACCACCTTTCTGACAGTATATTGCTGAGGCAGAGTGATGGTTTCAAGTATTTTACAACATGAACCACATGTTCTTTTATGTTATAAGTTTCCAAACATATGAGCCAATACATTTAGAATATGTGCAGGGCAACCATGGATTAGCAACTTCACTTCATTTGCTTTTTGTAACTGTTTTCTCATCTTGTTGACATTGGCTGCTTTATATATATATATATATATATATATATATATATATATATATATATATATATATATATATATATATATATATATATATATATATATATATATATATATATATTTTGTATCAAAAGAAAGCAAATTAAATGTATTATTCATAAATGGGAAGAAATAGGGTTGAATACTAAATAAAATAAAAAATAACATGTATAATAAGGCGCTTAATATAGGTTGATTTATATAGTGAAATGATTATATAAAAATAGTAACTTTTTTATGTAGATATCTTAAAATGGTTCTAATACAAGATAGTCAACATATTGAAGTGTTCACACATGAATTTTTATGCAGATATATTCATTTTTGTGACGTCAGGAAGGTTTTTCGTCGCGGCGCGTGAAATGACTCATTCGGCGAAGTTTCGTCGCGACTTCTGGTCAAGCTCGAGCAAAAACTACTGAAGCTAGGAAGGCGTGCTTGGTGGCAAATGAAAGCTCTATTAATACAGATTAATAATCAGAAAAAAAATGTAAAGCACTAAATGAATAAAAAAAAGTTATAAGCAAAAAACTAGGACGTGTCCAGATCGCGGCAAAAGGGCCGAAAAAGACTTCATTTTGTGACGGGTCGACGACAAACTTGGAATCGAGCTATCAAAAAATTGTATGAGCTGGTCAAACTACATTGCCAAGAGGGGCGACATGCCAAATTACAGCCTTTTAGAGGCAATAGCAAGGCCACACTAGACAAAAACGGCAAAGTGTCGAGTTTGTCAAAATCGCTCTCTAAAGGTTTTACGTTTCGAGCTCTAGCGACGAAACTACTGGGAGTAGGGAAATGTTATGCATCATATTGGAAAGCACGTTGGTAGGGCTAAATTATTTGTTAAAAAAGTTTTGAAATTCTTAAAAAGTGAGTGGGTTTCAAGGTTGGGAACTCAATAATAGGTTTTTTCAGTCGTTTTTTGCGAATTTATTCGATTTTTTACCCTTTCGAGTCGTTTTTTTTGAGCCCGGTCACTTATTAAAAAATATAGCCCTTTCATTTTGCCGTCGATTGATGCCATAAACATTTCTGTAGCCCAGAAATAAGGGGGTTATGGCGATTCGCACCAGAGCGGTTGATTTTCCAAAATTCGCGGCGTCGCAAAATCAAGAGTCCGCCGTCCATTACTTGAGATGTCACTGAATTATCAGATAGGCAACATAATCAAGAGGTTAGTTATAGCTAGTTATATAGTTATTAGAGGTTAGTTATAGTTATGTATATTTTTGGTAGTTATTAGAGGTTAGTTATAGTGATAGTTATAGATAGTTTAGTTAATCAACCAATCAGTCTCTTTAGTTACAGTTAACAGAAAGGGGCTCGGCATAAATTTTATTAAAGAATAGCCTACAAAGTGTGCCTGCATGCAGTAGTTCGCGTCTCTCACACGCAGCAACCTGCAGGAATTATAAATAGTAACACAATGACGTAACACAATAGCGGAGAAAAAAATACACAATCTCCTTATTTGAAAATAATAGATAAATACAAGGAAAGGCAACACCATTTTTTCAGACTGGGAGGAAAGAAGATCGAGGAGCTTCCGTGGTGAAGTGGTGTAGTATGCATAGCTAAAAATCCGTGGGCCTTCGAATCCCGACCGGGACACTCGGTTTTTCATCTTCCCTTTCGGAGATGGCTGATAAAATGTTACATCTAAAATTTAGGGAAGGTAAAATGAAAGTAAACTGTGATAACACGGATGACAAACCTGTCCTCGGGTAATGGCTCTTAATTAACTCACTACAGGCTCAATTGGGGCAATGCGACGGAGATGAGCACGGAGGCCACGCGTAACTATATGGCGTAGGCTGTCCCCAAATATATCGCATTCACTCATACTCATCATCGATCACTATATATCTGCTTAAAGAACTCATCCTTCTGCTCAACCTCAACCTCGTAGCGGGGATCATCATGCCGTAATTCATTGTCAAGGTAAGGCTCCAGATGGTCCTTCAGTACAACACACAGCACTAGGAACTCCGTGATGACCCGTGACCTTATGTTTGATTGATTGATAGTTATTACAAGAAACAACAATTAAAGGAGAGGGGAGGAGCATTCCATCCCAACCCCCAGGCAGTAGAGTGTGATAATACAACTAAAGATACATGTGATTGATTGATTGATAGTTTAAGTAGCACCAGGAAACTAAAATAAAGATACATGTGGTTGATTGATTGATAGTTTAAGTAGCACCAGGAAACTAAAATAAAGATACATGTGGTTGATTGATTGATAGTTTAAGTAGCACCAGGAAACTAAAATAAAGATAAATGTGGTTGATTGATTGATAGCTTAAGTAGCACCAGGAAACTAAAATAAAGATACATGTGGTTGATTGATTGATAGCTTAAGTAGCACCAGGAAACTAAAATAAAGATACATGTGGTTGATTGATTGATAGCTTAAGTAGCACCAGGAAACTAAAATAAAGATACATGTGGTTGATTGATTGATAGTTTAAGTAGCACCAGGAAACTAAAATAAAGATACATGTGGTTGATTGATTGATAGTTTAAGTAGCACCAGGAAACTAAAATAAAGATACATGTGGTTGATTGATTGATAGTTTAAGTAGCACCAGGAAACTAAAATAAAGATACATGTGGTTGATTGATTGATAGTTTAAGTAGCACCAGGAAACTAAAATAAAGATAAATGGTAAGGGACAAGCGCTAATAAATAAACGCCTTTAGTCAGGGGATCGAGTCATAGGCTGAACATATGATTGATTGATAGTTTAAATTGTTGCAGGTAAACAACAAGGGAGAAGGGAGGAACATGCCATCCCAACCCCCAGGCAGGACAGAGTGTGATTATACAACTATTAATACATGTGTAGGCAGCACCATGAAACTAAAAAGATACAATGGTAGGAAGGAAAGCCCAACAAGGGAGGGGAACCACAATATCTAGGCGCAAATGCTTTTACCCAGTCTCCCTTCTCCCTTGTTGTTTACCTGCAACAATAAACTATCAATCAATCAGTCCAGTAGTAGGCGTGGGATTGCCTTTGTAATGGCTCCCACTTATGACTTATTCTTGATTTTTGCTTAATTATGTATTAGGGAAGATGTGTACGACAATTACCAGGCCGTATACGAGAGTCCCGCGCCAGGCCACCACCAGCAGCACGATAACTCCGGTTCCTGAGAAGTCGACGGCCCCGGAGAGCCATTACCTCCCGGCCTCCCACCATGTTCAAGGTTTCCAGCAGACTGCGGCCTCATGTGACCTCCAGGGTGAGTGTGACCTCCACGCGCCCGACCACTGACCTTACTTGACCTCCACAGTGCCTGACCGGTGACCTTGGCCGTGGCTGTGATCCCCTGTGACCTCGCCGACTGTGACCCACCAATGTTTACCTTAGTTTCTCCCTCACGTAGGTGGTTAATTAAGGGGTCATTTAGGTTGTCAGGGGGTATTTAGTGGTTAATTAGTGGTTGTGGTGACCTTGACCGCGGCTGTGACCTCGCCGACTGTGACCCACCAATGTTTACCTTAGTTCCTCCCTCTCGTAGGTGGTTAATTAAGGGGTCATTTAGGTTGTCAGGCATGTATTTAGTGGTTAATTAGTGGTTGTGGTGACCTTGACCGCGGCTGTGACCTCGCCGACTGTGACCCATCAATGTTTACCTTAGTTTCTCCCTCACGTAGGTGGTTAATTAAGGGGTCATTTAGGTTGTCAGGCATGTATTTAGTGGTTAATTAGTGGTTGTGGTGACCTTGACCGTGGCTGTGACCTCGCCGACCGTGACCCATCAATGTTTAACTTAGTTCCTCCCTCTCGTAGGCGGTTAATTAAGGGGTCATTTAGGTTGTCAGGCATGTATTTAGGGATTAGGTAGTGGTTGTGATCATTTGCTCTGCTCCCATCGACACCCCCTGCCAATTAGTGAACTTTAAAAAAAATATTGCCGAAACAAGAAATTTAACAAAAATGGTACTGAGAAATGTGTCGCTCCATGCTGACCTGAGATAAGTGACATAGGGGTCCATCTTGAAATATCACTTGCCTGGCATCGACCAACTCTTCAGGCATTCTGAGGCAACTTTTCAGACAAAAATTCAAAGAAGTTGTGGGATTATGATCAATTATTTTCATTCATATTCCGAAGATAAGTGACGATCACTCAACCTTAATCGCAGTTTTCTCATTTTCTTGTGTGTGTTGCTTACCTCACTTCAGAAGGGAGCGACACAGGTGTTGATGAGCATGTTGAAATCATCATCTAAGAGTACTGTCAACCACCTGAGTGAAGTTGATGGGGGATTTGAGTCACACCCATTATTTTGGTGCTGGTCTTCACTATCACCAAATTATGTTCCTTAGTAATACACCTGTGACATTGCCCTTAGCTATAGAAATCAAATACTAACATAACAGTATATGGGCTTAACTGTCACCTGCCATGCTCTTGTCCACCTAAACAAACAAACAATAAATAAATAAAAAAAATATGAACAAAACAGTCTACAGGGTGAATTATTACCTGCCATTAACACACCCCTGCCATGCTCTTGTCCACCTTAACAAACATTATTAATAAATAAATGCAAACAAAACAGTTTATGGGCTTAACTGTCACCTGCCAAAAACACACCCCTGCCATGCTCTTGTCCACCCAAACTAACTCGCTGGGAATAAAAGCATAAAGAATGAGAACTGAATTACCTGTCTTTACTTATGCATGTCTGACATTGCTCTTACATAGATAACAGAAGTAGAAAGGGATGTGTTGAAAATGGGTAAGATAGGGCCAGTCACTCGCCAATTTCAGTCAGGTGGTCGACAGTATTTATTTTCTGATAACTCCAGCGTGCTCGTCAGGATTTCTCAGCACCGTTTTTGTCAAATTGCTTGTTTCAGCAATTTCTTTTTGTTCATTAAAATGTAGGGGGCGTGTTGATGGGGGCAAAGATCCCCGTAGCAGGTGGTGGGGTTGAGGGGGGCAAAGCCATCCTGTTAGGTGTTATTTAATTTGATTCATTAGATTTAATGAATTTTTTTTAGTCGTGTATAGTGGCGGTGTACATTGGAGATGACTAATGAGCACTGGCAACTCAAAGTGATGTTTTACCATATAGTCTTTATTTTAAACTACAGGTAACTCTCAATTTACGAGAGTATTATGTCCTAGAAGAGATCGCGTAAATCAAAAAAAATGTAAATCAAACAAGAGGTAGGTTTCTATCGAAAAATTAATATTCACTTCATTTAGTGGAGAGAGAGAGAGAGAGAGAGAGAGAGAGAGAGAGAGAGAGAGAGAGAATATCCATATCACCGAGATATCCACTCAGGCACTCAGTCTCAGCCTCACTCGTGTGAGGAAGAAATGAGGGACACCATGAGCGACTGGCTAGTATTGGTACCGGTACCGAGTAGTCTGGTACCGATATTGTACCGTATATAGCTGGTACCGTTAGTACCGATACTGGTACTGGTACCTGCCCACCCCTATTGTTGAGTAGCGTGGCAGCGTGGGTACTGTATTGTTGTTCAATTGGCACGCAGGAAGAACTGAGCTCAGCTGTGTGGCCGCGGCGCTGTGTGAGTCCAGTTGCGTGAGACATCTGGTGGGCACTCCATAAAATATTGCGTATAAGTGAAGAAAATGTGTAAATTAAATATTTATATGGACTTTGGACCCCGTGTTATTTCAAAAACGCGTAAATCAAACGCGTAAATCGAGAGTTACCTGTATTTGAACCTTGCCAATAGGTTCTAGAAATCAGTAACAACTGCAGAAGTGGTTTTTGATAATTTACGTGAATTTTAACCATGGTGGCAGACTGATTAGGTAGGCCCAGTATTCATTTTAACATGTATACAAGTTTTCTTCCACTGCTCATTGGTTTTAAGAGATTTTGACCATAATATCTCCTGGGAAATTTTGTTTTCATACTGTTCCCCCTCCCCTGTTGGGTGGGGTAATGACATAGTTGACGGGGCGGAGTAGGCTACCACTGGACCCTCACTCTGCCATGTTGCAGCCTCGTGAACTAACAGAATTGCACCTTTAACCCAAGATGGTATTTTATCACTGCTGATGTAGTATCCTAATGCCACTAAGGATAATAAATGATCACTTCTATAATAATAACCTGTTGCTGCTAACATAGCAGCTTAACTATGAAGAGTACCTGTTAAGTAATTGCCACTGAAATAGTAACCTGTCAATATTATAGTGTTCATAGTAGCAACTATAGTCGGTTCACCCGAATCTGAAGTGTGCGTTATCGCTCAACGGCAACTTGCAGCCACACGGCGCGTCCGATTTCGTGGATACTGTATGGGAGCCTACGCACAGTAAACAGTCGTCAGTGTCAATAATATGCTGGCAGCAATAACAAATACCATAAATTATAGTCCATTATGAGTTAAAAATATAAGTAATGCTCCAAACAGTTGTTTTGTTAATTAACAAGATCGCTGATTATGATTATTAAACAGCCTTGAAGCTGTCCACCACCGAGAAAATTATCAGGCTTTATATTAACAAAACAGCTATTTACAACATTACTAATATTTTTTAACTCATAATCTACGGTACTGTAATTGACGGTATATATTTGTTATTGCTGCCTGTACATTATTGACAGTGACGACTGCTTACTGTGCATAGGCTACCATACAGTATCCACGAAATTGGACACGCCGTTTGGCTGCAGGTTGCCGCTGCACGATAATGCACACTTCAGACTTACGTGAACCGATTATAGAAGTGCATAAGTGTGGCAATAAACCAATGCATGAAGACACGTTTCATGAAGCACCGATGTTAATATCTCCACTCGTGAGCAAGTGTTGAGTGAAATACAGGGAAATGTTAAAGAATCTTTCTTGGCACTGTCATTGATTTCCAAAGCCTATTTGTATGTCTCTAAAAGCTTAGATCTAAGGGTCAGCCAATGAATATTGTCCATCCTATGCTAGCTGTAATCTTCATTATTGCTAATACTTCTCATCTGGCTACTTGTGTTAACATATCCATCACTCTGAGAAATACCTCATCACTGATAATGAGAAGTGATATTGAGGTAGAGCATGTTAGCTCATACTGATCTTCTGTTCCAGTCAGTACTCACATCAGGAAATAAAAACAGCACTATCTTAGAAAGATGCGTCTCACTCCTGTGATTCATCTTTTTTTGATAGATTTTAATGCATCTTCATTAGTCTGATAATTGGTTCTGTCAGAGATCACTCTTTAAGTCTTTGTAATGGGTGCTGGCAGGCAGTCAGTCTCTCTCTATACGTGTTATGCACCTGTACGGGTGCCCTGCGCATCATTAATCCAAATCCAGATCCAGATGCCTCGGTGTAGTGGGTGCTGAGGCAGGCCAAGCCACTGCTACTGGCTGAGCTAAATTACCAAGTTAGGTTCCAATTCCCAGGTAGGTTACATTAGGCAGGCAGGTTTAATTAGTTTATGTGATCCAGGAAGTTAAGCAAAGAATAAGGATATCATGATTTCCAACAGAATTGTCTGTCAGATCACTGAGCAGAACACCTAACCATTGTGAGATGGGCACAATTCAGGAAATTTATGTGAAAAACTACTGTGGAAAATTGGTCTGACCCATAAATTGACCATCTAATAACCTAATATCTTGACAAGTCATTCTTTATTCTCTTTATTTCTTTATATGTATATTTTTCATCAATTCCTCTACTGTTATTTTTTCTCCATGGCAGGTGGTGCGTGGTGGGGGTGTCGGGCGGCGGTCCCAGACATCTCAGGCTGGGGGCGGGGGTGGCAGCCTGGTGGGTAAGGGCCTGGTGGTGGTGGCCGGAGGCACCACCTTCCTGGCCGGCCTGGTGGGCTATGCATCCTGGAGTGACAGTAACAGGAAGGTGAGTGGGAGACTGTCAGGACACCCAGCCCTAACATTCAAGGGGCCGGGGGAGAGAGTTATTAATTGATTATTGATTCACAACACAGATTAAAAACAAGAGATCCCTTTTTCTTCTTTTACATTTGGCCAATAGTGCTGGAAGGCTTTCCTGATAGAGCCTTGTCCCAGCCTGTTAGTAGCAGAGGCAAGTGTTTTATAGTGGATCCATTCATACTCAGCTCATGCTGCCCCCTGGAGCTCCACTTGATCCTCTTGGGAGAGTTTATCAAAAGTGGAGGTTGATAGGTGGCCATCAGGACCAATGGTGGGCACAGTTCCACTAACCACTAATTGGTGAGTGGTGGGCACAGTTCCACTAACCGCTAATTGGCGAGTGGTGGGCACAGTTCCACTAACCACTAATTGGTGAGTGGTGGGCACAGTTCCACTAACCACTAATTGGCGAGTGGTGGGCACAGTTCCACTAACCACTAATTGGTGAGTGGTGGGCACAGTTCCACTAACGGTGAGTGGTGGCACAGTTCCACTAACCACTAATTGGTGAGAATTGGTGAGTGGTGGGCACAGTTCCACTAACCGCTAATTGGTGAGTGGTGGGCACAGTTCCACTAACTAATTGGTGAGGTGGCACAGTTCCACGGCACAGCACAGTTCCACTAACCACTAATTGGTGAGTGGTGGGCACAGTTCCACTAACCGCTAATTGGTGAGTGGTGGGCACAGTTCCACTAACCGCTAATTGGTGAGTGGTGGGCACAGTTCCACTAACCACTAATTGGTGAGTGGTGGGCACAGTTCCACTAACCACTAATTGGTGAGTGGTGGGCACAGTTCCACTAACCGCTAATTGGTGAGTGGTGGGCACAGTTCCACTAACCACTAATTGGTGAGTGGTGGGCACAGTTCCACTAACCACTAATTGGTGAGTGGTGGGCACACTTCCACTAACCGCTAATTGGCGAAACTAACTTTTTTGTTAGCTGATTAGCGTTTTCGCTAACTTTGGAAACAGGTAGCGGAACAATTAGCTTCCGCTAAATGTAGTTCCTTCTCCGCTAACTTAAAGTTCATTAAAAATCATACAGGTTTGTTTTTGTCTGTTGTGGGCAGACACAGCACCAGTTGAGCCACATGGCGCAATAATTCCAGGGCTTCCACCTTTGGGTAAATTACACCTTAAAGTAGAGTATAATTGGACAATTATTATGGAAACTTTATTGGTATTTTAAAGTAATGCATCTTCCATTTCCAACTCTTTGAACTCGGGATTTAATAACAAGAAGTTTATATTTTCCACCTGACAAGAAATAAACTTAAAATAATAAAAATAAGTGTCAGTTATGGAAAAAAGTAAAAAATGCGTAAATTTGAAGGAAATCTTGGGTAAAATATATGGATTTAGGATAAACTGGAGGCTTCTGGAGAGCTTCTGGGAAGTTCTATGTCTAAGCTACAACATATTGAAATTTCAGGTCACTAGGTTTGTTTTCAAGGGTTTTAGAGCCAAAACACTAAACCAAAGCTAAATCTATATATTAAAAAAATAGCAGTTACCTTTAGCATCCACCAATTTCTTTATCAGTTTAGCATAAGCGAAGCTAACTTTTTAGTTAGTGGATTACCAGTTAGCGAAGCTAACTTTTCGGTTAGTGGTGCCCACCACTGATCAGGACAACATGTGGGTAGTCTCAGGCCACATAGTGATGACTGAATATTGTTAGTTTGTAGCGGCAGGTGGGACTTGAACCCGGGTCCTCCTTATGGCATTTGGTCCCAGTATTTTTTATATTTTTATTATTATTATTATTATTTTTTTTTTTTCAGGAAAGAAGCAGCTCAAGGGCTTAAAAAAGTTAAAAAAAAGCCCACTAAATGCTGCTCCTAAAAAAGATAAAAAGTAAAGAGTGGCTAAAAGAGAGGTCAATTTCAGGTGGAGAGGTGTCTTGATCGATCGCTTTTATTAGTCTGTGAAAATGAGGGTTCACTGTCTCTTCCCATTCCAGGGTGTGGAGAAGTCCATCCCCGGGTCCAGCTACATCCTCTCGGCCGTGCTGGGACCCCTGGTGGAGGTGCCCCCCACTCCCCCAGCCCCCCCAAAAGTGGACCAAGGCCTCTTGAAGAAGAAGCTTGACAGGGAGAAAAAGAAGAAGGGCAAGGAGGCAGAGGAGGGCATGCCGGCACCTCCCCTGGAGGCGCCAAAGGAGGGTGAGTTCCAGAATGGTGCGTGTGTCCTGCATGCTGGAACAGCGGGATCCTCTGTCCCTCAATCTCTCTCACACTCAAATATGTCTCACACACTCAGATGTCTCTCACACACTCAGAGAAAACTGCTGTCTTTTCACTCATTTAAAAGTGTCAGCAAGTCCCTGGAGGAAGTTGAGTCCAGTAGTTACAGTGCAGGATGAATATCAGGGAGGAGAGAGCATATGATCATCAAGAGCGGGAGACTCATTGCCCATCCAACCCCATGAGGGAAAACAAGGAGGTTAGATGAGGAAAAGGAGAGTAGCTACAGTGCAGTGTGTGTACTTCTGTGAAACTGCCTGTTCATCTTTATCTTTAACTTAGGCACATTATACACTTAACAGTTTAGGCAAAATACTTATCATGTTTGCACTTAATGTAACTTTGCATAGTACATGTGTCAATGAGGGTGTTCACTGCCCGGTTTATATGATTTAGATTTACTTAGAATTATGGAAAGGGAACTTGAAAGACTCCTAAGCGAAAATAAGGATGTTGAACAAAAAGAAAAAGGGAACTTGAAAGACTCCTAAAGGAAAATAAGGACGTTAAATGAAAAGAAAAAGGGAACTTGAAAGACTCCTAAAGGAAAATAAGGATGTTAAATGAAAAGAAGAAAAAGAAAAGAACTTGAAAGACTCCTCTGTATTGTGTGGTCCAACTTCTTGATACTTCTTGATCCTGGGACTTTCTGATACCAGGATATACCTTCACCCATAACTCTTCACCCACAAGTACATTAACACCTAAATACCTATACTCATCAATCTCATATAGCTTTGTGTCCATTGTACATACCCCTAACATTAGTATTAGAGTAGACACGAGTTTCCTCATAAATGATGATATTAGACTTGGCTCACTGCTAAAATTAAAATGGCTGCTGAGACGGCTTTGTGTGGTATAAGTGAAGGATAGACTCGGCTTTGGCTTAGGGCAAGTTCGACAGTCCAACAGAGTCAGCGTAAGCACCCAAACCAAGCTATAATCTCCACAATGATCCGTTTTTTCTTCGCAATACCGGACACTAAAGAGACTTCCCATGTGGTCTGCTAAAATTTAATCCTATTTATATCAATCGCAAACACCATACAAGGAATTTTCATAGTACAGTCGTCCCTCAAATAGTACGGTATCCAATAGGTCAGTTTCGGTTTTATGTGGATTTTCTTAGATTTTTGAGGATTTTTAAATTTCCCGACAAGCAGGAAATTTAAAAATCCTAAAAAGATCTTCCAGACAATCCGTATAAAACAGAAACCGAACTACTGGAAACTACTATTTGAGGGATGACTGTATTTTGTGTTTGGTTGGGGGAACTTACGAACTTGCTGTACTGGGCTGTAAAACTGGCCCTTAGTGCGGCTTGGTGAACCTGGCGTGTGGCGTGAGACTAAAGGTGGCCGTGACAGGTGACGCAGCGCTGGAGGCACCCCCCACACAGGACAGCGGAGAGCAGGAGGAGCAGCAGCAGGAGGGGGACACTGGGGCAGCACCTGAGCTCAGTATAGGTGAGGGTTGCTTTACTAACTTCTACCTTATCTTCTCTGCTTGCTAGTTTCTTTTATGCTTTATTTCTTTTACTATTGTAGCTTGATTTTTTTTCTCTAACCTGTAGCCTCATTTTTTTACTTTCATCTTCTAATCATTCTCCATATTTATAGATCTTTCCTTATTCCCTTTTCCTCACTTCCTCCTCCTCTTCCTCTTCTTACACTCCTTTCTTCCTCCCTTTTCCTCTCCACTTCTTTACTTTCATCTTCTAATCATTCTCCATATCGATAGCTCTTTCCTCATTCCCTTTTCTTACTTCTTACTCCTCCTCCTTGTCTTCCTCTCCTCCATTCTTCCTTCCTTTCATCTTCTAATCATTCTCCATATCTATAGCTCTTTCTTCATTCCCTTTTCCTCACTTCCTCCTACTCCTCCTTCTCATCTTCCTCTCCTCCATTCTTCCTTCCTTTTCCTCTCCACTTCTTTACTTTCATCTTCTAATCATTCTCCATATCAATAGCTCCCTTTCCTCACTTCCTCCTTCTCCTCGTCTTCCTCTTCTTACACTCCTCCTTTCTTCCTCCCTTCTCTTCACTTATGTAGTTTGTTATGCCTCAGGTAAGTCACTCGCCTCCACTCTCTCCCTCCCAGTAACCAACATTTAACAACGTCATGCATTTCTGAGACACGTCCTTCCCTTGGTCTTCCCCCACAGAGGCACCACCAGCAGCACCGGAGCCTGAGCAGCCAACCCTGACCTCAGCACCTGCAGCGGCTGAGGATGCTGAGAAGCCAGGTGAGTCACAAGCTGATTTTTTTTCTTGGGTATATATTTCGTCACCGTAAACAAACCCCCTAAGTCATTATTTTCTACTCTACAGGCAATCAGAAAAGAACTGCCATTATCTCATTGGGCTTAAGATTTAGGCAGGAATGAAAAGGCCAATTCTGGAACACTCAAACCCTGAATAACGAAGGCAACTATACAAAAATGGGCGTCGCATGTTGAAAAAATTATGTTGACAAAAACCTGGAAATCGCTGAAAAATGACTTCGGGAAATATTTTATGAGCGTGACGATTTGTACTATTTATTTTTTTACCTCAATTCAACTTTTGCGTATTTGTTTTTATATTCTACCTCTCTTTCCATTTGTCATTTTTAGGGTTCAGTCTCTCTCTAATCCTCCTATGTGTGTGACCATGTATAATTCCCTCATACAGTGTTCCTAGTCAGCTGTATTGTTTTCCTTGTAATGTTTGAAATACTGGCAGAATAAGATGAGTAATACCTGTAGTTCTTCATCCTCCCCTTCTCTCCCTTAATTTATCTTCACCTTCTCCTCCTCTTACACTCTTTTTCTACTCTCACCTCCTCGACAAAACCTTCATACTGTCTTATTCTTATTCTTTTCCTTTTCGCTTCTTTCATGTTTCTTTTCTTACCCCTGACTTTCCTATTATATCTCCTCTTCCCCTCTCTTCATCCTCTATCCTTCACCCACCTACCCATAAGACATCTCATCCACCACACAAAGAGCTGCTGGTGTGGTCAGAGGACATCTTTGTTTTGTATATAAGTTAACTGGACTCCTGCTGACTCCACATATCCTAGTGTATCCTTGCCAATCCCTCACAAGTCCCTCATTCTGCTGACTCCTCCTATCCTACTGTATCCTTGCCTATCCCTCACAAGTCCCTCATCCTGCAGCCATATCCTCCGTCCTGCTGACTCCTATTGTAGCGTATCCTTGCCCATCCCTCACACGTCCTTCATCCTGCAGCCATATCCGCCCTGGAGGAGCGGCTGGCGTCCTCGGAGGTGACCCAGGACGTGGAGAGTGCGGCGCTGACCCAGGCACTGCAGGAGCTGGCCCAACTGGCACAGAAGGAGATCACGGGAGCCCTGAGTGCGGCGGAGGATGCGGCGCGGGTGGTGCAGCGCCATGCCCAGAGCGCCTACCAGGCCATCGACGGCGTGCACGACAAGGAGCAGTTTGAGGCCGTGGCGGAGCTGGCCAAGGAGCGGAACCAGATGGTGGAGGACGCCAACCAAAAGATCGCTGCCGCCAGGTGGGTGTGGGATTATGTTTACTGCTTATCTTGCCGCTAAGCTTGTGTTGTTTACCGTTTACTGTTGATGACGTTTCAAGCCTCACACCGCCGCTAGCGCAGTGCTCCACAGGGCCGTCAACAAATACGATGTTAGCCTCAATAATAATCCTCAATGCACTTATTCGCAAATGTTGTAGTGAGTGAGTGAGTCTTGATTGCTTTCATGAATAGCCTACTGATGTCCTGCCTCCATATCTGTTTCTAACTTTGCTTCAACGTAATGGATGTTCTTAGCTCTAATTGCCATCTCATCTAGACTATTCCAAGCTTTAACAGTGCCATTTGGAATATTTTTTAAGAACATAAGAACGTAGGAGTCTGCAAGAGGCCGGTAGGCCTGTACAAGGCAGCTCCTTTGAACCTAAGCTCCCGTGTATTTAACCCCACCTAATATCGCTGTCCATGAATTCATCTAATCTATTTTTGAATGTGACAATTGTATTGGCACTCACCACATGACTGCTAAGCCTATTCCACTCATCCACAACCCTGTTAGTAAACCAATTTTTGCCTATGTTCCTGTTGAATCTGAATTTATCCAGTTTAAACCCGTTACTTTGTGTCCTACCCAGTTCTCTTACCAACAAAACTTTATGAATATCTCCCTTATTAAAGCCCTTCATCCATTTATAAACCTCGATCATGTCTCCACGCACCCTTCGCCTTTCTAGAGAATGCAAGTTTAACTGTTTGAGTCTTTCCTCGTATGGCAAGTTTCTCAACCCCTGAATCATCTTAGTCATCCTCCTCTGCACTGATTCTAACATTTTGATATCCATTCTATAGTAAGGTGACCAGAATTGAACCGCATAGTCAAGGTGAGGTCTAACTAATGCTAAATATAGTTTGAGGAATACTTCGGCGCTTCTGTTGTTTACGCTCCTTGAAATAAATCCCAGTACCCTATTTGCTCGATTTCTAGCTTGAATGCATTGTGCCCTTGGATGGAAATCAGAGCTCACTAAGACCCCTAAATCTCTCTCGCACCCAGACCTGCTTATGAGAGTGTCATTTAAGCAATAGTTGTGAGAGGAGTTGTTCCTACCTACACTCAGAATACTGCACTTCCCTACATTGAACTCCATCTGCCATTTATCCGCCCAGTCATACAATCTGTTTAGTTCATCCTGGAGAATACTAGCGTCCTGATCCGACTCAATTACTCTACCGATCTTGGTATCATCTGCAAACTTAGAGTCATATTATAAGACATTTCGTGGCCCAAGAACACCTATTTGACAAGGCTTTCGTAGGAGTTTAGGGCATTTCCAGGAGTAGTCTTATGGCCCTGGTGGTAGTTTGACCCTTCCTCTGTACCGTGAACCTGAAGAAACACTCATCAGAACCCGGCTGACTCCCTCTTTGACCTTTAAAAATAGCTGAGGTGAGAAGCGAAAGTGTCTTATATTACCAACCTTACTGACATCACTACTAATTCCTGTATCTAAGTCATTGATATAAATAATAAACAAAAATGGACCTAATACCGAACCTTGTGGGACCCCACTCGTAACACATCCCCAGTCAGATCTTTTACCATTGATTTGCACTCTTTGCTTCCTATTGCTAAGCCACGCCTTGACCCAGTTCAAAACTTTTCCCTCTACTCTGTGAGCCTGTAATTTAAGCAACAGTCGGTGGTGAGGATTTTTGCTAAACGCTTTACTAAAATCAAGATAGATTACATCATAATTTTCATCTCTGTCAACCGCCTCAAATACTTTATTGGAGAAGGACAAGAGATTGGTGAGGCATGACCTACCTTTCTCTAGATACTCCCAAATGTTCCTGGCTATTATGGACTCCAGCATCTTGCCTATAACCGATGTTAAGCTAATTGGGCGATAGTTTGAAGCAGCTGACCTGTCCCCCTTTTTCAAAATCGGCATCACATTAGCTACTTTCCACAGGCTGGGCACATAACCAGCATCCTGTTTTCCTTAGTTTATGTTCATTTCCCTTTTTTCCTCCACTATCCTTTATCATTTGGACCCCTCCTCTATTCACATGCTCCAGGCCCTTAATGAGTTTGAATGCCATGATTAAGCTCACTCTCTCAGTCTCTCTTGCAGTTTGTGTGTCTTTACTAAGCCTATTATGTATTTTCAGGGTTGTTTTTTGCACATAATTTATTCATTTATCTACTTATTTATTTATTTATGTGTGTGTGTGTGTGTGTGTGTGTGTTGTCTCTGTCTGTGTGTCAATTTCAATGGAGACAGGGAAAAATAAAATACCGCTACACCACGCTTAACCCTAACCCGCTACCACTAACCCTTATGACCCATGACCTCTGTGTGACCTGCAGTGAGGCGGTGGACAAGTTCAAGGAGCAGATCAGTGCGGGTCACTCCTCCAGCCTGACCAAGGAGCACCCGGCCCTCATCGCTTCGGAGGAGGCGCTGGTGGAGATGAAGTACGCACTTGAGAGGACCAAGGGCGTCATCCTGGAGGCGGAGCGGGACAGCAAGGTCGTCAGTGAGTATCCGGGGAGCTGGCTGTTTGTTTTTGTCTTGCTTATCTAATTTTGTTTTTGTTTTGTTTGTTTTGCCAATTAGTCACCATAAACAATAACTGCCTAAGCTATTTTTTGTACACTTTGGGAAACTGGAAAAGGCTGTTGCCTTTTCTTAATTTTCATAATATAGGTAGAAAAGTTCAGGAGAATTTTAGAATACTCACGCCCTACAATGACAAGGGCAACTCTACCAAAAAGTGCATCACATAATGAAATTGGTGCAGCCAAGAATCTGGATATCACCGAAAAATGACTTGGGCAGTATGTTTACGAGGCTGACGGAATTCTTGTGTTGGTTTTCTAGCTTTTGAGGATGGAATTAACATTTTTTCATGCACTGTTTCTCGTTTGATTTTGCAAACCTCAATTTCCTTTGACTTTTTTTGCTGTTTTGGATAAGATTTTTGTTTTTGTTTTTGTGAACATTGACTAATATATTGGGGGTTGGCAGATTATTCACTCATTTTTAACAATATTTAAAGTTGCCAGGTTGTTTGTTGTGTTCAGGGAATGTTTATTTCTTTATAAGAAGTGCATTATGATGTAGTTAAGGGAATTTATTTTTATAAGCCATTACCTCCTCCTTTAGTATAACTTAAGGTAGGTTGGGTGAGTCTCAGGAAAGAGAAAAGATTTGTAGTCACTAATATCCACCACACATAGCTGTCATTATTACTGTAACAGAATGACAAGACTCAGATTGAATACAAACTCTGAGTGGGTAGTAAAACACAGGAAAAACGCTTGAACTCACTTGACTGCAGATAGAGACTGAGCGTTGTGTGGGTTGGGAACACTCCATGACGCGCTTTTGTATGATTTTGAGAGTGACTAATTTGTAGTTTTTAAAGTAAGACCAATTTTCAAAAGCTAGCCAACTCTTGTAGAGACTAGATTAAAACTCATCTCCACTACAAGTAACCTATCCCTGCTAAATTTGTAACCAAGCCCACATCTCGGGTTTGCAGTGGAAATTCATTCAGTAAGATACTTCAGAATTCAATGACTGAAATAAAAACAGCATTCTCAATCTTTTAGAACATAATGGTTGAAAAATGTAATCGTATACCTGCCTTTGCATCTACCTCTTTGCTTTTAGGAGTTGCAGTAACCCCCACTTATTTCCCTCACTCTCCCAGGCAGCTACAAGGACTTGGTACAGGCGGGGAGGGAGCAGTTCGAGGCTGAGGTGCGTTCGCTGCTGCCGGAGGTGAAGCTTGGCGAGACGAGCGACAAACTGACCACGGACGAACTGAACCTCCTCCTGGCACACGCCCACCGCAAAGTGCTGCACCTTCAGACCCAGCTAGCACGCCTGCAGGTACTGGGGGGCAGGGGGAGGGGAGGGGGGAGGAATAGGGATAGTTAGGGGGGAAGGGGGGAGATAAAATGGTTAGGATGGGAAGTACTGGGGGCAGAAGAGGGATGGTTTGGTAGAAAGGGGACAGGGAAGAAAAGGGATGGTTAGGAGGGGAGGAGAGAAGGAAAGATTAAGAGCAGAGGAGAGGAGGAGAGAGGGAAAAGTTAAGGGGAGAGGAGAGGAGAGAAGGAATGGTTAGGAGGGGAGAGGGCAGAGAAAGAATGGTTAGGAGGGGGAGAAGGGAGAAAAGGAATGGTTAGGAGGGGAGGTAATGGGAGGAGAGAAAGGATGGTTAGGAAGGAAGGGGACAGGGAAGAGAAGGAATGGTTAGGAGGGGAGGTACTGGGAGGAGAGAAAGGATGGTTAGGAAGGAATGGGGTAGGGAAGAGAAGGAATGGTTAGGAGGGGAGGTACTGGGAGGAGAGAAAGGATGGTTAGGAAGGAAAGGGACAGGGAAGAGAAGGGATGGCTTGGAGGGAAGGTACTGGGAGGAGAGAAAGGATAGTTAGGAAGGAAGGGACATGGAAGAGAAGGAATGGCTTGGAGGGGAGGAGAGGAGGAAAAGTTAAAAGGAGAGAAGAGAAAAGGAATGGATAGGTAAAGAGGGAGTGTAGGAATAGTTAGGAGGGGAGAGAAAAAATGGTTAGAAGCAGAGGGGAAGGGTGGGGAGAAGGAATAACTAGGAGAGGAGGGAGGGAAAAAGAAATAATTAGGAGGGGAGAGGGGAGAAAATAAATGATTAGGAGGGGAAAGGGGGGAGAAGGAATGATTAGGAGGGGAGAGGGGAGAGAAAGAATGGTTAGGAAGGGAGAGGGGAGAGAAAGAATGGTTAGGAGGGGAGGGGAAGAAGAGGAATGATTGGGAGGGGAAGGGGGGGAGAAGGAATGGCTGGGAAGGGAGAGGGAAGAAAAGGAATGATTAGGAGGGGAAGGGGGGGAGAAGGAATGGCTAGGAAGGGAGAGGGGAGAAAAGAAATGATTAGGAGGGGCAGTGATGGAAGGAGATAAGAATGGTTAGGAGGGGAAGGGGGGGAGAAGGAATGGCTAGGAAGGGAGAGGGGAGAAAAGGAATGATTAGGAGGGGCAGTGATGGGAGGAGATAAGAATGATTAGGAGGGGAGATGAAGGGAAGACTGTATGTGAAAAGGGATGGTTAGAAAGTAGAAAGGGTGTGTTGAGGAGGGAGAGGAGTTTGAAGAAATAGGAGGGAGGAAAATATAATGAGTGGTAGGTTTAGGGAAAGGAAAGGAAGGTAGAGAGGAAGAGGAAGAAATAGGAGGGAGGAAAATATAATGAGCAGGGGGTTTAGGGAAAGGAAAGGAAGGTAGAGAGGAAGAGGAAGAAATAGGAGGGAGGAAAATATAATGAGCAGGGGGTTTAGGGAAAGGAAAGAAAGGTAGAGAGGAAGAGGAATAAATAGAAGGGAGGAAAATATAATGAGCAGGGGGTGTAGGGAAAGGAAAGGAAGATAAAGAGGAAGGAAGGTGCTTAAGGAAAGGAAAGGTAGGAGGGAAGTAAGGAGGAAAAGGTGTATTGAAATAGGGGGATGTACCTTTGCTGGGTGCCATGGGAAGGTGTCTAGCTCATCTGCTGTAGAATTAAAGCTAATGTGAGTATTTAACCCGGTAGCAGTGACGGGCCAAATTTGTGGCTTTACCGTGTAGCAGCGACAGGTCAAATTTGTGGCTTTACCATGTAGCAGCGACAGGTCAAATTTGTGGCTTTACCGTGTAGCAGCGACAGGTCAAATTTGTGGCTTTACCATGTAGCAGCGACAGGTCAAATTTGTGGCTTTACCGTGTAGCAGCGACAGGTCAAATTTGTGGCTTTACCGTGTAGCAGCGACGGGTCAAATTTGTGGCTTTACCGTGTAGCAGCGACGGGTCAAATTTGTGGCTTTACCGTGTAGCAGCGACGGGTTAAATTTGTGGCTTTACCGTGTAGCAGCGACGGGCCAAATTTGTGGCTTTACCGTGTAGCAGCGACAGGTCAAATTTGTGGCTTTACCGTGTAGCAGCGACGGGCCAAATATGTGCCATGATTTAAACCCCCCAAAATAGATGATACATAAACTGATCACAAACGCTTTGATATATATCATGAAATGGTTTGTGTGAGTGATGATTTTTTCTCGTTTTGCTTGCTTAGAGGGACCATTAAGAAACATGATCCCCGCTGCTACTGGGTTAAAAAGAATCTAGTAGGCTTAATAATCTGCATGATAGTCTTAGTTGATGATTTGATTCCCATTAGGTATTATTTACATAGAGTTAACCATCCCAGAATTCACTATACACATCGGTGACACATGAATAGAGTAGCATAATAGTGTGTGTGTACGAGTGTGGAATGCCGAGTGAGATGCTGTGCTTGAGTCAGGGGTATACAGTGTGATATGCATGTATTAGGGGATGTGATTTTTTGAGTCAGATGAGTATTGCAAGAAGTTATGAGGTTGATACACTTGGACTTGCAGGAGCTAAGGGCATTTTTCCTGGTGCTTGGTGTGTGTGTGTGTGCGTGTGTGGAATCCTGTCTTTATGCTGTGCTTGAGTCAGGGGTATACAGTGTGATTCTGCATGTATAAGGGGATGTGATGTTTTGAGTCAGATGAGTATTGCAAGAAGTTATGAGGTTGATACACTTGGACTTGCAGGAGCTAAGGGCATTTTTCCTGGTGCTTGGTATGTGTGTGTGTGCGTGTGTGAAATGCTGTTTATACTTTGCTTTCAAGAGTTAGAAGTATAGTGTGATTTTGCATGTATAAGGGAATGAGATTTTTCAAGTCACATAGTTTGCAAGAAGTTATGAGGTTGATACACTTGGACTTGCAGGAGCTAAGGGCATTGTTCCCGGTGCTTGGTGTGTGTGTGTGTGTGTGTGTGAAATGCTGTTTATACTTTGCTTTCAAGAGTTAGAAGTATAGTGTGATTTTGCATTTATAAGGGAATGAGATTTTTCAAGTCACATAAGTTTGCAAGAAGTTATGAGGTTGATACACTTGGACTTCCAGGAGCTAAGGGCATTTTTCCTGGTGCTTGGTGTGTGTGTGTGTGTGTGTGTGAAATGCTGTTTATACTTTGCTTTCAAGAGTTAGAAGTATAGTGTGATCTTGCATGTATAAGGGAATGAGATTTTTCAAGTCACATAGTTTGCAAGAAGTTATGAGGTTGATACACTTGGACTTGCAGGAGCTAAGGGCATTTTTCCTGGTGCTTGGTATGAGTGTGTGTGCATGTGTGTGTGTGTGTGTGTGTGTGTGTGTGTGTGTGTTCTCACTGATCTCAAGCAACATCAGCCGGCTTCTGCACCATCACTCTGCCTGCTTTTTAACTCCTCTCTCTCCCTCTGTGCCTCACCATGCAACACTCAAGGCAACTCAGGAGGTGGGTGTACTGTGTTAAGGCTTGCAACATAATCACTATAGTCTATTAGCTTGTAAGATGACAATAACCTAATTTATATCATAGTTGTAAGTTAGTAATTCTTAAGTCTAGATTTTCTTAGTCAGCTGTATTGTTTTCCTTGTAAGGGTTGAAATACTGATAGAATAAGAGAAGTGACAGCTGTGCCTCTACATCCTACCCTTCTCTTTGTCTTAATTTGTCTTCTGCAGCTTTTCTTTCACCTCCTTTTACTTCTTACCTCCTTAACTACTCTCCCCTGCATGGCACCGTCTGTTTACCTGTACTTACTCTTTGACATTTTCTTCTAATCTCCTTTATTTCCTTACCCTTCTTCCATCTTCCATTTTCACGTCTAACCCCTGACTTATTTATTTTTTTACCCCTGTTCTTCCTCCTGCTCCTCCCCTTTCCTCTTTTGCTTTCTTCATATCCTCCATCTATTACCTCCTTTATCTTTTCTTTATCTTTTTATCACCTCCATCACTTAACGTTGCTTCATCCTTTTCCTCCTAATTTTCTCTCCACTTTTCATCTTTTCCTCCTCCTCCTCCTCCTTTTAATCTCCTCATCACCTCTGACTTGTAACTTCATCTCCTGTCTCCTCTTCCTTCACAATTTCCTCATCTACAACTTTTAACCGTTTTTCTTTTTCCCTCCCCATATTCTCTTCTTGACCCTTCTTCTCTTCCTTCCCCCTCCTCTTCTCCATCTTCACCTCCATGTCACAATTTCCTCCCCATCATCTCTTCCTTCTCCCCCTCCTCTTCATCCACATCATTGTCTTCCTTCACTTCCTCCTCCTCCCTCTTCTTGATCTTCCCTTCTAAAACACCTTCTCCTCCATGTCTTAACTTCCTCCCCATCATCTTACCTCCTCCTCCTCCCAGTCCTCCTCCTCTTCTCCATCTTCCCTTCAACCTACCTTCACCTCCATGTCTTAACTCCCTCCCCATAATCTCCTCCACTTCCTCATCCTCCCCCAGACCATGGAGCACGACAGGTTCAAGGAGGCATTGGTGAGGCAGCGGGCAGAGGACGGACAGTTGCTGGAGTCCAAGGTGGAGGCTGAGCTGGAGAGGCAGAGGCAGCAGCTGGAGGTGGAATACAAGTAGGTGTTGGCCTGTGTTGTGGTGGGGCTGGGACGGGTGAGGTTGGGTGAGATCAGGTTAGGTTGAGTGTGTTTTAGGTGGACTGCGTGAAGTTTTGTTTATGTTGGAGTTGGGTTTGTCATGTTGTATTATAGTCAGTTCCACGAGATCTGGTGGGCCTAATCCTTCATGGGGTGACTCCTGGACTTGGTAAAATTGCTTAAGTGATGGTACTGATTTAACCTGGTAGCAGCGGAGATCATGTTTTTAAAGGTCCCTCCAAGCGAGAAAAATGAGAAAAAATCACCCCTCACACAAACCATTTCATAATATATATCAAAGCATTTGTGATCAGATTATGTATCATCTATTTTGGGGGGTTTATATCATGGCACAAATTTGGCCCGTCGCTGCTACACGGTAAAGCCACCCGTCGCTGCTATCGGGTTAAAGAGGTGGCAGAGAGCGAGAGATAGTAGGCTATACATCACGGCAGGTTAGATATAGTAAACATCAGCCAGTGAGCGACGCAGAGACCGTCACCCAAGCAATGATGCCAAGTCTGCGAGTCCACCCCTGAAGGACTAGGCCCGCCAGCTCTCATGAAACTGACTATAGTATTGCATATGAAAAAAAAAAGGCTGGAATTAACACAGAATATATAAACCAAGGAACTTTGTCCCATATAAAATGAAAATCCCTCTTAATTTTTTTCATTGCCTCTCACCCTTGTGCAGGAAGCGATCGATGGATATGAAGGAGGAGCTGGAGGGGGAGCTGAGGGGCCAACTGAAGAGGCAGGCGGCTGCTCACTCCGACCACCTGGCTGATGTTCTCTATGTGCAGGAGAAGGAATTAGAGAACAAGTGAGTGAAGCAAAGGATGTTTTTATTAGAGAACAAGTGTCCATCCTTTTCCTTCTCCTCTGATATCTATTATAAAACATGTTGACCTATTGCACATCACAGTATGCCACACTATGTCACAGCACGTCTCGGTATGCTACATTATTCTCCACTCTTCCACATCACTTTTCACTCTTACATATCACTTTCCCTTCTTCCACATCACTTTCCACTCATCCATGTCACTTTCCCTTCTTCCACATCACTTCCCACTCTTCCTCATCACTCCCCACACATTCACATCACTTTCCACATAATTTTCCTTTCTTCCACATCACTTCCCACACTTCCACATCACTCCCCACACATTCACATCACTTTCCACACCATTTTCCATTCTTCCACATCACTTTCCACACTTCCACATCACTCCCTACACATTCACATCACTTTCCACATCATTTCTCATTCTTCCACATCACTTCCCACACTCCCACATCACTCCCCACACATTGACATCACTTTCCACGTAATTTTTCATTCTTCCACATCACTTCCCACACTCCCACATCACTCCCCACACATTCACATCACTTTCCATGTATTTTTTTCATTCTTCCACATCACTTCCCACACTCCCACATCACTCCCCACACATTCACATCACTTTCCATATATTTTTTTCACTTCCACATCACTTCCCACACTTCCACATCACTCCCCACACATTCACATCACTTTCCACATAGTGTTTCATTCTTCCACATCACTTCCCACACTTCCACATCACTCCCCACACATTCACATCACTTTCCACATAGTGTTTCATTCTTCCACATCACTTTCCACACTTCCACATCACTCCCCACACATTCACATCACTTTCCACATAGTGTTTCATTCTTCCACATCACTTCCCACACTCCCACATCACTCCCCACACATTCACATCACTTTCCACATTGTGTTTCATTCTTTCACATCATTTTCCACACTTCCACATCACTCCCCACACATTCACATCACTTTCCACATAGTGTTTCATTCTTCCACATCACTTCCCACACTTCCACATCATTCCCCACACATTCAAATCACTTTCCACATAGTGTTTCATTCTTCCACATCACTTCCCACACTTCCACATCATTCCCCACACATTCAAATCACTTTCCACATAGTGTTTCATTCTTCCACATCACTTCCCACACTTCCACATCACTCCCCACGCATTCACATTACTTTCCACACCATTTTCCATTCTTCCACATCACTTCCCACACTTCCACATCACTCCCCACACATTCACATCACTTTCCACATCATTTTCCATTCTTCCACATCACGTTCCACACTTCCACATCACTCCCCACACTCCCACATCACTTTCCACGTAATTTTTCATTCTTCCACATCACTTCCCACACTTTCACATAACTCCCTACACATTCACATCACTTTCCACATCATTTCCCATTCTTCCACATC
Source organism: Eriocheir sinensis (assembly GCF_024679095.1). Lineage (NCBI taxonomy): Eukaryota > Metazoa > Arthropoda > Malacostraca > Decapoda > Varunidae > Eriocheir > Eriocheir sinensis. Next base: position 14,089,802 of record NC_066538.1, read on the forward strand.
ACTCTTCACTTTGCCACATTACCTTCTAACTCTTTCTGTACTTCCACATCACCTTCCACTTTCCATCATTACCCTCCACCCTGTCACTGTACCCTCCACTCTGCCACACTGTATTATTGCTGTTCTACCTCAACTGTGCTATGAAGTAACCTTTACCATTTACTACTATCCAGTCACATACCCTTCTCCTATAATTCCTTCCCCTTCTGTCTCCGGCATATGACCATAGATGTTGCGCCGACTAAACGAAACTTTCCAAACATTCACACCTGCCTGTTCATTGTATACTAATAACCAATTGAAGAATGAATAAGTGAGGAATTAAGTGATTTTAACTCATCTTATTTAGGTTAAGTTGTGTTTGTTATCCATGACTTAAGTAACTGAAGGATCATTTTTTCTCCCTCCCTCTCAGGTGGTCGAGTATCCTACAGGACAAGGTGCAGAGCGAAAAGGACACTTACCTGTCTTCCCTGGCCAGAATCAAGGGCCAGCTGGATGGACTCAAGGTCAGTGTGAGGGAAAACTTAAGTGGTGTTAGTGTGAGGGAAATCTTAAGTGTTGGTGTGAGGGGAAACTTAAGTGTGTGTGAGGGAAGACTTAAGTGGTGCTGTTAGTGTAAGGAAGAACTCTGGTGATAATAATGTGAAGGAAAACTGAAATGGTAATGCCTAATGAGTATGTACAATTTTTATCAGTTTCATTTCCATCTCTTCACAGCATAATTTTCAGTTTTATTACCTGCTACATTATTTATTGGTGTGTGGAGGTGTGCTTTCTTGAGTGCTTATGCATATTTCACTCATACGTATGTTTGCCTTTTTATGGGAATCTTCATGTTGGTGTTGTGTCGCCCGTCCCTCAGAGTGCCCTGGGCCAGCGTGCCGACGTGGACAAGGCCGCTCTGTCTGCCCGGGAGATGTGGCTGGCGTGCGAGTCCCTCAGAAATGCCCTCAGGTGTGTGCCTCATACGTATTTTTACATCAGTTTGCTTCCATGGCAGGTGATTGTGGCAGCCCATATTGAGTATTCGGTACTGATGAAGAGCTACATTACAGCTACAATGGACCTTGATTTCCAAGACGAATTATGAGGAGAGCTTGTCTGAAAAACATGGGAGTCCAAATTTTTAGAATGAAAATGGAAAAATAAAATAATAAGCACTTGGTTAGAAGCTTATTTTTCCCGTGATTGCTGCTGTTAAGTACTCAACGCCATGTTTATTTATGTGGAGTGGGCCAGCCTTGTGTATGTCATTGTCTTTGTTACTGTACTTGTGCTGAGACAGGAATGGAATATGAAGCTTCCTTGGCATACCTTCAGACAAACTCATTTTGTCCAGTCCCTGCTCACTTTATACATTAATGCAGACTACAGCTTTGGAGGTCAGCTCATACCTAAAAATAATACTACCATCACTGTGCAGACCAACTATCTGATGTTCCTTGAGTAGCAAGTGGGGTTCAGAATTATTTGTTTTAAAGCCATTGTTGGTTACAAACATTACTTGATATAATACTAACACTTGAAAAATATTGAAAGTAAGTCTCCTGTTCCCAATAAAGTGTTTATGTATGTGGACCATTGTAATATTATGTGTAAAGCTAATAGTGATCCAGTATTCCTTAATATTATGTTTATGGAGCATTCTTGGCATATATTCCCACTAACTCATATTATTTGTAGTTCTCAGTGATGGAGTATTTCTCATCAATGTGTTTTGTGGCATTTGTTAAGCTAATAATGTTTCAGTATTCCTCATGAACATGTCAATATAGCATTTCCAGCTTTCTCACTCTTCACAAACTCTCGATTTATCCATAAATTTGAGTGTTCCAGTATTCCTAATTAATAATTTTGTCTCATCATCCTCTCTTGTATAGAAATTCCGGTGAGGGCGCACCGTCCTGGGAGGAGCAGCTCAAGCCCCTGCAAGACCAGATCGCCGCCATCAAGAAGGCTGCCGGTAAGCTCTTCAAAGCAATGTGTGTACGGGACTTTGAATTTCCATGTCATTCTTTTTATTACACACCACACCAACCATACACACATGCATCTGTACAACCTCACACCCACACCCACACACCTGCACAACCTCACACCCACACCTATGCACTTCACCCACACCCACACACCTACACAACCTCACACCCACACCCACACACCTACACAACCTCACACCCACACCTATGCACTTCACCCACACCCACACACCTACACAACCTCACACCCACACCCACACACCTACACAACCTCACACCCACACCTATGCACTTTACCCACACACCCAAACCATACCACTATCACCTCATGTACAATATCCACGCTCACCCCTTCTCACACAACCCCAATGCCCCACACAAGTAACATAACCCACCATTAACCTGTCTATTCTTATTCATCAGGCGAAGGCAACCCGTATGTGGAGGCCATACTGAAGTCGCTGTCGGAGGAGGCGGAGCAGCGTGGGGTGTACCCTGAGGAGGCCCTGAGGGAGAGGTTCATCAAGGTGGAGCGAGTGTGTAAGCGAGTCTCCATGATCGGCGACAATGGTGGATCACTAATCAAGTAAGCAAAGAGTGGAGTAGGATGGAGTGGGAAAGGCAAGTGGAGGGTGTGGAAGTTTAAGATTTGTGGGTAGGGAGAGCAGAGGGTGAGTAACTTGTTCTCAGGAGCTGTCAAAGGGATGTGTGGAGTTAAGTGGAGTAAGAAAGGCAGAGTAGGAAAGACAAGTGGTGGGTGTGGAAGTGAAAAAGAGTTGTAGATAAGGAGGGCAGAGGGTAACTTGTTCTCAGGAGCTGTCATGTTTAATTACTGTCTCTGTGTATGTGTTATGGGTAAGGAAAGACAGATATTGGGTGCGGAGGTGAATGTGGAATAGATCGGAATAGAAATGTAAACTCTCATTCCTTAGTTCATAGTTAAGGTAAGACAGATGGTGGAGTGTGAACAGGACTGTGGAAAAAAATGAGGGGAAAAGTAGCCAAATACAGATCTCATTTCATTTTGTTGCATGCATTTTTTTATTACTTTTTTCCGAGTCCTTTATCTGCCTTTTTTACCATAGAAAAACATATACGCAATTGAAAACATTGCAATACTAACTCTTTTTTCCTATTTTTTTTCTCCACATCATCACATTTCTTTCTGTTGCAGGCCTTTCTTTTATCTTTTCAATCAATCTTTCATATGTCTTAGTTTACCTTTGAATAATAAATATGTAACAGAAAACATTACAATACCAACTCATTCTGTAACCTTCCCCTTCCCTATCTCTCCATCCCATCATATATCTCTTGCAGGCCTTTCCTTTATCTCTTGTTTAGTCTTTTACTGGTCCTTCTGTAACCATCCTTCCCCCTTTCTCCCCCCCAGATACCTTCTGTCCTACATTCAGAGCTTCCTGGTGCTGGAGTCCTTCGAGTACATGCCCGGCAATGAGGTGAGGAATGAGGAGGTGCCTGTGGACGCCCTCACCACCTACGACATCCTTGCCCGCGCCAGGTGAGCTCAAAACCACACCTATTTAGTTTTCCTTACACTCGTATTACCAGTGATTAGCTTTTATTTATTTTCTTTTCTCTATTTATTTTTTTCCTTGAGCTGCTTCATTTATTGTAAAACCAAACAAGCAGAAAAAAATCCCATCATCACTACTACCCCTCCCTTTTTCAACCCCTCCATCACCACCTAAACCCCTCCATCACCACCTAAACCCCTCCCTCGTATCCCTTCCTTCCCCACCACACTATCACCACCACCTAAACCCCTCCCTCATATCCCTTCCTTCCCCACCACACCACCACCACCACCACCACCTAAACCCCTCCCTCATATCCCTTCCTTCCCCACCACACCACCACCACCACCTAAACCCTTCCCTCATATCCCTTCCTTCCCCACCACCATCACCACCTAAACCCCTCCCTCATATCCCTTCCTTCCCCACCACCACCTTCTCCACCAACCCACTTGACTCATGCTGTGAATGATGGTGGAATCTTGAAAATTTGAACTCTCATTGGTGGTTGCTGGACTAGCCTTGGTTGGCAAAAGAACTCACCTTTATTATAATTTTGGTGGATGGCTGAAAAGACTAACTCCTATTGGTGGTTGTTGGACTAGAATGGGTGGAGGTTAATTTAAATCATCGTCATCTTCTGTAATATCAAGTTTTCCCAGTAATGGTCAATGATGTGCTTCCAACTCTCTGTCCATTGCCTCAACCCCTGCAATGCCCAAGCTTAATATTGATGATAATGTTAACCCGGTAGCAGCGATGGGCCAAATTTGTGCCATGATATAAGCCCCCAAAATAGATGATGCATAATCTGATCACAAATGCTTTGATATATATTATGAAATGCCTTGTGTGAGGGGTGATTTTTTCTCATTTTTCTTGCTTGGAGGGACCATTAAGAAACATGATCCCCGCTGCTACCGGGTTAAAGAGAGTATATTCACTCATTCACAAAGTCTTCCCCCGACATCAGGCTTTCCCATAGTCTGTTGTGAGGTTAGACTGTCAATGATCTGCTTCCGTCTATTTCTGTTCATTGCCCCAGTCTCTGCAATGCCCAAACTTAATATATATGCTAAAGATGAAGAGAAGATACTTGCCCTCATTCACATTGCCTACTCCCAACATCAGGTTTTCCCATGATCTCTTATAAGGTTAGGTGGTCAATGATTTGTTTCAAACTACTTCTGTCCATTTCCTCAGAGCTATAGTCTTAAACATTTTGGTGCCCAAGTTTTCATATTAGACAAGACTTTCATAAGAGTTTGGGGCATTTCCATGGATAGTTTTATGACCCTGATTGTAATTTGATCCTTTTTCTTGTACCTTGAACCTAAAATACCACTCATTAGAACCCAACTGATCTCCTTTTTGATCTTTGGAAATGATGTGAGAGGTGGAAGCATCTGACAGCACCAGCCTCAGCCTCTGCACTGCCCAAACATAATATAGATGCTAAGGATAAAGAACCTATACCTACCCTCACTCACCAAGCCTCCCCTTCCTCTATGCCCCCTCAGGTACTGTCTGGAGAAGGATGACCTGTGCATGAGTGTGCGGTACATGAACCTGCTGAGGGGGGAGCCGCGTAATGTGGCCGCCAGTTGGTTGAAGGAGGCGCGACTCACTCTAGAGACACGCCAGGCAGCATACGCCCTCCTGGCCCACGCCGCCGCCACTGCTGTCCAGGCCCTTTGAGCACCCCATGGTCAGCGCTAAGGGGACCCGCAGCACCCCAGAGGCTTGTTTTGAGCACCCAGAGGAGTATTTCCAGCATCCCTGGGCTCCACAGTGTCCTAAATAGTTACATAAATCGTCTCTTCCCTTCTCTTTACCTGATTTCCCTTCCCCTCTTTCCTTTTCTTCACTTTCCTTCCCTTCCTCTCTTCCCTTCTCTTCCTTTGTTCCTTCCCTTCCTCTCTTCCCTTCTCTTTTCCTTCCTTCCTTTCCTCTCATCCCTTTCCTTTCTTCCCTTTCCTTCACTTCCCTTCCTTAAACATCAGTCCTCTCTTCCCTTCACTTCACCTTCTTCCCTTTCCTTAAACATGAATTGTCTCTTCCTTTCTCTTTACCCTCCTTCCCTTCCTCTCTTCCCTTCTCCTTTCCATAAACGCCTCAAACAGCAGGACTTTCTTACCACCCCTGAACTCCTCTCTCAATACACTCCACAAAATCCCTTACTACCCCAGGACTTAGAGGACTTGTCAGGCCTTTCCCCCTTACAAACAGGACACTGGCAAAGTCCTCCTATATGCAAGCACTATACCAATCATGCCTCAAACCTCCAAAACACTCAGGCCTTTGTGCTAATGGTGGCGGACTGTGTCAATGGGTGGGTGTTTCTGGAGTGCCCTAGTGTGGGGGTTTCAATCTAAGGTTGATGCTCCCGAGTCCTGGATGGGGTTGGAATGTGCTTTTGAACTGTTGACTCCTCTCTTTGTTCCTTCTACTGGTTCTGCATTTTTTATCATTTTTCCTTTATTCCTTTTCTTGTCTCTCTGTTGGACTTTACTTCTTCTTCTTCTTTTCCTTTTTTTCCTCTTTTTCTTCTTCCTCTTTTCATTTATTGTCCTGATTTTTCTTCCTGGGGTTGGACATTCTTCTCTTTTTTTTCTTCTTTTTCTTTTTCATTTAATTTATTGTCCTTATTTTCTTTATGGGGTTACTTCTCCTCTTTTTTTTTTCCTTTTCTTCTTCCTCTTTTCATTTATTGTCCTTATTTTTCTTTATGGGGTTGGACATCACTTCTTTTTTTCTTCCTTTTCTTCTTCTCCTTTTCATTTGTTGTTCTTATTTTTGTTTATGGGGGTTGGAGTTCACTTTTTTTTCTTCTTTTTCTTCCTCTCTTCATTTGCTATCCTGATTTTCCTTTATGGGGTTGGACATTACCTCTTCTTCTCTTTTTTTTCTTCTTTTTCTTCCTCTTCATTTGTTGTCCTGATTTTCCTTTATGGGGTTGGACATTACCTCTTCTCTTTTTTTTTCTTCTTTTTCTTCCTCTTTGTTTGTTGTCCTGATTTTCCTTTATGGGGTTGGACATTACCTCTTCTTCTCTTCTTTTTCCTTCTTTTTCTTCCTCTTCATTTGTTAACCTGATTTTCCTTTATGGGGTTGGACATTACCTCTTCTTCTCTTTTTTTCTTCTTTTTCTTCCTCTCTTCATTTTTTATCCTGATTTTCCTTTATGGGGTTGGACATTACCTCTTCTTCTCTTCTTTTTTCTTCTTTTTCTTCCTCTGCATTTGCTGTCCTATCCTTTATGGGGGTTGGACGTCACTTCATATCGATCTATCCACACTTGACTTTGGACCATGGATCAAAGTCTCAAATTACCTGTATTTATCATCCTTCCTCATCTTTATTTTCCTTATTTTTGTCACATATACTTTTGGATAGATCACAGAGAGGGGGATGGACATGAGGCAAAAGTCTAAAATTGTCTGTTTCTTTTATCTTTTCTTCTTCTTTTCCTCTTTATCTTTGTCACATCACATTATTGGATAGGTCTTAGAGTGGGGTGGGATGTGTTAAATGCATTATCTAGGGGTTTTGATCCTCTCTGAACAAGTAAGAACACTCGCACCTCTGCCCCTCACACCCCTCCCAGAGAACATTGGCAAAAGTATTCAGTTTTTATTTAGAAAGCGACATTACTTAAACCTGTATTGGGATGGGATGGGATTCTGTTCCTTGCATTAATAAGGTGTTGGGATTCCGAATTTATGCTAACAATACCCTTACAATACACACACACAAATTCAGACACACGCACCCTGTCCCTCCACATCCCATTGGCACACTCCTAATTTTGTGATATGTGCGATGTTCTTGCCAGAGCAGCATGGTTTTATTTTTTTATCAGATTCATGCCGCATCTGGGCGCATATGCATTTAAATTTAGTGAACGAGATGTAATTTATTCGAATTGAGAGGATTTTATCTGATTTATCTTTCCACTGCCTCGACCCAGACACTTAAACTCAGCGATGTATGGACTTTAAGGAACGGTTGTTATAAATACTAAAGGTTATCAGCGGCGAATGGAAGTTAAGGAACATTTGTTGATATATAAATACTAAGTGTTAGGAATTTTCTCCAAGCTTAGAAGACACTTTACTGTTTTATACTGAGGGATGTAAGAATGATAGTCGGGTCAAGTTATGCTCCTGCCTTTCCGTCATCAACTGTGTGTGAATTGATGGAGCAGGAAGGGCAGAATGGATGGCTTTCGGTGGCCGTCTCCATGCTGGGTTGACGGATCTTTGCTGGCCGGAGTAATATATAATAAGAGTTGTGGCGGAGATTGTGTACATATTGTGCATACTGTTGTAAAGCAGCATTCCTTGGTGAATGAATTAATGACTACTGATGGAGTTTGTCTTCACCTCCCTTACACACAAATCCACACAGAAATAATAGTAGCAGTGGTGGTAATAGGAGTAATGGTGTGGTATTGTTATTTTTATTATTGTTATTATTATTATTATCATTATTATTATTATTATTGTAAGGACATTTTTGACAAGTAGTATTGTTATTATTATCATTATATTATTATTATTATTATTATTATTATTATTATTATTATTATTATTATAGGATGAGGATGAGGCATATTTGTAGTATGAAGTAGAGTGGTGATTATATATATTTATCTCTACAACAAAACAAAGTATGAATGAAACTCTGAAAGCAGAAACAAATACACTAATAAGAGAAATCCATGCTTGCGAGGTGCCTGAGGAAGGTTAGTCACAGGCCATGAGATAAGACAAGCCTCAACGTGGAGGATACCAAGGATTATAGAGTATATTTCCTCTAGACTTCTTGGAGGATACGAAGGTGATTGTGATTGTGTGTGATGTGCTGTAGTAGAGATAAAGTAGGTTATTCATTGTTATATAATAGCTAAGAGAGATTTACATAGATTTGCATAGGTATTCAGAGAGCGAGAGAGAGAACACAAAAGCTGTACTGATTTTAAGATAATGACTTGATTGATACTTCACAGAGACAAAAGCTATAACATTTCAATAAAGATAAGAGAGTATAGGTGAATGGTAGCTACGTAGAGACAGAGGGGCGGGGGTTGGGGGGCGCACGTGGTATAAATATAATAATAACGAGTGACAGTGACATAAATATCTCTTGAGGGAGGGAAAGAGAGGAGACGGAGGGGGGGAAGGCATGCTGTCCGGCCCTGTCACCGTCCATTACACATACAATGCCTGTCAAATACCAGAGAGAGAGAGAGAGAGAGAGAGATGAATGGGAATGAGGAAAGATGTGTGAAGGAAGGAAGGGACAAATAGGTGGGGAAAGAGGGATAAAGAGTGGATATATGATGAGAAAGAAAGGGGGGAGAGAGAGAGAGAGGAAAGAGAATGTGTGAGGGAGGAAAGGAAGGATCGAAATAGATGGGAGAAAAGTGGATGAGAAAGGAAAGAAAGATTGAAAGAGGAGAAAAGAAATGATCGAGAGAGAGAGAGAGAGAGAGAGAGAGAGAGAGAGATTGGTACGTATATATAATGGGAAAAAAATAATAACCTAATAAATAAAGCTGATGGAAACTGATACATATTCAGAACTTCATATATATTTTTTCTCTATGTATATTACCACGTTCGCCTACAATAAAACGTAGTGTTGATATTAAATGAGGGAGATCGAGGAGGAGAAATTGTACTAAATATTAAGAAAAGGAGTGAAAAGGCTGCAGACGAAAACTGGGAAATTGGGAACCATTGCAATAACATGACCTCAGAGCAACCAATTAATTTAGACTTTTGTTATAATAAACTTCTTGGTAAACTAGCTAAACAGAATGAGGTAATATGGAAGGGGAGGCTTGAGAGGGAAAACAAAGCTAAAAAAATGAAAGAAATGAAGGAAAAAATTAAAGGTTGTAGGCGAAAACTGGGAAATTGAGAACCATTGCAATAACATGACCTCAGAACAACCAATTAATTTAGACTTTTGTTATAATATACGTCTTGGTAAACTAGCTAAACAGAATGAGGTAATATGGAAGGGGAGGCTTGAGAGGGAAAACAAAGCTAAAAAATTAACGAAATGAAGGAAAAAAAGGTTGTAGGCGAAAAACGTGGAATAAGAAAACGACATAAAACTTAAGATATAATAAACTACATCAACTGCATAAAATAGAAGAAATAACTAAGAAAATGGAAGGTTGAGAGGCAAAACAAAGCTAAAAATAGACGAAATGAGTAAAAAAAGGCCACAGACGAAAACTGGGATAAAGAAAAAGACAAAAACGACAGAAATTAGACTTACAAATCTAATACACTACATAAAAAAAGAACAAAAGAACATAGAGAACAAGATAATGGCCCAAATATAGGTAAAAATGATCGAAATGAAGTGAAAAAAAGGCTGTAGACGAAAAACTAGGAAATAGAAAAGTAGAAAAAGGACAAAAACGACAGAAATAAGACCCATGACATAATAAACCACACAAAAACGACTAAATAAGATATGAAATGAGAGACTGAAGTACTAAACAAAGCTATAAATGGACGAAATAAAGTGAAAAAAAGGCTGCAGACGAAAACTAGGAAATAAACAAGGACAAAAACGACAGAAATTAGACCCATGACATAATAAACCACACAAAAACGACAAAATAAGATATGAAATGAAAGACTGAAGTACTAAACAAAGCTAAAAATGGACGAAATAAAGTGAAAAAAAGGCTGCAGACGAAAACTAGGAAATAAAAAAGGACAAAAACGACAGAAATAAGACATGATTTAATAAACTGCATAAATTAGGCGAAATAAATTAGAAAATGGAAGGTTGAGAGGTAAAACAAAGCTAAAAATGGACGAAATTAAGTGAAAATAGGCTGCAGACGAAAACTGGGAAATAGAGAAGGACAAAAACGACAGAAATAAGACCTAAGATATAATAAACTACATAAACTGCATAAATTAGGCGAAATAAATTAGAAAATGGAAGGTTGAGAGGCAAAACAAAGGTAAAAATGTACGAAATGAAGTGAAAAAAGGCTGCAGACGAAAAACTGTGAAATAGAAAAGGACAAAAACGACAGAAATAAGACTTAAGATATAATAAAATACATAAACTGCATAAATTAGGCGAAATAAATTAGAAAATGGAAGGTCGTGAGGCTAAACAAAGCTAAAAATGGACGAAATGAAGTGAAAAAAAGGCTGCAGACGAAAACTGGGAAATAGAAAAGGAGAAAAAAGGACAAAAACGACAGAAATAAGACTTAAGATATAATAAAATACATAAACTACATAAAATAGAAGAAATAACTAAGAAAATGGAAGGTTGAGAGGCAAAACAAAGCTAAAAATGGACGAAATGAAGTGAAAAAAGGCTGCTGACGAAAACTGTGAAATAGAAAAGGAGAAAAAAGGACAAAAACGACAGAAATAAGACTTAAGATATAATAAACTACATAAACTGCATAAAATAAAAGAAATAACTAAGAAAATGGAAGGTTGAGAGGCAAAACAAAGCTAAAAATGGACGAAATGAAGTGAAAAAAGGCTGCAGACGAAAACTGGGAAATAGAAAAGGAGAAAAAAGGACAAAAACGACAGAAATAGGAACCATGACACAATAAAACACACAAAAACGACTAAATAGAAAAAAAAATATAGGTTGAAGTGCCAAACAAAGCTAAAAATGGACGAAATGAAGCGAAAAAAAGACTGCAGACGAAAAACTGTGAAATAGAAAAGGAGAAAAAAGGACAAAAAACGACAGAAATAAGACCCATGACATAATAAACCACACAAAACCCCAAAATAACTTAGAGAACAACAAGATAAAGACCCAAACAGAGATAGTAGTAGTCAGAGGCTGTGAGGGGAGGCTGGAGGGAGGCCGCAGACAGCTCATCTCACTCCTCGGGTCATTTTCTTCCCTAATTTTCCCTCCACCATGACGATACCCAGCGCCTGAGGGCCACGGGTCACCACTTCGACTCCCGGGCACGCCATAAGAGAGGTCAGTAGCCGGGAAACAGGTCAAAAGGAGGTCAGATGAGCAGCCGGTGGGGGGGAACAGCCACGAGTATTGGTCATGCCTGTTTAGTTTATGTCCTTTTTGCCTGATTTATCGTTATTTGACCATATTTTTAGCTTCTAGGTGGTCAGTAAGGTCAATTAAGGGTCAGATTAAGTCAGGGGGGACAGCCACAAATATTGGTCATGCCTGTTTGATTTACGTTTTTTTTTTTGCCTGATTTATCGTTATTTGACCTTATTTTTAGCTTCTAGGCGGTCAGTAAGGTCAGTTAAGGGTCAAATTAGGTCAGATGAGCAGCCAGTGGGGGGGACATCCACAAATATTGGTCATGCCTGTTTGATTTACGTTTTTTTTCCTTGATTTATCGTTATTTGACCTTATTTTTAGATGCTAGGCAGTCAGTAAGGTCAAATTAGGTCATGGGGTATATGTGGTTCCTGGGAAATGGTTAAAATAGGAGCAATCATGTAACCTATCAGTGTAAATTGTGATGTTTTTGCTTCATTTATTGTCTATGTCTTATTTCTAGGTTCTGGGCGGTCATCAAGGTCATAAAAGGGTCAAATCAGGTCATGGGGTTAATTTGGTTCCTGGGAAATGGTTAAAATAGGAGCATTCACGTAATCTATCAGTGTAAATTGTGTTGTTTTTGCTTCATTTATTATCTATGTCTTATTTCTAGGTTCTGGGCGGTCAGCAAGGTCATAAAAGGGTCAAATCAGGTCATGGGGCTAATTTTGGTTCCTGGGAAGTGGTTAAAATAGGAGCATTCATATAATCTATCAGTTTTATTATCTAGCCCATTAACCCACATGTCCTCACCCCTGCCATATTTTTAGAAGCTGGGTGGCAAAAAAGGATCTCAATAGGGTCATATCAGGTCATAGGGTTGATTTTAAGGGCTGGATATAGTGGCAGAAGGACATTCGTGTATTATTGAGCATTACCCTTTTTTATTAATCTTGTCCTGTTTAGTCATATGTCCTCACCCCTCCCATATTTTAAGGAGCTCGGGGGTGAGAAGGGTCATTATAGGGTCAAATCAGGTCTTAAGGTTGATTTTAAGGACTGAATGTAATGGCAGAAGGACATTAGTATATTATTGAGCATTGCCCTATTTATTTATCCTGTCCTGTTTTCTTGTATGTCCTCATCTCTGCCATATTTTTAGAAGCTGGGTGGCAAAGAGGGTCATTATAGGCTCAAATCAGGTCATAGGGTTGATTTCAAGGGTTGGATATGGTGGCAGAAGGACATTAGAGTGTTACTGAGCATTACCTTTTTTTTTTTTCATTCTGTCCTGTTTACTTGTATGTCCTCATCTGTGCCATATTTTTAGGAACTAGGCAGCGACAAGGGTCATTATAGGGTCAAATCAGGTCATAGGGTTGATTTTAAGGGCTGAAATAGTGACAGAAGGACAATAGAGTGTTACTGAGCATTACGCTTTTTTTTCATTCTGTCCTGTTTCCTCGTAAGTCCTCATCTCTGCCATATTTTTAGAAGCTGGGAGGCAAAAAGGGTCACTATAGGGTCAAATCAGGTCATAGGGCTGATTTTAAGGGCTGGATATAGTGACAGAAGGACATTAGTGCAGTGTTATCCTTCCCCCATTAGTTTTCTTTCCCTTCTCAGCCCATTAACTCGTATTTCATCACTTCTCTGCCATATTTTTAGAAGCTGAGAGGCAAAAAGGGTCAAAATAGGGTTGATTTTAAGGGCTGGAAATAGTGGCAGAGGGACATTAGAGTATTACTGAGCATTACCCTTTTTATTCATCCTGTCCTATTATCTTGTATGTCCTCTTCTCTGCCATATTTTTAGAAGCTGAGAGGCAAAAAGGGTCAAAATAGGGTTGATTTTAAGGGCTGGAAATAGTGGCAGAAGGACATTAGAGTATTACTGAGCATTACCCTTTTTATTCATCCTGTCCTATTATCTTGTATGTCCTCTTCTCTGCCATATTTTTAGAAGCTGAGAGGCAAAAAGGGTCATTTTAGGGTCAAATCAGGTCATATAATAAGTTTTGAGTGGTGGAAAAGAGAAAAGTAAGGACATTCACATAATTTGTCCTTACCACATTAGGGTTTGAGTTAGTGTCCAGGTTTGTCCATCAGTTACCTGTACCATACTTTTTTTTTAAGCTTGGCAGTAAGGAAGTGTTAACAAGTGTTCAAATGTCATTACAGAACCAATATAAAGGGGTGGAAAAGGAGCTAAGTAAGGACATTCACATAATCTTGTCCTTACCTCATTAGGGTTTGAGTTAGTGTCCAGGTTTGTCCATCAATTACCCGTACCATACTTTTTTTTTAAGCTTGGCAGTAAGGAAGTGTTAACAAGTGTTCAAATGTCATTACAGAACCAATATAAAGGGGTGGAAAAGGAGCTAAGTAAGGACATTCACATAATTTGTCCTTACCACATTAGGGTTTGAGTTAGTGTCCAGTTTTGTCCATCAGTTATCCGTACCATACTTTTTTTTAAGCTTGGCAGTAAGGAAGTGTTAACAAGTGTTCAAATGTCATTACAGAACCAATATAAAGGGGTGGAAAAGGAGCTAGGTAAGGACATTCACATAATCTTGTCCTTATCACATTATTTTTTAGCTCTGCAGATATCCTTACCCTTGCCATCATTTTTTTTTTTTAAGTTGGGCAGTGTGGAGGTGTTATTATGTTGTCAAATATTGTTCTCACCTTGTTAGCTTCCACATTCATTCTGTTCCATTAACTCATTTACTCACCTTTGCTATAGTCTTAGAAGTTAGGTGGCAAGGCAGTGTTATCAAGTGGTCAAATGTCAATATAGAACTAATTTGGAGAGTGAATAATGATGAATGAGGGACAGAAAAGTAATATTATCCTCACCCTGTTAGCTTCCTCATTCATTTTGTCCCATTAACCTACTTCCTCACCTTCACCTTAACTTTTAGAAGCTGGGAGGAAGGAATGGGTCATGATAGAGTTCAACCAGATCCTAGAGTAAATTTGTAAGTGGTGGGAAGGAGCAAAGTAAGGACATTCACAAAATCGTGTCCTCATCCCACTAGTTTTTGATCTGTCCCATTAGCCCAGATATTCGAACCCTTGCCATATTGGGAAGGATCGTTAAGTTGTCATTACAAAACTAATCTGAAGTGTGAGAAATAATGAATGAAGAACAGAAAAGTAATTTGTCCTCATCCTGTTAGCTTCCTCATTGTTCCTGTCCCATTAACTTATTTTCCTTACCTCTGCTGTAGTTTTAAAAGTGGGCAGTGAGGAAGGGTTATTAAATGGCCAGGTATCATTATAGAACTAGTTTGGAGAGTGAAAAATAATGAAGGAGGGACAGAAAAGTAATATTGGCTTCACCTTCTTAGTTTCCTTACCATCCTGTCATTTCTTTTATTATTACCGAGATTCATGAAAGGAGTACCAAGTGAAGATAAAAAGATTGATATAGACCCAAACACAGTCCCCACGATGAGCAGGCATGGATACATATGAGAAATATTAGAGGGTGACAGCAAAGTTGGAAGAATATAAAAAGAGGGTGGACAAAAAACAACTGTCCCCTTAACTTTAAAAATATGGCAGAGAAGAGGAAACATGACTTAATGGGCTGGGAAGTATAAGAAAACTAATGGAGGACAATAATACAATAATTTCCCTCAGTCACTATTTCCTCACTTCTGCCATAGTGTTTTAGAAGCTGGGCGGTGGAAAAAGGTTACAGTTGGGTTGCATTATGTCATGGGCAGGGCCCGAGAGAGGAGGGGGGAGCTGGTATCTCAGCACCAGGGCCCGGCCTCATAGGGGGCCCGGCCGCCGGGGCATTATGTATGTAAATTAAGATACTTAAGGGCCTGGAATTACTTGCAACACCAGGGCTCAATTGTAACTCTATCTGGCGCTGGTCATGGGTTGAGGGTGGAGTGAGAAATGAGGGAAGGAGGATAAGGCATAGATTGAATTGTTGTACCCTTGAGTCTTTAGATAGTTATGCAGTTAGTGTGATAAGTTTTCCATTGAGTGCTAATGTTAACATGGTAAAAGACTTCCCTGTCATCAATACATTTCTCTGCCCTTGAAACATCCCACAGCTTAACATTTTTGTGTGTATTCTTAAAACCTACGACTTATTTTATATTATTAAGAAGAGCAACAGGAGTAATAATGAGGGAAGAGCATAAATTTCAACATTTTTTTGTGTGTATTCATAGAACCTGCGACATGATTTCTATAACTTATGAGAAGAGCAACAGGAATAACAATGAGGGGAAGAGCATAGATATCAACATATTTTTGGTGTCTTCTTGGAACCTGTAGAGAGCAGTAACACCCCCGATCTGGTTTGTCTCCTCACCTTCCATTCTGCTTTATTTATGTTATATTTTTCTTTAACCTGGTAACAGCGACAACCCAAATTTGTGGCTTTACCATGTAGTAGCGACGGGCCATATTTGTGCCATGATATTAACCCCCCAAAATAGATGATGCATAAACTGATCACAAATGCTTTGATATATATTTTGAAATGGTTTGTGTGAGTGATGATTTTTTCTAATTTTTCTTGCATAGAGGGACCATTAAGAAACATGATCCCCACTGCTACCGGGTTAACCATATATTCAAGTTATTTTAGTGCCTTGAAAACTATTAAATAAGCAAGAGATCTCCTTTGCTGTATGTATGTGGATCAAAATGGGTGGCACTTGCAGATTTTCTTACTTACATTAATTAAAGAAGGAGAAGAAGCAAAAGTATAATCACAGTTTTGTGTACTAGATCTTATGACTTTTACATGTTTAACTAAAGGGGCAGCACTCTACACCTGATAACTAATCTTCTCAGCTGTCTTTCTTACTGGTTAATGTTGAATTTAGGAAGAAACCACTGTCAGGTTACTACTTTACCTAATGCATAGTAGTACAAGTTGAATTAGATATGAAAAATAGGTGAAGCTTGGCATAATAATAATAATAATAATAATAATAATAATAATAATAATAATAATAATAATAATAATAATAATAATAATAATAATAATAATAATATGTAGTTTCATCATATAAAAGATGTACACCAAAAAAGAAGTAGCTCAGAGATGTGATGCTGTCGCCCTAAGTTAACTTACGGTGATACAAAACAAAGTGTAATTACCACCACTTGTGTAATGCTAAATGACCTTGTTTACCGGGTCTGTGTGATTTATTTTGGGAAAGAAGCTTCAGTTAAGTTACATAATATACTGTTGGCAAAATTTTATTGAATGTCTATAAATAAGGTACTGTATTATTGCATGTAAAAGTAAAGGTGAAATTATTAGTGCAGTTCCATAAAATGTATTGTCCACCTGTCCCTTTTTACCACATTGAAGTTGCATATTAGAGGAAAGAATATGCAGTTAGGTCCATGTACAGCTAGTTCAGGATCAAATAGAGATTAGCAAAAATAAGGTAAAGTTGATCATAAAATTACCGGTGAAATTATTACCAATATAAAATTTACCTTTCACCCGTCCTTCTCTTCCTGGTTGATGTGATGTATTTGGTGAGAGAATTCAGAGTTTGTCTCATGTGTACTTATTTCAAGATCAAATAGAGATGTGAGAGAAAAAGGTAAAGTTGAACATTGCTCGCCTGACCTTTTTCTTATCTGTTTTGTGTTTCGTTTCCCATAAAAAAGTGCACGGCTGGTTACATAAGGCACACTTAGAACACAGTGGATTCAAGGTCTGTGAAAATGGGATTGAAGTGTCTTTTCTATTTTCTTTTCATTCTACATCTAAGGAGGCAGGGCAGGATAAAAAGAATGAAATAAAAAGCCAGTATTTCAGCTTTGGTTAGGTTAGGGTGGGTGAGGTTGTAAGTAGACTGAATGAGGATGAGTATAATGTGATGTCAGGGTTGGTTGGATAAGGAAGGGTTAGGGTGCCCATCTGCCACTGCTTTCCATAAATATTCCCTGCATATGTAGTGATTCCCCCATCTTAAATCTTTCTTTACATGACAATTTTCTAAGCTGACCCTAAGCTGATGTGAGTGCCCAACCAAATTAAGCTTTCTATAATCTCTCCCTGCATAGTGGTTCCCTCAGCTTAACTTTCTCTATATAACAACAAAAGGAAGCAGAAAATTTGCCTAAACGAGTCATCAGTTTCAGTTAGGGATATGTGATCTTACAATATGATCAATAGCAAAGCAAGTCCACAGTTTTATTTAGTGCTGTTTTATCCTACAGAAAGAGAAGAAAATGCACAAATGAATCATCACTTTTAATTAGGGAAGATTGATGACTGATTGATAGTTTATTGTTGCAAGTAAACAACAAAGGAGAAGGGAGGAACATGCCATCTCAACCCCAGGCAGTACAGAGTGTGATTATACAACTAAGGATACATGTGGAAGGACTAGCACCAGGAAACTAAAAAGAGACAATGATATATATAGCTGACAAGTGCTAAAAAATAAAGGCCTTGATTTAGTCAGGGGAAGTATGATCACACAAAACAAGAACAGAAAATGGCTAAATAAGTTATCGGTTTTGGTTAGTAAAGTTTTATTACAGCCGCTACATAATCTCCCGTTTGTTTACCTGGGTTTACCTTGTTTAGGCTCTTCACCTTGCTTATGTTACCTCACTCATAGACCACCAGCCTTGAGAACTTCCTGTCTTGGACTTTATCTCCTTATCAGTGACCCAATCCCCCCAGTCAGTGCCCTTATCTGACCTTGATAACGAAGACTTGGTGTGAGTGTGTGATGCAGTGAAAGTTCTGGAGATGAGTGAGGGAGGGAGTGAGCAGGTGTACTTACCGCTCCTTGGGAAATAACTCATATCTTGCCTTCACGCACACGCACAAAAACCAGGCAAGGAAGTTAATAGGTAAGGGGTTTTGATGGAGTGAAAGTTAGAGACGAGTGAGTGAGTGAGTTAGTTAGTGAATGAGTGAATGAGTAAGTGAGTGAGTGAATGAGTGAGTGAGTGAACGAGTGAATTGACCCCTCCTTAGAAAATAACTCATACCTTGCCTTCACGCACACGCACTAACTCCCGTTAAGGAAGTTAATAGTAAGGGGTTTTGATGGAGTGAAAGTTAGGGACGAGTGAGTGAATGAGTGAACGAATGAATTGACCCCTCCTTAGAAAATAACTCACCTTGCCTTCCCCCACACACACACACACTAACACCAGTCAAGGACATTTATAGGTAAGGGGTATCGTTTTATAAAGAGGAAGGACAGCCTGTCAGTAAATTAGGTTAGAGATGTGTGAGGGAGGGAGGGAGTGAGTGAACTGACCCCTCCTAAGGAAGGAACTCATCTTGGTTTCACATTCGCACACACCAACACCAGTCAAGGAAGTTCAGAGGTAAAGGGTATTGATGGAGTGGCAATGTAGGGGAGGAACAGGCTGTCAGAAAATTAGGATAGGTTAGTGTCAATATTGTTAGAGATATGGTATATTACGTGAAAAGGAAATTGATAGAGGATAATGTGTTATGTCAGCTTTGGTTAGGTTAGGGTGGGTTAGGTTGTAAGTAGACTGAATAAGGATGAGTATTATGTGATGTCAGGGTTGGTTGAATAAGGAAAGGTCAGGGTGCCCAGTACAGAATAGACAGTGGTAGGTAAAATACTTACTCTTTTTTTTTTGAGGAAGCAGCACATCGCAAGCTTTTTTGTGCCTTTGAGTTGCTTCCTTTACTGTAAAAAAAGATCATAAATGGATATGTAGACTAATCTTTCCGGGGTTGATAAAGAAGGTGGCAAATAATATGGACAGCAAAGTATAAAATATGAAGACAGTAAGTTCATTTTCAGCATTTTTAACCTTTTCTTCCTCTTCCTCCGCAGGACAGTGTAGGATGCGGGTGGTGGGGCTGGTGTCGGGGGGGAAGGACAGCTGCTTCAACCTGCTTCAGTGTGTGGCTGCAGGACACCAGGTGGTGGCCCTGGCCAACCTTGCACCCAACCACACAGGTATGCCAGACACTCTGCCACTCTCCCTCACACCTGTCTTTACCTGGTTGTCTTTACCTTCTCGCATTCTTCCACTTTTCGTTTTGTGTCCTTATTTTGTATTTAGTGCCCTGGCTTTGTATTTATTTTTTATTATTATCATTTTTTTTACAGTAAGGAAACAGCTTAATGGCAAAAAAAAAGAAGAAAACTAATGAAAAAAAGCCCACAAATCACTGTTCCTATAAAAAAGAGTTAAGAGGAGTGACCGAAAGAAAGGTTAATTTTGGGAGGTCAATTGTAGTATACGGGATTTAAATTAATCTTGTGTTGAACTGTCTCCATATCCACACTTGTCCAACTTAAGACTTAAAATTGTGAATGTTCCTTGCCCTCTCCACCTCCATTACCAAGCCTTCCCAAGCATCAATACCTCCATTTGGAAAACTAAACTTCTTAACCCGGTAGCAACAACGGAGCAAAGTTGTGGCCTTACCATGTACCAGCGATGGGCCAAATTTTTGCCATGATACAAACCCCCCAAAATAGATGATGCATAAACTGATCAAAAATGCGTTGATATATATTATGAAATGGTCTGCGTGAGTGATGATTTTTTCTCATTATTCTCGCTTAGGGGGACCTTTAAGAAACATGATCCCCGCAGCTACCGGGTTAATGTTGTTTCTGCTTCCAGTCTTCCTTAATTTGTACTCTTGACTTCTTGTATTACCACTGTCTCTGCTTAAATCTTCCTTGTCTCATTACCTTTGCTTGTCTCCTTGGCTTATGGTAATTGCCTAACCTCTTAACCACATCTACACTGGCTGCTTACCCTTACACATGTCCCTTGCTGCGTTACTTACTTTCACCTCTCTCCTTCCTATGTGTCTTTTAACTCGTATTTTCTGGAACAATCTCCCACTCTTTCTATTTTTCCCACCTGTTTTCCCTTTCTCCTCATCCTCCACTTTCTGTCTCTCTGTTATCCACTTTGCTTTCTCTCATTATTTTTATTTTACCTCTTCAATTTTACTGTATTTCTCCACCACTCCGTCCCTTCCTCTCCTCTATTTTTATCCCTCTATATTAACATCCACTATCTTTCATGTGTTTCCTTATCCTTATTTTTACAACAAAGGAGACGGCTCAAGGGCAACAAAGAGTGTATATTAAAAAAAAAAGCCCGCTACTCACCGCCCCCACAACAGACAAAAGTAAAGAGTGACCAAAAGAGAGGTCGATATCGGGTGTTTACTCTTTTTACTCTTTTGCAGTTGTCGTGGTATCAATGTTACTTCTTAGTCTTTCAGTTTTATCTCTGCTTCCTTTCCTTTATCTGTGCTATCAACATACTTTCCTTTTTTATCTCACTTTACTATTGACAATGCTTTCACTCATTCCTGTCTCACTTTCCTCCATATTTATCCATCTCTTTTTTTCCTTTCTTCCTCCATGTCTCAATCTTCCATGTCTCAGTCTTCCATGTCTCAGTCTTCCATGTCTCAATCTTACATGTCTCAGTCTTACATGTCTCAGTCTTACATGTCTCAGTCTTACATGTCTCAATCTTACATGTCTCAGTCTTACATGTCTCAATCTTACATGTCTCAATCTTCCATGTCTCAATCTTACATGTTTCAATCTTCCGTGTCTCAATCTTCCATGTCTCAGTCTTACATGTCTCAATCTTCCATGTCTCAATCTTCCATGTTTCTATCTTCCGTGTCTCAATCTTCCATGTCTCAGTCTTACATGTCTCAATCTTCCATGTCTCAATCTTCCATGTTTCTATCTTCCGTGTCTCAATCTTACATGTCTCAATCTTACATGTCTCAATCTTACATGTTTCAATCTTCCATGTCTCAATCTTCCATGTTTCTATCTTCCGTGTCTCAATCTTACATGTCTCAATCTTACATGTCTCAATCTTACATGTTTCAATCTTCCATGTCTCAGTCTTCCATGTATCTATCTTCCTTGTCTCCTTCTTACATGTCTCATTCTTCCATGTCTCAATCTTACATGTTTCAATCTTCCGTGTCTCAGTCTTCCATGTTTCTATCTTCCGTGTCTCAATCTTACATGTCTCAATCTTACATGTCTCAATCTTACATGTTTCAATCTTCCGTGTCTCAGTCTTCCATGTCTCAATCTTCCATGTCTCAGTCTTACATGTCTCAGTCTTCCATGTCTTAATCTTCCATGTCTCAATCTTACATGTCTCAGTCTTCCATGTCTCAATCTTACATGTCAGTCTTACATGTCTCAATCTTCCATGTCTCAATCTTCCATGTCTCAATCTTGCATGTCTCGATCTTCCATGTCTCAATCTTACTTTCTTCTTCCATGTCTCAATCTTCCATGTCACAATCTTGCTTTCTTCTTACATGTCTCAATCTTCCATGTCTCAATCTTACTTTCTTTCTTCTTACATGTCTCAATCTTACTCTTTTCCTTTCATCCTACGTGCCTCTATCTTACCTTTTTTCTCTTTTCTTTCATGCTTCCATCTTACATTTTTTCTTTCTCCCTTCATTTCTCCATCTTACTTTTTTCTTCTCTTCCTTCATGCCTTCATCTTACTCTTTCATCCCTTCATGCCCTCATCTTAATTTTTCATCTTTTCTTTCATGCTTCCTTCTTTCATTTTTTCTTTCTCCCTTCATTTCTCCATCTTACTTTTTTCCTTTCTTCCTCCATGCCTTCATCTTACTTTTTCCTCTTCTTTCATGTTCCATCTTACATTTTTTCTTTCTTCTTCCATGTCTCCATCTTATCCTTTCCTCTATCTTACCTTTTTTCTTTCTTCTTGAATACCTCCATCTTACATATTTTTCTTTCCTCTTGCCTGACTTCATCTTAACCCCTTGATTGTGGATTTCCTACAAGAAGACATCACCAAGCTACAGGAATGGAGCAAAAAGTGGCTGCTACAATTCAGTGCAGAAAATTGTAAAGTCATGCAGCTTGAAAGGGGATATCCAGCATACCAATACTACATGGGAAACACTCCACTATCCACCACAGGGGCAGAGAAAGACCTGGGAGTATATGTTACCAGGCTACCAGTGAAAGCCAAATCCTTCACACACCTGTTTCCCTATCTCCATTTGTTCTGTGCTATACTATACGCCATGTTCTGCCTGCCGCCCTTACAGATGAGTTGGACAGCTACATGTACCAGAGTGTGGGTCACATGGGGGTGGAGATGTACGCGGAGGCTGTGGGTGTACCGCTCTTCCGCCGGGTGATCCAAGGCTCCTCCCTCAACACCACCTCCATCACCTACCACCCCACAGAAGGAGATGAAGTGGAGGACCTTTACCTCCTACTCAAGGAAGTGCAGGTGAGGGACAGTGGCGTGGAGAGGTTGGTTAGTTCAGGTAATCTTCTCTTCTTTCTCCTTGGTTAGTGTCCTTATTTTCCTGTATGGGGTTGGACAGAGGTTAGGTCAGGTAATGATATAGGTGACTCGTTTCTTTCTTTCCTTCTTTCTTTCTGTCTTTCTTTTTTTCTTTCTTTCTTCTATCTTTCTTTTATTACATGGATTCTGAGAAGGGGAGTTAAATCTTTCCTCCTTCCTTTCTTTCTTTCCTTCCTTTTCTCTCGTCCCCTTCCTTTCTTTCTTTCCTTCCTTTTCTCTCTTCCTTCCATCTTTCTTTCTTTCTTTACTTTTTAGTGTTATCTTTTACTACATGGATTCTGAGGAGGAGTTAAATCTTTCTTTCTTCCTCTTTTTCTTTCCTTCCATCCTTCCTTCTTTCTTCCTTTCTATCTTCCTGTCTTCATTTTTGAGTGTTATCTTTTACTACATGGATTCTGAGGAGTTAAATCTTTCTTTCTTCCTCTCTTTCTTTCCTTTCATCCTTCCTTCTTTCTTCCTTTCTATCTTCCTGTCTTCAATTTTTAGTGTCACCTTTTACTACATGCGTGGATTCTGATGTTAGGGTGAGTTCAGGGAGGACATAGTATTTGATAGCAGATGAAGAAGACTCCTCAGAAACAGTAACCTCATATTGAATGGAAATGACTATGTTGCAGCAGAAGGGAAGGGGTGTGTGTCCTACTCCTGTTTTTTTGAGAAGGATAAAGATGTTAGTTTTTATGTTTCTGTTTGTTGGTCTACTTTCTTTTGGCAGTCGGACAGTATAAAAAAAAAGTTCATCCTAATCTCCTTACTTGCGAAGATTATATCAGCCTGCCAGTTGGGCATGTATATACATATTGTGATTTAAGAGTTTATGACCTTTACGAAAACTACTGGTGACATGATTGAAGTAAGGTAAACCCATAATCTGTGACACACCCCTATCAGGCCATTCCTAAGCAAATGACAGTCACCCACATGTAGCCCCGACCTCCTTCCTAAAGTGGGTCAGATTATAGAGTGGCATCACCTGTCAGCCCCTTCTCACCATAGTCAGTCACCCAACAGTCATGATGGGAAGGTGAATTTTGAGTTTTTTGATAAGACATGCACAGGGGAATAGATGGCTTGAATAAAATGCTGCACTCAACGGGTTAAATTACATACTTTACTTTTATCTTCAGGGACATATACAGATGACTTAAAATGAGAGGAGTTTAAAACTGTAATATCTTTTTAACATTGAAGGGAAAAAAATTAGGCGACATAAATGAGAGGACTGAAACTAATATCTGATCTGAAAGGAAAAATATAAAAGTAACATAAATGAAACAAAAGCAAAACCGTAATATCTCTCTGACCTTGAGGGAAACAACGAAGGCATAATAGATGACGTGATATAACAACCGAGACTTCTGTTTGATATTAAGGAAAAAAATAACCAACAAAAGTGAAATGATTGTAGCCGTAATATATGTTTGGCTTTGATGGAAAAAATAGGCGACAAATGAAGAGCTTGAAACTGTAATATATGCTTAACTTTAACTCGGTAGCAGCGGGGATCATGTTTCTTAATGGTCCCTCTAAGCGAGAAAAATGAGAAAAAAGCATCACTCACACAAACCATTTCATAATATATATCAGTGCATTTGTGATCAGTTTATGTATCATCTATTTTGGGGGGTTTAAATAATGGCACAAATTTGGCCCATCGCTGCTACTGGGTTAATGAAAAAATTTAAAGCAACAGAAATGACACAAGATCACTCTTCAACCTTTCTTTTGCAGGAGAAGTGCCAGGTGGAGGCCGTGAGTGTGGGCGCCGTGCTGTCGGACTACCAGCGGGTCAGGGTGGAGAACGTGTAAGTGTGGCAGAAGTGTGGGGCTGGTGGGGAGGAGGGCTGGCTCTGGGGATATGTAGTGCAGGTAACATTAGAGTAGGTTAGCCTCTGTCGTGTGGTGATGGGGGAATGGTTAGGGGGCTGTAAAGTATGTAATATTTTAATAGGTTAGCCTCTGTTGTGTGGGGCTGGGTCTGGGCATATGTAGTGTAGGTAATATTAGAGTAGGTTAGCTGCTATCATGTGGTGATGGGGATTGGTTGGGGGTCTGTAAAGTATGTAATATTATAATAGGTTAGCCTCTGCTATGTGGGGCTGGGTCTGGGCATATGTAGTGTAGGTAACATTAGAGTAGGTTAACCTCTATCGTGTGGGGATGGGGGATTGTTGGGGGTCTGTAAAGTATGTAATATTATAATAGGTTAGCCTCTGTTGTGTGGGGCTGATGGGGAGGAGGGGTGGGTCTGGGCATCTGTAGAGTAGGTAATGTCAGGGTAAGTTAGGTTATATAAGATTAGGGCAGATTAGGTTGATAGTAAATTTGAATGAGGACAGTGCTAGGTTAGGTTAACTTGGATAGGTTTGGTTAGTTACTTAGATTAGCTGGCTTCTTAAATTAGACTGCCCACTTCTGCTATATGTTTACTAAATGTACTCTATAGGCAAAAGATTGCTCCTGATTGCATCCCAATATGCTGTTAGGTTATCCAACCATTTCTTACTTCAACATCTCTAATGATTCTTGTGTGTGTGTGTGTGTGTGTGTGTGTGTGTGTGTGTGTGTGCTCTACAGCTGTAGTCGGCTGGGGCTGGTGTGCCTGGCGTACATGTGGCGCCGTGATCAGTCTGAGCTGCTGAAGGAGATGGTGGCGTGTGGCCTGGACGCCATCCTCATCAAGGTGGCCGCCATTGGTTTGCAGCCCCGGAAACACCTCGGCAAGTCCCTAACACAGATGATCTCCTACCTCGAGAAAATGGTGAGTCAGGAGTATGACTTCATTTTTTCACTTATAATTCAGTGCCCCTCTCTCTCTCTCAACTTGCAAACAGTTACTTTTTGGTACATTTTTTGTAATGTAATATTAACTGCATTACACATTCAATACTATTATATTTGGTTTCATATTGATTGAGTAATCTTGTATGTTAGTCTCCGGTGTTGAAGCTGAAGTTGTTAAGTTTTTGTGTTTGGTTTTCTGTGGTGCAGAAGGAGAAGTACCACCTCAATGTGTGTGGCGAGGGCGGCGAGTACGAGACCTTCACCCTGGACTGCCCCCTCTTCAGGAAGCGCATTGTTGTGTAGGTGACAGCAGGTTCCCCTCTGTATTGTAGTGTTGAAGATGAAGTGTTGTGCTGGGACTCATTCATACTTATACTTTTGACTTGAGTAAACTTACCCATACTCATGCTTGCAGGAGTAGACGTGCACATAACATTGTCCTGTGCTCATTGCTGGATAATGCACATACTTATGGCATTATTTAGCTCACACTCATGGCCTACTTTTTTGATATGGGTGTTTACATTCAGATGATCTTCACATACTCTTGGCACGATTAAAGTGACCTAACAATTATGCAAATATGTAGCCTACTAATTGCTAGGTAACATGCTGTAATGTAAATGATGCATAATTAACAAAGACACTCATTACCAGATAACATTCACCTACTAATGACATAATG
The DNA here is from genome assembly GCF_024679095.1 of Eriocheir sinensis. Classification (NCBI taxonomy): domain Eukaryota; kingdom Metazoa; phylum Arthropoda; class Malacostraca; order Decapoda; family Varunidae; genus Eriocheir; species Eriocheir sinensis. The sequence goes on from NC_066538.1 coordinate 14,116,188, forward strand.
AAGTCATATAATTAAATTATATATTCATGCTCATGGCTGGATAACATTCATATACATGTATAATTTAACTCACAGATATGATAAACCTGTAACCCAAGCTCATTACTGAAACACTCATTGCAAGTTTATAGTTTTATCTTCAGGTCAAATGTAAGCTGACACAGAAATAACAAAGCTCAGTGCTCATCACATCATAAAACTTGAAATTACATGGCTTATGATAAGTATCCTTTCAGTTATAATGTGTCCTTGTCCTCAGATTAACACAAAACAAAAAAGATTGGTGCCACATGTATCAATTTGTTGACAGAAATCTTTTAAAACAAATCATCTTATTCTGCAAGTCCAGGAAAACTTTCTAGGGATAAAAATGACACTCACACAAACACATTACACCCCAAACACTTCCTCACTCCTCCCTGTCCCCCTGCCAGCCACAAGACGGAGATGGTGGAGACGCCCGGGGACGTTGGCTACCTCAACCTCACGGAACTCGAGCTCGTCAGTAAAGATATTGTGAGTCCCTGCTGCTCACCTTCCTCCTTCCCAGTGCATTGCTTTAGCTCATCATTTTGGTACTTTTTTTTTTTTTTTTTGTGTTGCCTACAGAGCTGGTGGGTTCTCTTTAGGCCTCTTGGATGACCCCAGCCTGTTAGTGGCCAAGGTGAATTTTATTTATAGTGGCTGCCATGATGTATGACTTGCTTGGCCCATGCTGCTCCTCTTTACCCAAGTCACTAAAGTTAGGGTTGATTGAAGATAATTATGGGCAGCATGTGGGTGATCTACAACCACTCAGTGATGGCTGTCAGCATTTTGCAGTGGGACTCAAACCTAGGCCCTCAGGATCACCCTGTCCGCATGCTGACCACTTAGCCAACATCTCTAGTGTTGCAGAGTTACTTAGATAAGCAGGCAGTTAGGTAGATGGCTAGGTTCGGGTGGGTCTAGTTGGATTGGGTTGATAGGTATGTCGGGGAGGCTACAGAGAGGGAAAGAGAGAAGAAATATAGAAAGCACAAATACATGGGACTTATTTAGCTGGCAATCCATTTTGAAATATTCTTGAATACTAAGAGTAGTAGGAAGAGTTTAAAAGTAATCTGTTGATACAGTTGATAGTTTTCTACAATAACTCACCTTTCACCTCCCTTCACAAACTCACCATAAGTTTACCAATCCTCTCCGCCTCCACCCGTCAGCCCGAGGGGTTGAGCCAGGCCGAGATGGTGAAGGCTTGTGGCATGCGCACGCCGGAGGACTTCTTGTCTGACCTCACACTGGCCGAGGAGGAGCAGCAGGCGGAGGACCAGGCCAAGGAACGGCACATCGAGGACGATTGTGATAACGCAGCTCTCAGGTGGGTGAAGGGGCAGACACACAGATGAACACACATACACACACACACACTGACTTGCTTTGCTCGTTGGTGGTGTGAATAGGAGTGAGATATTAGGCATGACTGCGATAATGCTGCTGTATGGTGAATCATGCTTACTGAGGGACAGACATACAGTCGTCCCTCAAATAGTACGGTTTCCAATAGTACGGTTTCGGTTTTATACGGAAGATTTTTTTAGGATTTTTAAATTTCCCACTCGTTGCACCAGGTAGCCATGGTGTGAGTGGCACCACTGTTCTACCAGACCCATGCACATCCCCTCAGTCCATGTGTGTGCACAACATCAGGAACACTGTTTTGTCAGATTGAAACCTATGCGCTTTCCCTAAGTCCGTGTGTGTGCACACCCTTAGCTACGCTTCTCCATTACCACATAACATGAACATGGGACCCAAGAGACAAGCCAAAACACCTACTGAATGCACCCCAAAGCATTTGAGAAAGGTATTCACCTTGCAGAAGAATTCAGATTTAGATGAAGTTACGTACGTTTTGGTATGAGTTAAGTTGCGGTAGGGAGAGCTTACCACGTGAATCTGGGTCCCGCCTGGCTAAGCTTCTACTCGCCAGCCAAAGTTGCCAGTTTTGCATTTTCTGCTGTAGTGTTTCCACGCTGGGCAACGAAGCCATCCTGGCAGAGCTGCCTCCCACATTGTCAGCGAGCGAGCCATGTCATACACTCACACTCTCCCTTACTCTCTACCACAGTTTCTATTGCTCTCTAAATCATACTTGAAATAAGATACAAAACGGTAATTGTGGAGATTGAATCTGCGCCTCCAAAATACGACATTACGCCTCCATATTATATAGTTAAGGGACGCATATTTAAACTACTCCAACCCGAACTTTAAATATCCTGACCTCTAACGGGGGGGCTTGGCCCCCCTCGACCCCCCCAGCATGATAACACTACACTGTGACTGCATAACTGGCAACTTGGGCCCGTGGGTAACAGCTTAGCCAGGTGGGACTTGGATTCCGTAGGAGTGCCCCATGAGTGTTTCTACGGGGGGCACTAATTTTATACGGATTTTCGAATAGTACAGGGGTCCTGGGTCCCTAACCCCCGTACTATTTGAGGGACGACTGTATGTGACTGCACACATACTCACACACTTCTTAAATCATTGGTGATGCAGATAGGAGTGAAATATTAGGTATGAGTATGATAATCCTGCTCTGAGGTAAGTGATGCTGAGGTGCAGATATAGTAACACACACATCCACACACAAGTTGAAATAGTTGGAAAGGAAAAGTTGGATAAGAGACGATATGGAGACGGGACAGCGCGAGCGTAATTCTTTTCCCGTGTGTCACAACGAGATAAATACACACACTCACACAGAGCTCGTTGATGATATAATAACTCCATTACACCCTTGAATCATTTTTGGAACACTCTCTTCCTTGACCCAGCAACTCTCAACTCATCTCATTTTCCTTGGTCTTGTAGCTCTTCTACTTATCCTTCCCTTCCTTCCCTCTCCTTCCCCTAACACAACACACACACGACATTCCTTCTCTTCATATAACTTTACTGTTTCAGACTTACAGCCTACCATATGCTACATTATTTTAGTTGGCTTGTGCTAGAATACTATTAACCCATATACACTTGCTTCCTTGACTCACTCCTGATATATCTGTATTGCCCTCTTGACTTACACTCCCCATGTTCCTCCTACAGGTGTGAGGAGGAGGAGGACTGGGAGGGGGAGGGGGAGCACTGCCCCCTTGTCCACACCCCCACCGGCTTCACCTTCATCTCAAACATTTCCGCTGCTACCACTGAGGACGCTATATTGAGGCTAAAAGGTAATTGAGGGAGGAAGGTTCTCTTAGCACACACACAAACCTATCTTTTTCTTCCTCTTAGTAGACAGAAATTCACCCTTTGCTTCTTCACAGTAAAAAGACAATCCATTTATTATTCTCCCTTTCAGAGCTTCTGGAGGGGGAGGACATGGCTCTGAGGCACGTGGTGAGCGTCAAGATGTACGTACAGGACATGGGTGACTATGTCCAGCTCAATAACCAGTATATCAGGCACTTCTCCCTCAACCCTCCTGTTAGAGTCTGTGTAGAGGTAGGTAGCTGCTTCCCTCGCCGCCCGGGTCACTGCCACAGGGGTCAGGCGCTGTTTTTTCAGGGAGGAAGAGGAGTGAGATTTTAAATTACCTTGGCTAGTGCTTTTTACTATTGTTATTGTTATCCCAAATGGTTATATTGTCATGATGTATATATCTTAATGACGGCATATATACTTGGATGTGTGTGGTGTATGTATGTTTGCTATATGTTGCCTGATGTATGTATTGATGGTTGGGTGAATGGGTGTGTGTGTAGTCTATATCTGCATGTGTGTGTATGTATGTGTGTGTGTGTGGGTGGGTGGGGAAGGAAGGAGAGAAAAAGTAAAGAGTTGTGTGTGTATGTGTGTGTGTGTATTTACCTATTTGTTGTCTACAGGGCCTGAGCTAAGCTCTAATAGTCCCGTCTCCATATCTACATTCATCCAGCCTTTCCTTCATTTGATGGACGCTGCTCGCCTCCACCACCTCTTCCCGCAAGCTGTTCCATGTGTTAACACTTCAATGTGGAAAACTACTTTTTTAAGTCACTCAAACAGGTTCCTTCATTAATTTTCTTCCTATGTCATCTCAACCCCTGCATTCTTGCAGTTAAGAAGAGATCATCTCTATCCACCTCATCAAACTTATTTACCAACTTATACAGCATGATCAGACCCCTCTCTTCCTTCTTCGTTCCAGTGTCGTCGTCCATCTCCTTCAATCTGTCTTCATATGTCATATTCGAGAGTTCTGGGACCATTTTAGTTGCAATTCTCTGTATCCTTTCCAACTTTCTGATATCCTTTTTGTGAGGCGACCACACAACTGCAGCATATTCAAGCTTTGGTCTTATCAGTGTTGTTATTATTTTCTTCATCATTTCTTTGTCCATAAAGTGGAATGATACCCTTATATTTTGCATCATCCTGTAGGTTTCTCCAAATAACTTGCTTATGTGCTTTTCTGGGGATAGGGTATGTGCATGTATTTCAGGATTAAGCACATGACGACTTTAAAATGTATCAATGTTCATGAATATATGTGAATATCAGAGTGCGTGAATGTGTGCGAGTGTGAATGTTAAAGTGTGTGAATGTCAGTGTGTGTGAATATCAATGTACGTGAATGTTTGTGAATGTGTGTGAGTGTGAATGTCAAAGTGCATAAATGTCAGGGTGCGTGATTGTGTGTGAATGTCAATATGTGTTAATGCCAATGTGCGTCAATGTGTTTTAGGTGCCACTGCCAAGTCAAGTGAGGGTGCAGCTGGAGGTGTGTGCGTGGAAGCATGGCCACGTCACCACCGAGGAGGAGGAGGGGGACCAGCTGCACCCCGCCTCCCGCAACACCATGCATGTCCAGGGCATCTCCCACTGGGCGCCGGCCAACATTGGGCCCTACAGCCAGGCCGTCAAGGTGAATAGCGGTGCCCTGGGCCTTACTGAGGAGCTGAGGGATGGGTTAGGGTAGGGTAGGGTAGGTTAGATTTAATTCGGTCTGGTTTGGTTTGATTTGGTTAGGTTAGGTTATATTAGGTTAGGTTTAATTTGGTTTGATTTGGTTTGGTTAGGTTAGGTTAGGTTATATTAGGTTAGGTTTAATTTGCCCTGGTTTGTATAGGTTAGGTTAAGCTCAATTTGTTTTGGTTTGATTTGGTTAGGTTAGTATGTATTAGGTTAGGTTAGGTTTAATTCGGTTTGTTTTGATTCGGTTAGGTTAGGTTATATTAGATTAGGTTAAGTTCAATTTGGTTTGGTTTGATTTGGTTAGGTTATATTAGATTAGGTTAAGTTTAATTTGTACCAATTAGTACCAACCCTCACATATGCAAGTGAAACGTGGCCCTGGAATGAAAGTCAGAGGTCTGGAGTGCAGGCAGTGGAAATGAGTTATTTGAGGAGTGCTTGTGGTGTGAGTAGAATGGATGGAATGAGTAATGAAAGTGTGTACGAGCATTTTGGAATGTGTCACAGGGGTGAAGGGAAGAAGTGTGGAGTGGTGGAAGAAGTGAAGTGACAGACTTTAAAGTGGTTTGGCCACATGGAGTGAATGGAGGAGAGTAAGATGACCAGAAGGGTGTATGTGAGTGAGATAGAGGGAGGGAATGCTAGAGGACGACCTCCAGTGAAATGGAGGGATAGGGTGCAAGAGTACGTTAGGGAGAGGGGGGAAAGATCTTTGAGAAACTTTGAGCAGGCAAGGAGGGAGTGTCTGGATAGAGAAAGTTGAAAGCTCTTCTGCCGTGGCCATCCCCTGGTGGGAGCTCCTAGGAGCGGGCGTCGATGAAATGAATGAATGAAGTTCAATTTGGTTTGGTTTGATTTGGTTAGGTTAGGTTATATTAGGTTAGGTTAAGTTCAATTTGGTTTGGTTTGATTTGGTTAGGTTAGGTTAGGTTATATTAGATTAAGTTCAATTTGGTTTGGTTTGATTTGGTTAGGTTAGGTTATATTAGGTTAGGTTAAGTTCAATTTGGTTTGGTTTGATTTGGTTAGGTTAGGTTAGGTTAAGTTCAATTTGTTTTGGTTTGGTTTGGTTTGGTTAGGTTAGGTTACATTAGATTAGATTAGGTTAAGCTCAATTTGTTTTGGTTTGGTTAGGTTAGGTTATATTAGATTAGGTTAAGTTCAATTTGTTTTGGTTTGGTTTGGTTAGGTTAGGTTAGGTTACATTAGATTAGAAGTTCAGTTTGGTATGATTTGGTTTGGTTAGGTTAGGTTAGGTTAGGTTATATTAGATTAGGTTAAGTTCAATTTGTTTTGTTTTGGTTTGGTTAGGTTAGGTTAAGCTCAGTTTGGTTTGGTTAGGTTAGGTTAGGTTATATTAGATTAGGTTAAGTTCAATTTGTTTTGTTTTGGTTTGGTTAGGTTAGGTTAGGTTACATTAGATTAGAAGTTCAGTTTGGTTTGATTTGGTTAGGTTAGGTTAGGTTATATTAGATTAGGTTAAGTTCAATTTGGTTTGGTTTGATTTGGTTAGGTTAGGTTAGGTTATATTAGATTAGGTTAAGTTCAATTTGTTTTGGTTTGGTTTGGTTAGGTTAGGTTAGGTTATATTAGATTAGGTAAAGTTCAATTTGTTTTGGTTTGGTTAGGTTAGGTTAGGTTACATTAGATTAGAAGTTCAGCTTGGTTTGATTTGGTTAGGTTAGGTTAGGTTAGGTTATATTAGATTAGGTTAAGTTCAATTTGGTTTGGTTTGATTTGGTTAGGCTGGGCTAGGTCGTATTAGATTATGTTAGGTTCATTTCGGTTAGGTTAGGTAACAGTAGAGTGGGTTAATTTCAGTTTGGTTTGGTTCGATTTGAGGTTAAGTCAGGTGTGGTTCACAAGACACAAGTTATTTCTGAGGTTATTTTGTGTAATATTTTATTGTTGTAGATGTTTTGTCTTCTTTCTCTCGACAGCTATGATCCACATTGATAGGGTGTCAATACATTATTATTATTTATTTTTTTATTCTAGGTTGTGGCTCAGGGTTTCAGATCACACGTTACAGAATTTTACCAAGTGCGTAATCTTCCTAATCTTAACACTTTTTATCTTTTAATTCTTTGATATTATGTATATTTTTGGCACAATTTCATTTGTGTGTATATGTTTACATGTTTGTATATCTTTCATATGTGTAGAGAAATAGAAAGAGCTGAGACAAAGAGACAGACACAACAGACAAACAGACAGAATAGAGAGACAGACAGACTGACACACACACACACACACAGCAGACAGATAGACAGACAGAACAGATAGACAGACAAACACAGATATAACAGACGGACAGATGTACAGATAAAAACAGAGAGAGAAAGAGAGACTGACCCCTACCCCTAATCCCTTCCTCCTTCCCCATGGCACAGGTCGGGGGCGTGGTGGTGGTGGCGGGCATGATTGGGCTGGTGCCGGGGACACTGCAGGTGGTGGCGGGCGGCGTGGAGATGCAGGCCAGGCTCGCGCTGCGCCATGTGTCGCGGGTCATCACTGCCGTCGTGCACACCTCGGACATCAGGGCGGTGGTACAGGTGGGTGTGGGGCGGCGGGGAGGGGAAGGTATGGGAAGGGATTATATATATGAGTTCAAATCATTTACCTCATTTTTCTCTTTTTCAGTGATTTCATGGTTAGAGGGTCTTATTTTTTGTTTTGATTAATTATTTTTTCTTATCATCCTCTCATTCTTTCTTATCCATAACTATTTTCACTTCTCATCTCACAAATATTTCTACCTCATCTTCCATATCCTTTTCCCTCACCTCCTAACATTCATCAACCACAAATGCACTACTTCTGATTCATTATTCTTTTTTTATTTTTCATTCCTTCTGCAGTCACAAATATTTCCACTTCTCATCTCACACATCCCTCTCCCCTACCTCCCAAAACTACACACACACCACACTTGATTCATTATAATTATTCTTATTTTCTTAGCATCCTCTCATTTTTTCTTCAGTCACAAGTATTTTCATCTATCTCACACACCCCTCTCCCTCACCTCCTGGCATTCCTTAAACCACAAACACATTGCACTCTTCTGATTTATTATTCTTTATTCTTATCATTCATTCTTTATTTCGACACACATATTTTCACCTCTCATTTCACACACCCCTCTCTCTCACCTCACATTTCTTAAACTCACCACAACCACACTCACAGCGCCCCTTTCTCCCCCATGGCAGGGTGTGTGCTTTGTGACGCGGCTCTCTGACATTGGTGTGGCGCGGCGCATGATGGCTCGCCTCAGTGAGTCTCAGATCTCGACCTACGTGGTGGTGCCGGCGCTGCCCCGAGGAGTCCTGGTGGAGTGGCAGACCTGGGCTTGTGTGGAGAATAATAAGTTTGAGTGTGAGTGTATTATGATGTTGCTGTTTCTCCTTTTCTCCACTTGCATCATAAAATCAAGTTGGAAGAATGTTATGAGTGGAGTTCTGCAAGGCTCTGTGTTGGCCCCAATTATGTTTGCAGTATATGTTAATAATTTGATAGAAGGAGTGGCTAGCCATATGAGTCTGCTTGCTGATGACGCTAAGATAATGAGAAGAGTGGAAAAAGAGGAGGACTGCTAGGGCTCTGTGGTGTAGTGGTTAGCATGCTGGGGGGATTAGAATCTTGCCACTTTTGTTGTCCATGTTTCTATGTTATGGTTTTGATTTTAGTTTGCCCTTGTTCTCCATGCTCTCCTTGTGTTTTTCCTCTCATTTTTTATCTTCTGTCAAACCAATCCTCATACTTCTCCTAGCCTTCTTAACTGACTCTTGGTCATCCTCTCTTAGCTGTTTCGGTGAAACTTTTGCTATTGCGCTGGACATATCAAAAGCTTTTGATAGGGTCTGGCACAAATCTTTGCTTTCTAAACTACCCTCCTACGGTTTCTATCCTTCTCTCTGTACCTTTATCTCCAGTTTCCTTTCTGACCGTTCTATTTCTGCCGTGGTAGACGGTCACTGTTCTTCCCCTAAATCTATTAACAGTGGTGTCCCACAGGGTTCTGTCCTATCTCCCACTCTTTTTCTGTTGTTCATTGATGATCTTCTTTCCAAAACAAACTGTCCTATCTATTCCTACGCCGATGATTCCACTCATCATTACTCAACTTCTTTTAATAGAAGACCCACCCTTCAGGAACTTAACGACTCAAGGCTGGAGGCTGCAGAACGCTTAGCCTCAGACCTTACTATTATTTCCGATTGGGGCAAGAAGAACCTGGTGTCCTTCAACGCCTCAAAAACACAGTTTCTCCACCTATCCACTCGACACAATCTTCCAAACAACTATCCCCTATTCTTTGACAACACCCAGCTATCACCTTCCTCAACACTAAACATCCTCGGTCTATCCTTAACTCAAAATCTCAACTGGAAAGTTCATATCTCATCTCTTACTAAATCAGCTTCCTCGAGGCTGGGCGTTCTGTACCGTCTCCGCCAGTTCTTCTCCCCTGCACAGTTGCTGTCCATATACAGGGCCTTGTCAATGGAGTATGCATCTCATGTGTGGGGGGGCTCCACTCACAAAGCTCTTCTGGACAGAGTGGAGGCTAAGGCTCTTTGTCTCATCAGCTCTCCTCATACTGATAGTCTTCTACCTCTTAAATTCCGCCGCAGTGTTGCCTCTCTTTCTATCTTCTATCGATATTTCCACGCTGACTGCTCTTCTGAACTTGCTAACTGCATGCCTCCCCTCCTTGCCCCGCTGCACTCGACTTTCTACTCATGCTCATCCCTATACTGTCCAAACCCCTTATGCAAGAGTTAACCAGTATCTTCACTCTTTCATCCCTCACGCTGGTAAACTCTGGAACAATCTTCCTTCATCTGTATTTCCTCCTGCCTACGACTTGAACTCTTTCAAGAGGAGGGTATCACCTCTCTCTCCGCATTTGATCTTCCTTTCGCCACCTCTTTTGTTTCTTTTTTCGGAGCGGGCTTTTTTTTTATTATTGTTTTCTTTTTTTGTGTGCCCTTGAGCTGCCTCCTTTGTTGTAAAAAAAAAAAAAAAAAACCCTTCTTGTCCCATCTTTTTTCCCATCATTTTGCACCTTGCTCTCTATTCTCATTTCTCCATGCAGTTTTCATCCTGTCCTACTGTTCCTCATGTTTCTCATTATGACAGTGTTTCCTCATTTTTGATTATCCTCTGTTTTCTCATTCCTTCTTGCATAATGTTATTTCTTGTGCCCCTGTTATTCCCTATACTCTCCTGTTTTACTGTCATAACTCTCTCCAAACCACCTGTCCATCCTTCACTACTCTCTCCTTCACCTCTCTCCATGCTGCCAGTCTTACATAGAACTGTCTCTTAAGTATTGCTTCCTCCATCTTCTCTTCTCCCAACCAGAACCTAATGGCTTAAACTAACCCAATATTTGTGTGTGGTTGTGCCGACAGATGAGGAGAAGGGCTACACGAGGGGCAACGTGAGTGTGCGGCTGCGGCGGCGGTGGTACCATGACAACTCTGTGTGTGCCGTCAACACTGTGGCAAGTGAGTGTACCAAGTGTGTGTGTGTGTGTGTGTGTGTGTGTATTTACCTAGTTGTAGTATATAGGATTTGAGCTAAGCTAGTGTTTTCTTGTTTCTATATTTGTTTTCATTTAACTGTATTCGTGTATGTGTGTGTGTGTATGTGTGTGTTTGTGTGTGTGTGTATTTTCCTAGTTGTGACATATGGGAAAAGAGCCACGCTCGTGCTGTCCTGTCTCCATATCCGCTCTTATCCAACTTTTTCTTAAAATCATGAATGTTTCTTGCACAAACCACCTCCTCCCCCAGTCCATTCCACAGCTCAATGCTTCTCCATTCCACAGCTCAATGCTTCATGCAATGCAATGTATGTGTGTGTGTGTGTATGCTGGAGGCTAACCATCAGTGTCCACAAAATAGCCTGATAATACACACACACACACACACACACACACACACACACACAAAAAAAAAAAAAAAAAAAAAAGTCTTAACAAACAGGATAACACAAAACACCAAGCCTAACCCAAACACCTTCATCACCACCACTTTCACCTCCACGTCACACTCCCCTTTTTCAGGCTGCTTCTCGTGTGAGGATCTGACGCTGGAGATCCTGGAGGAGGCCATCCAATACACGCTGACCAAGGCTGACACCGAGACGCCCCTCAACCTCACCTTCTACTACCGCACCGGCCGGCTCTCGCGCACCCTCCTCCAGCAGGCCATCTCCACCGCTGTCCCGCCCCAGCTGACCTCGGTGTCCCTGGTCCCGGTGCTTGCCGTGGAGGATGCGCACACACTCTTCGCCCTCGCCGCCACTCGCCACTGATTCCCGGGTTCCCTAGGCTCTCCCGTCGCCCCTTCCCATCCCTGTCCTGCGCTTATTTTTCTGTCTGTCTTTACTTTGTTTCTCTGGTGATTTTTTGCATTTTTTTCTTTTTGTACTTCTCATTTTTCCTTTATTTCTTTTCACTCCCTTTCCTTCCTCCCCATCTCATTTTTCCTTTATTCCCTTTCACTCCCTTTCCTTCCTCCCCATCTCATCATCTTGTGCCTCTTTTCCTGTCTTTCTCTTTTTCATATTGTTTGTTTTCTGTTTCTCCTCCTCCTCCTGCATCTTCATTTTCCTTCCCATGCTTTACTCCTTGTTCTTCCTCTTATTTTTCATTCTCCTGTTTCTTTAGTCCCATCTTTCCATCCCTCATTTTGCCCCTTGCTCTCCTTTATTCTCTCATTTCTCCATGCAGTTTTTCATCCTCTTCCATCCTGTCTCATATATGCTTCTCATCTTGGTAGTCTTTCTTCAGTTTTGCTCCACGTTTTCCTCAATTTTCCTTCAGTTCTCTCATTCCTTGCATTTTACAGCTTGCGCAAAATACCCTCCCTCCTCTTCCATCCTCTCTAGTTTTCCTTCAGTTCTCTCATTCCTTGCATTTTACAGCTTGCGCAAAATACCCTCCCTCCTCTTCCATCCTCTCTTACATATGCTTCTCATCTTGGTAGTCTTTCTTCAGTTTTGCTCCACGTTTTCCTCAATTTTCCTTCAGTTCTCTTATTCCTTGCATTCTACAGCTTGGGCAAAATACCCTCCCTCACTTTAATTGTCCTGGGTATTTCCTTTTCTTCGCTCATTGCTCTCCATTCACTTCTTCCTCCTGCTTCTCCTTCTCCTCCTCTTCCTCTTCCTCTTCCTCACCCCTCATTTCCTACTATTTCCTCATTCCTTCTTGCATTCTTCAGCTTGTGCAATATTCCATCCCCCATTTTTCTTGTCCTGGCTATTTCCTTTTCTTTGCTCTCGATTTTCTACTTCCTCTTCATCCTACTCCTCTCCCTCCTCACCCCTTTCCCCTACACTTACTCCTTCCCCCCCTTCCCCTGCTTCACCCTACCAGCCTCTACCCAGTCAGTGTGGTCCGAGTGGCAGCAGAGGCGAGTGTTTGTGTCACCAACATAAATGCCACCATGACTACCACCACTGCCGGAGCCAAGTCACCACCGCCACCACCACCACCACCACCTCCACCTCCTGCTGTGATGATAAAGTCTCCTCACACCCAACGCCAAAGAGAGGGAGTGGAGAGAGAGAGAGAGAGTGAGAGTGAGAGAGAGCGTGAGAATGAGTGTGAGAGAGAGATTACGAAACACCATGATTGTTACTATGACTACTACTACTACTACTGCTACTTCTACCACCACCACCACCACCACTATGACCATTACCAGTGCTACTACCATTACTACTTACACGACTGAGCCAGTGCGGTAACTCTGGTCTGCAGTTTAATTTTGTAAAGTGTTTGTGAACTTATACTTACCGATAACTGCCTAACTCTTTGCCAAGGTTGATTATATGCGACTATTTTTCATATTTTTATCATTGACGTCAGGGGAAAAATAATCTTCCAGAGGCACATCCACATCCAGTATTATGCAAGTTGCTGGAGGTCGTCGCCGATGGTCGCACTCGCCGAAAAGAAACGAGAACAGACAGTGTGTGTGAGTCCGGAGCCGCAAGCCTGTGTGTGAATGTGTGTAAAAACCTGCCAAGCGTTACTTATCATTGTGTCATTATCAGTATTAACCGCTTCCTGTGGCTGTGCTAGTGACCGGGAGGAAGGACGAAGAAGGAAGGGAGGAAGAAATGAAGTAATGATGGTGTTGAGAGATGAGAGATTGATGTGTATAAGTAAAGAATGGAAATTATGGAATGGAAGTTATGGAAAGACTGTATGTGTGAAAAATGGGATATGTCTTGAAATGAGGACTGTGCTAATGAACATAAGAAAGACAGACAAGCGTATGTGCATCGTTGATATATAGAGGTACTTAAAGGAAAATAATTCAGTTCATCCATATAAAGAAAACAATTTCATACTTAACTAAGGAAATAAAAAGAGATGAATTGCACTGAAATTAATATATAAAATTGGAAAAAGGAAATTACTGATACAGCGTTATGATCAATTTAAGTGGTCGATATATATGTGAGAGAGAGAGAGAGAGAGAGAGAGAGAGAGAGAGAGAGAGAGAATAATAACTTCATTACTACTTGGCCCTGTGTTCTTGAGATCCACGATGATGTTCTGTAGTTTCCGTCTCTTTACACTAACTCAGCCTCTGCCCACTGAGTTTGAAGAAGAAAAAATAATAACAATACGCTTGGCTATTAAAAAATCACACCTGTAGTAGATTAAAATATAGCAAAAAGCCAAAAAAATTAAACTATACATACTTCGAGAGAGCATGTATTTAAACGCACAACTAAACAAGATAATGGTAATATTTATGATAGTGAACTCGCAACAAGCATAATTTTCACCCCCTTACAAAGTGCTCGCTGTCGCTACTCTGAGATATATTGTGTTTGGCAGCCACTCAGCGATTTGCTCAACAGTGTGGCAAGGCTAGCGTTGCGTTGTTGGCCCGCGCGATGCCTGGCACTATGAGGCAGAGTGGCACCGTGGCCCTGCATGCTGGCACCGCTGGAAGACTCGTACCAGTGACGTAGTTGTTGCCGGCTATCTAGTCCCCTTAGCCCTGACCTTTAGACCCAGAGTTGTGTTTTATATGAATTTGTCACATTGAAGATCACCGTAAGATGTAATTTTTCTCTCAAGGCTGTGAATGTAATAGTTTTTTACATGAGTTGCACATAAGATAACTTCATTGCTACTTTTTTTTATTCAGGCCAAAAATAGTTATCTTTTTATATGAATTGATCAATCTTCATGACCTCCCTAAATTTTTATGTTGAAGCCAGAAACTATGACTTTTCTCTATGAATAAATCGTACTTAAAATCGTATTACTTCATGACTTGCGCAGTTATTTCTATCTAATTATTTTCTATTTAAGTGTGAAACAACGTCTATATGAATTGATCACACTTAAGATCACAAGATAATTCCATAGCTAACATATTTTTTCTATTCAAATCAACCTTTTTTTAATATTTCTTTTTCTATTTAAGCCAAAAACATCCTCGCATTACATGAATCAATCACAGTCAAGTTCAAAAGATTACGCCATGGCTTACATAATTATTTTCTATTTAAACTTTTTTTATACAGCAAAGGAAGCAGTTTGTTCAAGGGCAGAAAAAAAAAGAAAACGAAAAAAAATGCTAATCACTGCTCCTATACACCTGAAACAGCAACTCACCCAATCAACGAAGACCAAGAGGCTGGGCATAGGGGACAAGTTAGCCAGCTTCAACTATACATATTTTTTCCTGGCTATCTGGGGGTTCTGCTTTGAGTCTGGTTCTCTTGTAGCTAATTGGTGGGATGGATTATATTTTTTAATTGGGGTTTGTATTGCCAGCGGAGTTTATATAGTGTATATGTATTGGCTGGGGGAACTTCTCTTTGCTTCACATTTTTTACATATCACGGAACACTCACGAGCCAACGACAATCAAGGAACTGGTGGAGAGAAAGTGTTTGGGGATTGATTGATGGATTATTTTGGGCACATGGTATTTTTTGCTCTCTTCCTTTTCCTCCTCCTCTTCTTCCCCTTCCTTTTCTGCCTCTTTTTTCCTCTTTCTCCTCTTCCAACTCCTTTTGATCTTTTTCCTCTTCTTTTTCCTCCTCTTTCTCTTCCTCTTTCTCCTCTTCCAACCCCTTTTCCTCTTCCTCTTTCCCCAACTTCTCCTTTTTCTCAAACTCTTCCTCCTTCTCTCTCATAACTCCTCCTCCTTCTCTTCCTTTTCTTCCTCTTTCTCCCCTTTCTCCAATTCCTCCACATCTTTCTTTTCCTTTTCCTTTTCCTCCTCCTCCTCCTCCTCTTCCTTTTCTTCCTCTTTCTCCCCTTTTTCCAATTCCTCCACATCTTTCTTTTCCTTTTCCTTTTCCTTTTCCTCCTCCTCCTCTAGATCTCCAACTCCTCCTCCTCCTTTTCCTCTCAATCTTCCTTTCTCTCCTCCTTTTCCGCCTTCAGAAAATTTGTAAATAATTAGTACAACAATTTGGGTTCAGCTGCAAGTGTACCAGAGCTCAAAAAAATTACCCTTCAACACGAACACCTTGGAAAAAAACACAGCAATTCTAGTCTTATATTCTTGATGACTATCCATGACCTCTTTGTACTTACACACACGTCTCTCCTCTGTCTTGTACCCTCGATGGACCCTCCCGTGGCAAGCCTGACCTCAACTAGTGCTGGAAGGGAGGGGGGTAAGGGGGAGCGTCCTGGGCTTAACCTTTGACCTCTTAATCCTCGTTGACCCTGACCTCTTCCCTTCTGGCACTGGGTGAGAGGAGTGCCAGTTAGTTTATCCTTGGAAGAACTGATTTGTGTTGTGGTCTGATTATTTTTTCCTCTTTCTCGCTCTCTCTTTCCTTCCTTCTCGTTTATTTTATTTTCCGTTGATGAAATGTGCGATTTTTGGTCTCCCTTCGTTTTTTCGTGAGGTTAAACTATATTGGATTTTTATGATTGGAAAGTGTGTCGTCTTGGTCCACTTGTCTTTTTTTTTAACTCATTGGTAGAAGTTAAAAATTGCTTCAGTGATATTTTTTTGAGCTGGTTTTCATCACCATTGCCAGATTGTCATACTCAGAGCATAGTATTTACTGGTTTCTGACGTCTAACTATTGCCAAGAAACATCAGGATCTAACTCTTTTAACGATAACTATAAATGAGTTTTGTTTTTGGAACCCAGAAGACAGTTTAGGGGTAAGAAGTCGGGAAATATAATCGGCCGAGTACGACAATCTGGCAACGTTAGTTTTCATTGGGTGTTTAAAATGGGGTGAAAATTTATGTGATCTTGGTCCTATTTTGTCTAACTTCCTCTATTTCTATTTCAACTGGAAGAAAACTAACCAATTATTCACTACCATTAGCCTTAAGAAATAGGGGACAGACCACAAGGAATTTAATAACAGGCCTTCAGACAGCTAGGAAAAAAAAATAAAGGTAAAGGGAAGGAAGAGTGAATAAGAGGGGAGAGAGAAGAAATCGGACCGTGGGTATCTATATATATTTCAGGTGGACGCTGTGTGTGTGTATGTTTGTTTTGCCGTGCTGTGCCACTCCATGGACTGTTTTTCTGACCGGTCCCGCCACCTTTGGGTTGCTGCGCGGCTTTGTAGCACCACCATTCACCACCACCATCACCCATCACCACCACCGTCACCACCACCACCACCACTCAGGCCATTGTCACAACGCACCACTCACTCATCATCAGTCAGTCATCCATCACTAACACACACACACATGCACACACATCACTCACCCGATCAGTCAGTCACCCGCCCACTCATCCATTCATCGTTCATCACAGTGTATAAGATAATCCCGGAAGCCGCAGTTTTTATGGAGCTTTTCACATGTCCAAACGTTTTTAGTAACTATTGTTGTATACTCATTTAAGATGATGCCAAATTATATAATGATACCGGAATGGACTGTGATTCTGTACCCTTTTGATGCTGTGTGTGTGTGTAAGAGAGAGAGAGCGAGTGTGATTTCTCATTTAATTCTTCCCTATTTCTACTTTTTACAACGCTGGGTGAAGCTTCTCTGTCTCGTCTTTTGAATCTTTCTTTATCATATTTTTCTTGAAGCCTGTGTGAATGTCTTGGCTCACACGACTTCCTCCGATAATATATTCCATTGATTTATAGCTCTGTCGGAAAGCTGGATTTTCTCACACCCTTCTTTATATATATTTTTTGTGTATATTGTTTTTTTGCCCTCATGAATGTGTGTGTGTGTGTGTGTGTGTGTGTGTGTGTGTGGGAGAAAGAGGGAGAGAGAGAGTGCATTATGGCATATTATAGTACATTCTTTGCTTCCCAGTCTGTGTTATTTTCTTATGCCACTTTCTATAGCTTTCCCGTTACCAAGAAGACCCAGGAAGGTTACGGTAAGCATGCAATAGTTAACTTAAAACTGGTGTATTATTTCTGGACGATGACCTTTTCCTTTTCTTTTCTCCTCTCTTCTTTCCCCTCTTCCTCTTCCTTTTCCTCCTCTCTCCTCCTTTTTCCTGTCTTTCAGCTCCTTTTCTTCCTTTTTCTCCTCCTCCTCTTCCTTTTCCTCTTTCTCCTCCTCTTTCTCATCTTCCAGCTCCTTTTCCTCTTTTTTCTCTTCCTCTTTCTCCAACTTCTTTTTTTCTCCAACTCTTCCTCCTTCTCTTTCTCATAACTTCTCCTCTTCCTCCTTTTCCTCCTGTTATTGAATCTCACCATAACTATCTTTGGTTCATCTTTATTTAATTATTTTTCTATGCATCTACTTACATTAATTTCACCTACTCTACATTTATTCCATCTATTTAGTGAGGAGCAAAAGCACACAGCAAGCACACGCCTCATGAATAAAGGAAAGAACATCTGTATTAAGGAAAATAACGAGACTGAGCTTACCTGCCCGTCAGATTATGGTTGATTATCTGCCCATCCTCATATTTGGCTCTTGGAATTCAACAACCACTCTGTCAATGTTCTTTTACTTTATTCTTTGTTCTGTTTACTCTAATTCCATCATAATTCTACCATTATTTTAGTATTTTATCTATTTATCTATCTACTTGAATTCCACCACAACTATTTCATTACCTTATTCATTTATCTATTCATCTATTTACTTTGATTCCACTATGTCTACTTTTCTTTCAGTACACTATTATCCATCTATTCAATTATAGCTCTACATTTCCTTTATTACTTACTTATTTATGTGCTTTCTTTACTTTCACCATAGCTCTACCTTTATATTTGTTACTTTATTCATTGACTTATCTATTTAATTCTACCATACTATGAACTAATTCCTGTAAAAATGACAGTCCCTACCACAGTCTCTCGGGGCAAGATGAAGGTAAGCAGTATTAGGTATGACAGTGTGGAGGTGTTCTTTTGAGTTTGTGTCCTTGGTATCATAGTGAGATTGTTAGTTGATGTGTAGGTTAGTGTGTGTGTGGGTTGGTATGTGATGTTAGTGTGGGTGTGGGTTGGTATGTGATGTTAGTGTGGGTGTTAGTGTATGTGTGTGGGTTAGTATGTGATGTTAGTGTGGGTGTTAGTGTATGTGTGGGTTGGTATGTGATGTTAGTGTGGGTGTTAGTTGATGTGTGGGTTGGTATGTGATGTTAGTGTGGGTGTTAGTTGATGTGTGGGTTGGTATGTGATGTTAGTGTGGGTGTTAGTTGATGTGTGGGTTGGTATGTGGTGTTAGTGTGGGTGTTAGTGTATGTGTGTGGGTTAGTATGTGATGTTAGTGTGGGTGTTAGTTGATGTGTGGGTTAGTATGTGATGTTAGTGTGGGTGTTAGTGTATGTGTGGGTTGGTATGTGATGTTAGTGTGGGTGTTAGTTGATGTGTGGGTTGGTATGTGATGTTAGTGTGGGTGTTAGTGTGTGTGTGTGGGTTGGTATGTGATGTTAGTGTGGGTGTGGGTTGGTATGTGATGTTAGTGTGGGTGTTAGTGTGTGTGTGTTGGTTAGTATGTGATGTTAGTGTGGGTGTGGGTTGGTATGTGATGTTAGTGTGGGTGTTAGTTGATGTGTGGGTTGGTATGTGATGTTAGTGTGGGTGTGGGTTGGTATGTGATGTTAGTGTGGGTGTTAGTTGATGTGTGGGTTGGTATGTGATGTTAGTGTGGGTGTGGGTTGGTATGTGATGTTAGTGTGGGTGTTAGTTGATGTGTGGGTTGGTATGTGATGTTAGTGTGGGTGTTAGTGTATGTGTGGGTTGGTATGTGATGTTAGTGTGGGTGTTAGTTGATGTGTGGGTTGGTATGTGATGTTAGTGTGGGTGTTAGTTGATGTGTGGGTTGGTATGTGATGTTAGTGTGGGTGTGGGTTGGTATGTGATGTTAGTGTGGGTGTTAGTTGATGTGTGGGTTGGTATGTGATGTTAGTGTGTGTGTGGGTTGGTATGTGATGTTAGTGTGGGTGTGGGTTGGTATGTGATGTTAGTGTGGGTGTTAGTTGATGTGTGGGTTGGTATGTGATGTTAGTATGTGTGTGGGTTGGTATGTGATGTTAGTGTGGGTGTTATAGTTGATGTGTGGGTTGGTATGTGATGTTAGTGTGTGTGTGGGTTGGTATGTGATGTTAGTGTGGGTGTTAGTGTATGTGTGTGGGTTAGTATGTGATGTTAGTGTGGGTGTTAGTTGATGTGTGGGTTGGTATGTGATGTTAGTGTGGGTGTTAGTGTATGTGTGTGGGTTAGTATGTGATGTTAGTGTGGGTGTTAGTTGATGTGTGGGTTGGTATGTGATGTTAGTGTGGGTGTTAGTTGATGTGTTGGTTGGTATGTGATGTTAGTGTGGGTGTTAGTGTATGTGTGTGGGTTAGTATGTGATGTTAGTGTGGGTGTTAGTTGATGTGTGGGTTGGTATGTGATGTTAGTGTGGGTGTTAGTTGATGTGTGGGTTAGTATGTGATGTTAGTTTGGGTGTTAGTTGATGTGTGGGTTGGTATGTGATGTTAGTGTGGGTGTTAGTTGATGTGTGGGTTAGTATGTGATGTTAGTGTGGGTGTTAGTTGATGTGTGGGTTGGTATGTGATGTTAGTGTGGGTGTTAGTGTGTGTGTGTTGGTTAGTATGTGATGTTAGTGTGGGTGTTAGTGTATGCGTGTGGGTTAGTATGTGATGTTAGTGTATGTGTGTGTTGGTATGTTAGTATGTGTTAGTATGAGGGTGTTAGTGATGTGTAGCTTAGTATATGGGTTGGTATGTTAGTATGTGTTAGTATGAGGGTGTTAGTGATGTGTAGCTTAGTATGTGGGTTGGTATGTTAGTATGTGGGTGTCAGCGATGTGTAGCTTAGTATATGGGTTGGTATGTTAGTATGTGTTAGTATGAGGGTGTTGGTGATGTGTGGGTTGGTATGTTAGTATGTGTTAGTATGAGGGTGTTGGTGAATGGTGATGTGTAGCTTAGTATATTGGTATGTTAGTGTGTGTTAGTATGAGGGTGTTAGTGATGTGTAGCTTAGTATGTGGGTTGGTATGTTAGTATGTGTTAGTATGTGGGTGTTAGTCATGTGTAACTTAGTATGTGGGTTGGTATGTTAGTATGTGTTAGTATGAGAGTGTTATAAAAATGTGTAGCTTAGTATATTGGCATGTGGGTTGGTATGTTAGTATGTGTTAGTATGAGGGCGTTAGTGATACGTAGCTTAGTATATTGGTATGTGGGTATGTTGTATGTTAGTATGTGTCAGTATGAGGGTGTTAGTGAAGTGTAACTTAGTATATTGCCATGTGGGTTAGTATGTGATGTCAGTGTGTTCTTTGCTTGTGTTTTATTAGTTAAGTGTGACAAACTAATTTTGTATTGCTGAAAGTGTTTAAACCCAATAGGCTGCATATGATTGTTGGTACAGTAGCTATACCTGTGTGTGTGTGTGTGTGTGTGTGTGTTATTTATCATTATTTACATTCAAGTTGTCACTTATTAGATTTGCCTCAAATCCCCTAAAGCTTGATGTATTTTATTATTGTTTTACAGAGTTTTATTGGGTGTTCTTGCTAAGTTGTTTTGAAAGAAGGATAGGGTCAATGTAGAACTATCTGCTACCTAACTATAAGAAAGAAAACTTCAGTACTAGGCTACTTATTACTAAATCCTACTGCCAGTGTCATATATAAAAATAGGGTCTTTACATATAAGCAAGACTTTGTGTAGCATCCAAGATATATAAAATAGACCTACTAGCAATGAATTTATCAGTAAAAGATCATAAATTTGCATATCATAAACGTATCAGAAATAACGTGGGACTGCAACAGGAGAGACCACAGTTGTTTCCTAGCAACAAAACCTATATCGTCTAATTATTTTCAACTTCTTTAATATTTTTTCTTTCTTTCACTGTAGAACAAAAGGAAAGTCACTCAGCTGCAGGCGAGTCCTCGAGGTGTCGGGTCGGCAATTCGGTGCCTCGGTGGGACAGAATAATGTCGATATTTCCCTAGTGAGTGTTCGCAGGCGGCGGTGAAGCACCCTAGCGAGGAATTAAAGTAAGAGAGCCATTTAGTACCAGTGAGCATATGGAAGTATATTAGAGCTGGTTATGGAGGTTTGGGCGTGGAGGAAATGGTTCTCTTCTGCCTTGTGTTGTCTTGGTGCGCCGGGCGTGTGTTGCCTCAGCCATATGGTCACGCCTCGCTATTTCCTGCCCCTCATGGCCTCACCTCCTCCCTGAGTAGTCCTGCAGGTTTAGAAGGCGGGGCGCGGCAGGTAATGGTAAGGTTCACGTGTTACTGGGCCTGGAGTGGACCTGGGCGGGGCAGGGTTCAGTGCAGGGCTTGTTCAGAGGGGAGCCTTGGCACAGCTGCCCACCTTAATTGTGTCCTCACGAGTGTAGTGCAGGTAATGGTTAAGGTTAAGGCTAGGTAAGGACAAGGTCTAGGCACACGTGTGGCCCAGCCAGTCCAACAGTAAACCTTCTAGGAAGTTATTTTATATTTCCTGGACTTAAAGGACTAGATTAGCCTATTGCTTTAGGGTTGTCAGGCGAGATTTCTGTTCACAAGTGTTTGGTTTCCGCTTTCTGTGCCCCGCTGGCCATGAGGGGCAGGCACGCATATGTTAACACAGGCTGTTATGGCGGAGGCACGTGTCCCTCAGGAGAGATTTTCGAGATAGTTCTTGTGATTCAATGCATGTTCATGAAAGTGTAGCCTACTAAATTCGAGATGCTGACTGCTTATTTCTGGACAAAATATGAGCCGTTTATCATGGAGATAGTATTTTCTCCGGAAATCACTACTAAATGATTGACTTTTCAATGCCTTTTGTGGACCCGCCGCCGCAGCCGCAAAATAGCTCGCAGAGAGGTTCAACGACACCCGTGGGAAATCGAGGGTTTTGGGTGAGGGAGCGTATTTAAACTACTCCAACCGAACTTTACATAACCTCCTAACCAGGGTGGGGTGGGGTGGGGGGATGTATATGCGGCTAATTTCTGCGAGGAGGTATTTCTCGCAACACCGGTTGGACCGCCGCCGCGACCGCCAGAGGAGGAGGCTACGCTTTCGTGAATATTATCCCAATGCATTCTTTTGGCTATTTTCGAGACGAGGAGCACGGCTCATCATGGGCGTCCGGAGCATGGATTAAAGAGAGAGGATAGTTCATGCCGACGTCATTGTTATGACGTGGCGGGGAACCGTGACGTCACTCCCGCAACTCGTGCGCACTGGTTCCCAAAGCCCCGCGGGTACAGAGAGGAACTGCTTCATTCTGGCTTTTATTCATTTAAATAACATAACCTTTAAGTTAGTTTAACTCAGCACAATATGAAACTAGTAAAAAATAAAACTCTGATAGTAGGATGCGACATTTATGCACCAAATCGAGAAAATAACCAAGAGAACAAAAAACAATAAGTTTATGTGGAGCTGTGTCAGATGCTGTATACATATATTTTCGTGTTTCATATTCCCTTCTTGTAGCCCTACGAACATATCGGTGACTAAAATAATAATAAGAAATGCCATAATAACTATTGCAAAAACTGAACTAGCAGCTACTCGTAGCCTAGTAAATAACTTGAGAATCCTTACTTTTCACTTATGATTATGCAGTTACATACTCTGTAAATTTACCTACCTCTTTTCACAAATTTGTCCTTGCCACTTTGCATTCAAGCTTTATCGCATGTTCTAGCCAGGGAAATACGTGCGGTGACAAATTTGAACTTACACTCACCAAGTTCTTTATATTATACACAGCTAAATGTGGAACTTTTAGGTGGAATTATCTTGCATTTTGCATTTGTAGCACGGTAAATCATATCCTACACACAGACTTGTGGTATACCTAAAAATAGCGCCCTATTGCTAATTTTAAATTAACTAATCTAAACTAACCAATCCTAGCAAGACTCTGACCTTGCCTAACCCTATCAGCAAACAGATGGCTGACCAGATACATCATGGAACAACCATTTTAGTTCATAATGTTGTATGGCCAGAGCATCTCTATTGAGCTCCTGTGCACTTCGTGATCCCTTTGAGTTCCTCTGAGGACACCCTTTGTTGCCATCCTCATGTGCAGAAGCGTGGTTGATGCGAGACATGACAAACTTTTACCCAGGAAAAAGTAGTTTCGATGAATACATACCTGCATGTGGTTTTGATGGAATATGTTGGGATGGCACAGCTCCTGGTTTCAGTTCCCGTGTGTTCCTTGATGTGCTTGATGTCATATTTATCAGTTTTCTTGTCTCTGGGAACCTGTAGAACCTCAGGCCACCTTTTCCTGCATGCCTTGTGTTGCTCAGTGAACAATCCTCTCTATTTAATCCATGGTCCGGAGGGGGTGGGCAAAGGGGAGGCAGTTGCCCCCAATTGGAAATCTCATATTGCCATTCTCACTCTCGTTTGCAAATTACAACAATTAAGATTTTTAAAATCTCAGGACACTTGCTGGTACATTTATTGGTAACTGTATGTGTCATTGCATTGTGGTTAACCAATGAAAATAGGAAATTTGATGTATTATGTATAGGACCTAAAATATATTGGCTTTGCCCACCACTGAAAAATTCCTCGGCCTCATCCGAGTGCCTTACCATAGTCTCGAAGAGCAGTAGCTACCATGATTTCAGCATGTGGAGTAAGGTGAAATTTCAACATTTCGACTTTTACCCATTTATAAAATGTAATTTCATGGGGATAATACCGGATTTCACATTGGCCCGTGGCCCAGGGTAACTTGGTGTTTCCTGCCACAGGCTCAATGGGCCAACGGATCGGAGATGAGCACCGCAGCCACGCGCAGCAATAGCGTATGCACCAAACTTTACCTTGCCATATTAGGGGTTCATTATTTTTGTTGTTAGGCTATCATTTGAAAAGGCCTAGATTGGTATTAGGCGAAGTTACATTGGTTGGTCGGCATTATTCAGTGCAGTAGGCTGTGAACATGGCACAGGCCCGTAATTTTGGCAGATTTTTTACGGGGCTCGAGGGCATCACAGGCTTATTGAGTTGGAGGGGGAGGGTGGCGAGCGAAGCGAGCATGCGCAGGTGAGGTAATAAAAAACAACAACAACACTTAGGGACATTTTGAGGCCGATATAGAAAACATTGGGAAGGGGGCTATAGCCCTCCTAGCCCCCCAGAAATTATGGCCATATAGCAGCAGAGCTTCGCACATATTGCCCAACATAATGGTATAATTTACTTTATTACAGCTGTGAGTTTTTTTGGGGATAAACTGTTTTATGACAACAGCATAACAGTCAGCCAAGAAAGTAAATAGCACTTTGTTACTTGAAGTAATATGAAGACAGGTAAAACATGCATGTTGATAGCAGCGTCCATTCTCTCCTTCAGTCTCCATCATGTCGTTCAAATTGGGGTTAATATCTGTTTGTTCTGAGGGTCCATCATCCTTTTTTCTTTTCTTTTCTGAACTACTACTACTACTACTACTACTACTACTACTACTACTACTACTACTACTACCACTACCACCACTACTACTGTTACCACTACGATTTCTATACCGTATACCACCACCACTAACCATCACCACCACCACCACCACCATAACTCCCACTATTACGTTGTTACCCCCTCCTTCTCCCTCTCTTCCCCACACCATCACCACCCCAATCTATGCATCATAAGACCTGCTTTAAGACCTGTGCATTGCTAGATATTGGGCTAGGTAGGGTCTGTCGTTGGCTATGGTTGGGGCGGGGCGGGGTGTTGGCGGGGGCGTGGCACGGATGGGGACAGCTGATAACTCCTAATTGCCGCTAGTAATTGCTGCTCTAAAATTTAAGTGCCGCTGCAGCAGGTTCGCGGCGGCCGTGTGTCGAAGGAGATGCAGCGAAGATTTGGCGAAGGGTCAGGAATGGCGAATGTGAGGTGATGGTTATATTTTTTTTCTTCCTCTCTCTGTATTTTCTTTCTTCCTTTCTTTCTTCCTTCCTTTCTTTCTGAGGCGAAGGTTATTTTCCCTTTATTTTCTTTCATTCTTTCTTTCTTTCTTTCTGAGGCGAAGGTTATTTTCCCTTTATTTTCTTTCATTCTTCCTTGCTTTCTTTCTGAGGCGAAGGTTATTTTCCCTTTATTTTCTTTCATTCTTTCTTTCTTTCTTTCAGAGGCGAAGGTTATTTTTTTCTTCCTTTCTCTATTTTCTTCCATTCTTTCTTCCTTTCTCTCTTCCTTTCTTTCTTTCTGAGGCGAAGGCTATTTTTTCTTCCTTTCTCTTTATTTTCTTTCATTCATTCTTTCTTTCTTCCTTTCTTTCTGAGGCGAAGGTTATTTTTTCTGCCTTTCCCTTTATTTTCTTCATTCTTTCTCTCTTCCTTTCTTTCTTCCTTTCTTTCTTTCTGAGGCGAAGGTAATTTTTTCTTCCTTTCTCTTTATTTTTTTCATTCTTTCTTCCTTTCTTTCTTCCTTTCTTTCTTTCTGAGGCGAAGGTTATTTTTTCTGCCTTTCCCTTTATTTTCTTCATTCTTTCTCTCTTCCTTTCTTTCTTCCTTTCTTTCTTTCTGAGGCGAAGGTAATTTTTTCTTCCTTTCTCTTTATTTTTTTCATTCTTTCTTCCTTTCTTTCTTCCTTTCTATCTTTCTGAGGCGAAGGCTATTTTTTCTTCCTTTCTCTTTATTTTTTTTTTCTTCCTTTCTTTCTGAGGCGAAGGTTATTTTTTCTTTCTTTTTCTTTTTCTTTCTTTCTGTCTTTGCTTTTCTTTTAATTGTACTTTTCTTTCTTTCTCTCCATCTTTCTCTTATTTCTTTCTCCTTTCCTTTTTTTTCTCGAATTCAAAACGTCACTTCAATGTTTAGTTAGGAAAAAAATAATGAGAATTGTTTGTTTTTGTTCCTGATTTCGTTTTCATTGTTGTTGTTGTTGTTGTTGTTGTTGTTGTTGTTGTTGTTGTTTCTACTTTTTCTTCTCGGTATTTTATTATTATTATTATTATTATTATTATTATTATTATTATTATTATTATTATTATTATTCCTTCCGTTGTGAATTATTTTATTAATATTGCCATTTCCAATCAGTTCCTCCTTCCTTCCTCCCTCACCCCCTTCTAGAAAAAAAAGGAAAATCCACATCAAACGTTCTCTTATAAACTTCCTTTTGATGGTGACACGCAACTTAAAATACCTTAACACACACACACACACACACACACACACACACACACACACACACACACACACACACACACACACACACATGAATTTAAGAGTGACATGCAAGGAAAGTTTGTAAAAAGTTTCGTTCACATGGAGCTCGAGGGAAGAAAGGAGGAGGAGGAAGAGGAAGAGGAGGAGGAGGAGGAGGAGGAATGAAGGAAGGAAGGAAGGAAAAGGGAAGGAGGAAGTGAGAGAGGAAAGAAAGGAGGGATCACACTACAAAGAGGACGAGGAAGAGGAGGAGGAGGAGGAGGAGGAGGAAGGGTGAGAAATAATAATAAACGCTAACAAGAGTGAGTTTGATGTTGATATAAAGTCACCTCCTTGTCTTCTTCTTCTTCTTCTTCTTCTTCTTCTTCTTCCTCTTGATCTTCTTCTTGATCTTCTTCTTTTTGATATTCTTCTTTTTGATCTTCTTCTTCTTCTTCTTCTTCTTCTTGATCTTCTTCTTCTTCTTCTTCTTCTTCTTCTTCTTCTTCTTCTTCTTCTTCTTCTTCTTCTTCTTCTTCACTTTAAGAACATAAGAACATAAGAACGTAGGAGTCTGCAAGAGGCCGGTAGGCCTGTACAAGGCAGCTCCTTTGAACCTAAGCTCCCGTGAATACCTATTATCCACCTATTATCACTGTCCAAGAATTTATTTAATCCATTTTTGAATGTGACAATTGTATTGGCACTCGTCACATGATTGTTCAGCCTGTTCCACTCATCCACCACTCTGTT
>NC_066538.1:14145988-14150988 GCF_024679095.1 Eriocheir sinensis
TCCTGCCTACTCGAACACCATGTAACTCCTCCTGAACGATACTAAATGTTACGTAAATGTGTGTTTCTTATCTGTGCCTCTATCTTGTCATTGGAATGTCTTGTAACGTAAAAACACTGCTAAGTGTTATCCCCTTACGATTATTTTCCCTCCTGCCTACACGAACACCATGTAACTCCTCAACGATACTAAATGTTACGTAAATGTGTGTTTCTTATCTGTGCTTCTCTCTTGTCATTGGAATGTCTTGTAACGTAAAAACACCGCTAAATGTTACCCCCTTACGATTATTTTCCTAAAAACACTGCAAATGTTACCCCCTTACGCGTAAACACCGCTAAGTGTTATCCCCTTACGATTATTTTCCCTCCTGCCTACTCGAACACCATGTAACTCTCTAACCGCTACTAAATGTTAGATAGACACTTGGATCTTTATGGTTCTTCCTCGTCACTGTTATCTTGTAACTCTTTCAAAACGCCCTTTAATGTAACTTAAATACTTCCTCCTGGGTTAATTTCCTCCTTGCTCACTGGAACCCTTTGTAGCCCTTTAAACGACACTGAATGTTATAGATAAATGCGGGATACTTATCTGTGTTGTCTGCTCGTCATCGGTATATCTTGTTACTATCTCAGAGCTATGAAATGTTGCATAAATGCAGTATACTTATAATATTTCGCCTCCTGCTGGTTGGGATGCGCTGTATTTTTCAAAATTCACCAAGATTTCGCACTTGATTAGTTCACATCTAACGAATTCGCATCTAATGAGTGTTTTTTGGTTACTCGTCAGGTGCCAGATTTTATTGTACCACCAGATGCTGCATGAATACTAGATCCTTCTATTTTCTCTGATCATTACTCAGTGATTTTTTGTCTCGCTCTTTCTGTCACTTGTACAAAAAGGTACGTTTTTTTATGAACGATTCGCATTTTATTAATGAGTACAAAGAACTTGTACAACACTTGACAACGGTGTCGCTGCGGCGATGTCAGCTCAGCTGATCTCTTCCAAACCCCACATGCACATAAGGTGCGCTGCCTGCCATAATGGTGTCATTTCTCCCATACACCGTCTGCCACATCCTATAATTTTGATAAAATATGGGTACAGTACTATATTTTACAACCGTGGAATGACAGAACACTCGGGTAAGTTCCGGCGGTGAGCCCCGCAGGGCAGGCCAAGCATACCTGAGGCTGGCCCGCTGGGGCTGGCCGGGGAATGGCAAGGTGTTGGAAAGTTCTTAATACTCAGTAACAAACTGCTAATCATTTATAAAAGATAAACACATAGCTTCTGTGTACGAGTAAGAGAAAGATAAAAAGAGAGAAGGGTGTGTAAGAGTGCGCGATACGGGAGGAAAATCGTGGCGGAGCGGAGAAGGTGCTGCGTCACGGCTGACACTTAGACAGGTCGGCCTTTCAGTGTGACACACATGCAGCCTTCTTATCATACATTATCATCATACGTTATCTTACATTATCTTATACATCAAACATCACACATTGCAATTATCATTCTTATCACTGAAACGTCTCGTGATTCTAAACGCCTCTAAATGTTACATAAATACATGATCCTTATCTATCTTACCATATTTTTACTGGAACACTTTGTAAATCTTTCAAAGCGCCGCTAAACGTTACATCAATTCAACCTGATTATATTTTTTCCCCCCCTCTGGTCACCGTGAGTAAGTTCGCCTCATGTTTGTTGATTCGCGGAATGAGACGAGATAAGATTTTCAGGTGCTGACGGAGAGATCGAGCTCGTAAACAAACATCTAAGTGCCAGAGACTCGTACATTTGCAAGACCTAACCAGGGGAAGCAGCGTCAGGGTTTCTTTAATTGATTTTCGTCCGCTAAATCTGTGTATTCTTGGACTTGAAGACTTTGAGGAGGTGATGGTGAAGGTAAAGACAGGTGAGAGAGAGAGAGAGAGAGAGAGAGAATTTACATATATTTACATAGAAAATCAGACCACACAGACCCCATGGTCCAGACTAGGCGGTCTGTCCTTAAACCTAAGTGATTCTACATTAATCAGATGGCTCCAAAACGTTGCTTTTCTAATCTAGTTAATATTAAGTTGAAGGAAGTGACGGTCGAGCTTGTTTTTAAAGGAGTCAATAGTGTTACACTGTACCACTGAAGGTGGGAACTTATTCCATTCTCGCACTACAACGTTGGTGCAGAAAAATTTTGTGCAGTCTGAATTTACTTGTCTACATTTAAGTTTGGTGCCATTATTCCTCGTACGCAAAGTGTCATCGATCATAAACAATTTTAATTTGTCCACATTCGTGAATCCATTAAGTTTTTAAAAATATTCTATCAGTTTTCCTCGGAGGCGACGTTTCTCAAGAGAGAACATGTTAAGGGTGGAAAGCCTTTCTTCGTAAGATTTGTTGCGCAAGGAAGGGACCATTTTTGTTGCCCGACGTTGAACACCTTCTAATTCAGCAGTGTCCTTTGCATGGTGGGGAGACCAAAACTGTACCGCATATTCCAAGTGGGGTCTGACTAAACTATTGTAGAGCGGAAATATTACTACTTTATTTTTGAATAAAAAGTTTCTTTTAATGAAGCCCAACATTCTGTTCGCTTTATTTGCTGCATTGATGCATTGCTCTTAGAATTTGAGGTTTGACGCGATTTTGTCACCCAGGTCCTTGACGCATTGAACGCTTTTGAGTTTGACGCCGCGCATTTCGTAATCGAACTTCTTATTTCTTGTTCCAACTTGAAGGACCTGGCACTTGTCTACATTAAAGGGCATCTCCCATCTATCAGACCAAGCTGAAATTTTATGCAAATTTTCTTGGAGGCTTTGCCTGTCTTCGTCAGTGAGAACCAAGTCATCAATCTTTGTGTCGTTTGCAAATTAACTGATGCGATTATTGAGTCCGACATCCACATCGTTGATGTAGATAATGAAGAGCACTGGGCCAAGAACCGAGCCCTGAGGGACGCCACTAGTGACCGGCGTCCACTCTGAGTTAAATTCGTCGATCACCACTCTTTGTTGTCTGTCAATACCTAGTTGATTTAATTTATAAAGTAATTTATGATGTGCAACTTTATCAAACGCTTTCTGGAAATCAAGATAGACTACGTCCAGTGATTTGGTTACGTCATAAACTGCGAAGAGGTCGTTATAAAAGGTCAATAGGTTTGATAGGCAGGATCTTTTGTTACGGAAGCCATGTTGTGAATCCCCAATTAATGAGTGGCTTTCAAGGTAACTTACAATTTTGTCTCTAATTATGCTCTCAAGTAGCTTACCTACAACCAAAGTTAGACTAATGGGCCTGTAATTACCTGGCAATTTTTTGTCTCCTTTCTTAAAAATCGGTGTCACATTAGCCTTTTTTCCAATCCGAAGGGACGATGCCTTGTCGCAAGGACATATTGAATACGGTTGTGAGGGAGGAGAGTATTTCGCTCTTTTTTTTTTTTTGAAGCTATAGGATATAGTTTGTCAGGTCCGGGACTTTTATTTGTTTTAAGGGATTGGAGAGCTGTAAGGACTTCATCGGTTGTTATTTCAAAGTTGGGCAATGCATGCTCGGGATTTACATTAGTACTGGTGTTGGTGGTAGTGGTGGGAGGACTGTTAGTATTAAACACTGAGGAAAAGTAATTGTTTAAGAGGTTTGCAATGTGTTGGCTGTCAATCACTAGTGCACCGTAACTGTTTGTTAAAGGCACAATTCCACTTCTGATCGCCTTTCTGTTGTTTATGTAACTGAAGAAGGATTTCGGATTATTTTTACGGTTGGCTGCAATGTTTTCTTCATATCTACGCTTCGCCTGACATACTAATCTTTTTACTCGTCGCCTGGCTTCGTGATAAAGTTTAATGCTTTTGGACGTACTTTGCTCTTTCTTTAGCCTGTAAGACTATTTTCTCTCCTTAAGCGAATGTTTAATTTCACTATTACACCAAGGTGGGCTTTTATTAGTGTTACTTCGCTTCTCGCACAATGGGACAAATGTGTTCTGCTGAGTGAGTCGTTTTTAAAGCTCAGCCAGGCGTCCTCTACATTGCCGTCATCTGATAGTTGTATTTCTGTTAGTTTTTGTCGGATTTCTACGAAATTTGCTCCTTTGAAATTGGGCACCTTTACTTTATTTTCCGTCACTGTTGTTTGAGCTCTAATGTCGACGCGCACTAATCTATGATCGCAAGGACCGAGGTGTTTTCCTACCGTGACATTACTGACTAGGTTATCTTGGGTCGCTATAACGAAGTCTAGTATGTTATTTTGTCGAGTTGGTTCAGTAACCATTTGGCTTCGGTAATTTTCTTCTAAAAATTCTATCATTCTATGTGACTCACCTTCTGTACCTGACAGTGTCACCCAGTCGATATGGGGGAGGTTAAAGTCTCCTAATATCAGTGAGTCGCTGTTATTAAGTGACTGCCTTAAAACGCTGTACATTTCAGCATCATCTTCGAGTGATTGCCCGGGAGGCCTGTAGGTGACAGATATATTTAGATTGATTTTTGCAATGTTTACTCGCACGCACAAATGTTCAACGTTACTGTCTCTTGGTGTTCTGTCAGTGGGTTGCAAATAGCTTTTGACGTAAATGGCGACGCCACCGCCTCTACGGTTAACACGATATTTGTTGAAGAGTCTGTAGCCATATATGTTATAACAGAGAGAGAGAGAGAGATTTTTAAACCTCATTTACCAAGGAAAACATTTATTGGGTCATTCTCGTCTTCCTATTTTCCCCTTAATGACCATGTTTCTGAATCTTTAGTAGCATTCTTGAAGGCTGGCCTCGAACCATAATTATATATTTTAGGGTTGCTTGTGCAGTGCGTTTGTGTGTTCACCTCCTACGGAGGTTTGAAGAAGAGGGGAAAAGAAAGGGATGAAACCAAGGCTGTGAGGTCCGTGTGAGGAGGGCGA
Organism: Eriocheir sinensis; assembly: GCF_024679095.1. Taxonomy (NCBI): domain Eukaryota; kingdom Metazoa; phylum Arthropoda; class Malacostraca; order Decapoda; family Varunidae; genus Eriocheir; species Eriocheir sinensis. The sequence goes on from NC_066538.1 coordinate 14,150,921, forward strand.
AGAAGGGGAGTGAAGCGAAGAAAGATGTTGTGATAGGTAGTAGATAAGGAATAGGTTCGAAGAGAGGG
>NC_066538.1:14160988-14163488 GCF_024679095.1 Eriocheir sinensis
AAGAAGAGAGAGAGGAAAAGGAAAAACGAAGAAAAATGAAAAGAAGAAAAACAAGAGAAGGAGGAAGAGGAGGAAAATGAGAGGAAGAAGAAACAGAAGAAGGAGGAAGAGGAGGAGGAAAGAGGAGGAAAATGAGAGGAAGAAGATGAGAAGAGAAAGGAGGGAAGAGAAGGAAAATGAGAAGTAGAAGGAAAAAAAGAAAGGAAGGAAGGAAAACCAGGGGAAGAAAAATTAAAAGAAGAAAAAAGGAAGGAAGAAGAGGAGGAGGAGGAGGAGGAGGAGGAGGAGGAGGAGGAGGAAACATGGAAACATGGACTAGCAGGCAGCAGAAAGCCTGTTGGCTCATTACTAGGCTGCCTGCGTTCAGTGATTTAATCAATCCGTTTGCCATAGGAGTGGCTTGCAGGGAAGGATTAAAGCACTTGTGTACCTACTCTTGGGAACGTTCAGTTCACACCCGTTGCAGCAAAGTGGCGATCAATGCGTTTCTTGAAGGAGTTGATGGTCTCTGCGCTAACCACTTCTGCAGGAAGGCTGTTCCAGTGGCGAACAACTCTATTCCTGAAATAACTCCTGCCGATGTCGGTATTGCATCGCTTTGCTTGAATTGTTTTTCCGTTGTTTCTTGTTCTCAGGTTAGTTTGTAGCGTGAAGAGTTTGGAGTGATCAACGTTGCTGAGCTTGTTCAGGTACTTAAGACTTGTATCATGTCTCCCCGCAGTCGTCTCTTTTCCAACGTGAAGAGGTTGAGTCGCTCGAGTCGTTCTTCATAGGGTTTCGTCCTCAGTGATGGTATCATCTTCGTGGCGCGGCGCTGTACTCTCTCAAGTAATTCAATGTCTTTCCTGTAATTAGGAGACCAGAATTGCACGGCGTATTCAGGTGGGGCCTTACCAGATTATACAAGGATAACATAACTCCCGGCGTCTTGTATTCAAAGTTCCTCGATATGAACCCAAGCATTGTATTGGCTTTCTTACAGGCGGACTTGCAGTGTTTTGTTTGTTTCAAGTCACTGCTGATGGTGACCCGAGGTCTCTTTCCTCTTGCACAACATGTAGTGGTTCGCCACCCATGTGGTATATGTGGTTGCTGTTTCTGGATCCGATATGCATTACTTTACATTTGGTAGTGTTGAAGGACATCTGCCATTTTTCCGACCACCGAGTGATCAGGTCCAGGTCTCTCTGGATAATTTCACAGTCTGCCGTCGTGAGGGCCTTCCCACCCACCTTTGTGTCGTCGGCAAATTTTGAAAGATTGGATTTTAATCCTAGCTCTAGGTCGTTGATATATATGATGAAAAGTATGGGTCCCAGCACTGACCCTGTGGCACTCCACTTGTGACCGGGAGCCACTCAGGCCTGTCCGTTGAGTACAACTCGTTGTTTTCTTCCAGTGAGCCAGTCTTTGATCCACGCTGTCAGATCGTCGCCTAATCCCGCCGACTTAAGTTTCTTGAGGAGTCTTTCATGTGGCACTTTGTCAAAGGCTTTCTGAAAGTCTAGATATATAACATCACTGGGGATATGATTATCCCAGTTTTCATAGATACCTTGGAAGAAGTCCAATAAATTGGTTAAGCATGAGCGCTTGTTCCTGAAACCGTGCTGAGCATCGGAAATGATGTTGTTGTCTTCAAGGAACCTAACGAGTTTGTCTCTGATGATCTTCTCGAGGATTTTTCCGCCACTGAGGTCAAGCTGATTGGTCTGTAGTTTAGGGCCACACTTTTGTCTCCCTTTTGTAGATCGGTGTTACGTTCGCTTGTTTCCAGTCTTTCGGGACTTTGTTTTGTTGTAGTGACTGATTGTAGATGGCGGTGAGTGGCTTGAGGATTTGCTGCTTGAGTTCCTTGAGCAGCCTGGGTGACAAGTCGTCGGGTCCGGTAGACTTGTTTGTCTCGAGTTTGTCTAGGTACTTTTCACATCCCGTTCGTCGATTGTACCAATTTCTGGGGAGTGATTCCCATCAGTGGGGAAGGGCTCTCGGGTACGGACTGGGTATTCTCGACCGTGAACACTGATGAAGTTCCTGCTTAGGGTTTCGACCATTTGTCTACTGTCCTGTGTTAGTACGTCACTTTCATCTTTTAGGGGACCGATATTGCTTTTGTCTTCTTTTTGGTTCTTATATACGTGAAGAACTTTTTCGGGTTGGACTTGGCTTCGCGTGCAATTTGCTTTTCATAGTCGCGTTTACTCTGGCGAATGAGTGTTCTGCAAGCTCTGAGGCTTTGATGGTACTGTTCGCGTGCCTCGTCAGTGCTGTTTTCCTTTAGCAAGTTGTATTTTCTCTTCTTCAAATTAATCGCCCGTCGAACTTGGGTAGTCATCCATGGTGTGCTTGTGGCATTATTTGTTCTCCTTGCCTTCATGGGAACAGTCGTTCTCTCTACCTCCAGGAGTTTGTTCTTAAAGCCGTTCCACGCGCCGTCCACCAGAGTGAGGTTCATGGGTTCCCAAGTTGTCTGAGTTAGCAGCTCACGAGCGAAGTTAAA
>NC_066538.1:14168488-14170988 GCF_024679095.1 Eriocheir sinensis
CCACACACAATCTCTCCCCTCCCCCACACACAATCTCTCCCCTCCCCCACACACAATCTCTCCCCTCCCCCACACACAATCTCTCCCCTTACCCCCACACAATCTCCCCTCCACCCACAATCTCTCCCTTCCCCCACACACAATCTCTCCCCTTCCCCCACACAATCTCTCCCCTCCCCCACAATCTCTCCCTTCCCCCACACACAATCTCTCCCCTCCCCCACACAATCTCTCCCCTCCCACACACAATCTCTCCCCTCCCCCACACAATCCCTTCCCCACACAATCTCTCCTCCCACCACACAATCTCTCCCCTCCCACCCACACAATCTCTCCCCCTTCCCCACACAATCTCTCCCCTTCCCCCACACACAATCTCTCCCTTCCCCCACACACAATCTCTCCCCTTCCCCCCACACAATCTCTCCCCTTTCCCCATACCCAATCTCTCCCATTCCCCCACACACAATCTCTCCCCTTCCCCCCACACAATCTCTCCCCTTCCCCCACACACAATCTCTCCCCTTCCCCCACACACAATCTCTCCCATTCCCCCACACACAATCTCTCCTTCCCCCACACAATCTCTTCCTTTCCCACACACACAATCTCTCCTTCCCCACACAATCTCCCCTACCCCACACACAATCTCTCCCCTTCCTCCCCACACAATCTCTCCCCTTCCCCCACACACAATCTCCCTCCCCACACAATCTCTCCCCTCCCACCCACACAATCTCTCCCCTTTCCCCATACACAATCTGTCCCCTTCCCCCCACACAATCTCTCCCCTTCCCCCCACACAATCTCTCCTCTTTCCCCACACACAATCTCTCCCCTTTCCCCCACACACAATCTCTCCCCCATTCCCCCCACACACAATCTCTCCCCTTCCCCCACACAATATCTCCCCTTCCCCCACACAATCTCTCCTTCCCCACAGACAATCTCTCCCTCCCTCCCCACAACCTCCCCACCCCTCCCTCTTCCCCCTCCCCTCCTCCCCCTATTCAAGCTGCCAAGTGTAAGGAAGCAGTGGATGTTTATGGTTCTGTTTAAGGGATGTTTTATTGCTTCTTCGGGGGACGCGGCGCCTTTGCGAACTCGGAAACGCGACCAACTTGAGTTATGAATAATATTATAAGGGGGAATATAGTGAAAAGTGGAGTGTGAATTGATGACTGACTCTCTCTCTCTCTCTCTCTCTCTCTCTCTCTCTCTCTCTCTCTCTCTCTCTCTCTCTCTCTCTCTCTCTCTCTCTCTCTCTCTCTCTCTCTCGTACCTATCTGCTCTCCTTCCCCTCTTTCTCTCTCCTTTTTCGTTCCGTTTCCTCCTCGTCCTCCTCCTCCTCCTCCTCCTCCTCCTCCTCCTCCTCCTCCTACTCCGTGCTCCTTTTCTTTCTTCTTTTGTTTATTCTTTGTTCCTATAGTCATTTTTCTCTTCTTCCTTCTCCTCCTTCTTCCTTGTTTCTAGTTCTTCTCCTCTTCCTCCTCCTCCTCCTCCTGCCTCCTTGTTTCTCGTTATTCACTTCTTATATATATTCTTTTTCTGCTCTTCTTCTTCATCCTCTCTTCTTCTTCCTCCTCCTCAACATAACTTTTCCCTTCTCCTTTTCCTCCTCTTCCTCCATTTCCCCTTCTTCCTCCACTTCCTCCTCCTCTTCCTCTTCTTCCCTGTCCTAGTTAATCCTTCTCCCTCGTCCTTCTCCTTCTCCTCTTCCTTCTTTTCCTCTTTTCCTTTTCGAATTTATGGTCTAATGGATGGGACAGTTTTGCCTTTTTTGCAGTCATGATTTGTGCGGGAGAGTGATAGAAGAGGAGTGTGTGTGTGTGTGTGTGTGTGTGTGTGTGTGTGTGTGTGTGTGTGTGTGTGTGTGATCTCCGCTGTACTCAAGATCCCGTCCACCCGCACAGCAACACTTTAATCTGTACTGCGGGTTACTGAAATGCCTAAGAAAAAGATTAACCCGTCCGCTGCGATTGGCACGGATTTGGCTTTCACTGGTAGCCTAGTAACATACAGTCCCAGGTCTTTCTCTGCCTCTGTGGTGGATAGTGGAGTGTTTCCCATGTGGTATTGGTGTGCTGGATATCCCTTCACTGGTAGCCTGGTAACATACAGTCCCAGGTCTTTCTCTGCCTCTGTGGTGGATAGTGGAGTGTTTCCCATGTGGTATTGGTGTGCTGGATATCCCTTCACTGGTAGCCTGGTAACATACAGTCCCAGGTCTTTCTCTGCCTCTGTGGTGGATAGTGGAGTGTTTCCCATGTGGTATTGGTGTGCTGGATATCCCTTCACTGGTAGCCTGGTAACATACAGTCCCAGATCTTTCTCTGCCTCTGTGGTGGATAGTGGAGTGTTTCCCATGTGGTATTGGTGTGCTGGATATCCCTTCACTGGTAGCCTGGTAACATACAGTCCCAGATCTTTCTCTGCCTCTGTGGTGGATAGTGGAGTGTTTCCCATATGTGGTACTGGTGTGCTGGATATCCCTTCACTG
>NC_066538.1:14178488-14200988 GCF_024679095.1 Eriocheir sinensis
TTCAGTAAAGTCTTGGAATGTCTAACGATTCTCTCTCTCTCTCTCTCTCTCTCTCTCTCTCTCTCTCTCTCTCTCTCTCTCTCTCTCTCTCTCTCTCTCTCTCTCTCTCTCTCTCTCACTCTCTCTCTCATTCAGCCCTTTCCACCCTTTTCCAGCCCCTCAGCGCTCTCTCTCTCTCTCTCTCTCTCTCTCTCTCTCTCTCTGTCTCTCTTTCTCTCTCTCTCTCTCTCTCTCTCTCTCTCTCTCTCTCTCTCTCTCTCTCTCTCTCTCTCTCTCTCTCTCTCTCTCTCTCTCTCTCTCTCATTCAGCCCCTTTCCACCCTTTCCAGCCCCCCTCAGCCCCACCTCTCTCTCTCTCTCTCTCTCTCTCTCTCTCTCTCTCTCTCTCTCTCTCTCTCTCTCTCTCTCTCTCTCTCTCTCTCTCTCTCTCTCTCTCTCTCTCTCTCTCTCTCTCTCTCTCTCTCTCATTCAGCCCCTTTCCAGCCCCTCCCAGCCCCACCTTACCTTATTTCATTAACACTCAGCCCTTTTCAAATCCTTCCCTCTCAATCTCTCTAAGTCTCCGTTTCAGCCCCTCGTACCCTTTGTTTTGTAGCCCCTCAGCCCCTCTCACTTCTTCATAACCCCTTTCAGTCCCTATTTGCTAGTTCATTTCGTCTTATTCCCTTTCTGACCCCTCTTTACCTTTCTCTACTTCCTTTTCGTCATTCTTTGTTCTATTCAACGCCTCCTCGTCCTTCCTTCCTCCTTTACCCCCTTATAATTTCCTCTATCTCTCCCTCCCTTCCTTCTTTTTCACCTCCATTTTCCTCTTCCTCGTTATCTCCTCTTTCTGCCTACCTCCCTCCTTTGTCATCTGATCTCTCTCTCTCTCTCTATGCCTCCTTCCCTTCCTTACCGTGTGTGTGTGTGTGTGTGTGTGTGTGTGTGTGTGTGTGTGTGTGTGTGTGTGTGTGTGTGTGTGTGTGTGTGTGTGGCGGTGGTGGTGGTAGTATTATTGGTCATGGTAAAGAAAAATAGCAATAATATATGACGAGGAATAATTAGCTTCAGAATCTGCATGTTTTTGATGATGGTGATAATGATGATTTAGATGCTGCTGCTGCTGATGATGATAATGATGATAATGACTTGAATATTACTGTATGATAAAAATAATAATAATAATAACAATAATGATACTACTACTACTACTACTACTACTACTACTACTACTACTACTACTACTTCTTCATCTTCCCCTTCTTCCCCTCAAAATTCTTCCACCTTATCCCCGTTTTCCTCTCTGATAAAAAAAAAGGAGGAACACGGAAGAGAAGTCAAGGAAGGAAGGTGCATAGAAATTAGTGAGTCAGGGAAAAAGAGACAGGTACTATTCCTTTTCCTTCCTGTTCTTCATCGTCTGTTTTAGGTCTTTCCTTTGTGCTCTTTGAATTGGTCTTTTTTTCCTTTACTCTCTAGTCCAACAGTTGCCTACCCTTCAGAGCCAGACAACATAAAGATAAAAGAGGAAAAGGCGAGAGATGTTACAAGTGATGTTCCTTTTCGTTCCTTTTCTTCACCATTGTGTTGTAATGTCTTTTTCCGTGCTCGTAAACTTCATTCTCCTTCCCTTTTCTTTTTGGAGCCACAGTTTTCCTCCGTCCAGGGCCGAGCAGCATGAAGGGAAGGGAAGTGTGGGAGTGTGTTCAGGGTGACATTCCTCTTCCTTTCTTCGGTCATTAGTGTGTTGCAGGTGTTTTTCATTCTCCCAAACTTTGCCTTCTTGCCCCTTATTGTTTGGCCTCACAGCTCGCTTCTCTTTCGTTTGTCCAACAGGTAATTAGTTAAAGAGATGCTTAAATTGTTAGATATGTGTTTATTTATTTATTTATTTCTTTATTTTATTTTGTTTTATTTTATTTAGTTTTGTTTATTCTTTTTTTCTTTTTTTCCTTTTCTTTTGATGTTTTCTTTTCTTTCCTTTCTCTTGGTGTTGTTGGGTCTGGCTTAGCCTCCGTCTCCCCAGAAGAGACTCACCCGTCATCCACCCTGCGGCCCTAGGGGCAGAAAGGTGGGTGATTTTTAAAAATTTTCTCGATGTAGTATTTTCATTTTTCTTTTCTGGATGTTTTTCAATTTCTTTTTACGATGTTGTAATTTTTCTTCCTATATCCCTTTCTGATGGTCTGGCTGAGCCTCCGCCTCCCCAGAAGAGACTCACCCGTCATCCACCCTGTGGCCCCAGGGGACGAAAGGTGGATGATTTTTTATATTCTCGATTTTGTATTTTCATTTTCTTTTCTCGATGTTCTTTGATTTTTCGTTCAGTCATCCTTTCTGGTGTCCGTTAGTCTGGCTGGGGCTCTTTCCTCCCAGAAGAGACTCGCCCGTAATTTTGGTGATGTTAGTTGGGCCGAAAAGTGGATGATTTTTTTTATTTTCCTTTTCTTGATGTCGTGTTTCTATCTTACCTTTTTTCTGGTGTTCCTTCTCTGTATTATCCTTTTCCTGGTGTTCCTTTCTTTGCTTTCCTTCTCTTGGTGTTCCATGTCTCCTTTCCTTGGTACTGTATGTTGGAACGCATGAGTCTCCTTCTCCCCAGAAAAGACCCACCATGCCAGCATAGAAGACGCTTTAAGCAAAAGCCAATAGAGTCGTGGATGAGTGGAACAGGCTTGGCAGCCATGTTGTGGGTGCCAATATCTTAGATACATTCAAAAAGTGGTTTGATAAATTCATGGACAGTGAGGCAAGGTGGGGTTATGTTTACAGGAGCTGCCTTGCATATGCCAACCGATCTCTTGCAGACTCCTTACGTTCTTATGTTCCTATGTTCTTATGTTCTTTTCCACCCTTCTCATTACCTCTCCTCCCCTTTCAGCCACTTTTCATCCCTCTCCGTCCATCTCTGCAGTCCCACTTGGCCAATCCCCGTCCATCTCCCTTCTCCGCAGTCCCTTCTTCGTCCCTCTCCGACCCCCTTCGTCCCTCTCCGACCCCCTTCGTCCTTCTCCTCCCCCCTTTTTCCCTCTCCGCCCTCCTTCATCCCTCTCCGCCCCCCTTCATCCCTCTCCGCCCCCGTTCCTCCCTCTCCGCCCTCCTTCATCCCTCTCCGCCCCCCTTCATCCCTCTCCGCCCCCCTTCATCCCTCTCCGCCCCCCTTCGTCCCTCTCCGCCCCCCTTCGTCCCTCTCCGCCCCCCTTCTTCCTCTCCGCCCCCTTCTTCCCTCTCCGCCCCTTCATCCCTCTCCGCCCCCCTTCTTCCCTCTCCGCCCCCTTCATCCCTCTCCGCCCCCTTCATCCCTCTCGCCCTTCATCCTCTCCGCCCCCTTCATCCCTCTCCGACCCCCTTCGTCCTTCTCCTCCCCCTTTTCCCTCTCCGCCTCCTTCATCCCTCTCCTTCCCCTTCTTCCCTCTCCGCCCCCCTTCTTCCCTCTCCGCCCCCCTTCGGCCCTCTCCGCCCCCCTTCTTCCCTCTCCGCCCCCCTTCTTCCCTCTCCGCCCCCTTCATCCCTCTCCGCCCCCCTTCTTCCCTCTCCTTCCCCTTCTTCCTCTCCGCCCCTTCATCCCTCTCCGCCCTTCATCCCTCTCCGCCCCCTTCATCCCTCTCCGCCCCCCTTCATCCCTCTCCGCCCCCTTCATCCCTCTCCGACCCCTTCGTCCTTCTCCTTCCCCTTCTTCCCTCTCCGCCCCTTCATCCCTCTCCACCCCTTCATCCCTCTCCCCTTCTTCCTCCACCCCTTCATCCCTCTCCCCTTCGTCCTTCTCCTTCCCCTTCTTCCCTCTCCGCCCCCTTCATCCCTCTCCTTCCCCTTCATCCCTCTCCGCCCCTTCATCCCTCTCCTCTCCTTCCTTCATCCCTCTCCGCCCCCTTCATCCTCTCCGCCCCCTTCATCCCTCTCCTTCCCCTTCATCCCTCTCCGCCCCTTCATCCCTCTCCACCCCCCTTCATCCCTCCTCCCCTTCATCCCTCTCCCGCCCCTTCGTCCCTCTCCGCCCCCTTCATCCCTCTCCCCCCTTCGTCCCCTCTCACCCCCTTCTTCCCTCTCCGCCCCTTCATCCTTCTCCGCCCCCTTCGTTCCTCTCCCCGTCCCTTCGTCCCTCTCCCCCTCCCTTCATCCCTCTCCCCCTCCCTTCATCCCGCTCCGCCCCTTCATCCCTCTCCGCCCCTTCATCCTCTCCTTCCCCCTTCATCCCTCTCCGCCCCTTCATCCCTCTCCGCCCCTTCATCCCTCTCTCCGCCCCCTTCATCCCTCTCGCCCCCTTCATCCCTCTCCACCCCTTGTCCCTCCTTCCTTCTTCCCTCTCCGCCCCTTCATCCCTCTCGACCCCTTCGTCCCTCCCTTCTTCTTCCCTCTCCGCCCCTTCATCCTCTCCCCTTCGTCTTCTCCGCCCCTTCTTCCCTCTCCCCCCCTTCATCCCTCTCCACCCCCTTCATCCCTCTCCACTTCCTTCATCCCTCTCACCCCCTTCATCCCTCTCCACCCTTCATCCCTCTCTCCGCCCCTTCATCCCTCTCCTTCCTTCATCCTCTCCCCCTCCCTTCCTCCCTCTCCCCGTCCCTTCGTCCCTCTCCCCCTCCCTTCGTCCCTCTCCCCCTCCCTTCGTCCCTCTCCCCGTCCCTTCGTCCCTCTCCGCCCCCCTTCGTCCCTCTCCGTCCCTCTTCGTCTGAGTACGCCCTTCTTAGCCACTCTCCGTCCATTTTAGCCCCTCCGTCCATCTCCATCCCTCTCAGCCCCTCTTCAACCCTTTCTCTTCTATTTAACCCCCTCTTCGTCCCTCTCCGCCCCTTCTCCGCCCCTTCCCAGACCCACGCAGCCCTCCGCAAGGCCCAGTCGTCCTCACGGGCCCATAAACCGCGTGAATGGTCCCGTTTGTGTCTCGTAAAGCATCTCGGCGCGCTGACAAAATACTGCTGCTCGCCCTTCTGCTTTTTTTGTGTTGTTGTGGCCTTCCTGCTGCTGTGTGGGAGGGGGGACGTGGGAGTTAACGAGACTACTACTACTACTACTACTACTACTACTACTACTACTACTACTACTGCTACTACTACGGCCCTCCATCCATTAGAGTTGCGTTGTGAGCGGTATCTTTTCTCACATCCTTTCACTATCCACTATATCCTACTACTACTACTACTACTACTACTACTACTACTACTACCATCACCTTCATCACCACTACTATCACCACCACAATCACCACCACAATCACCAATTTCACTTCACCTTGACATCGTTCACGCCCCCCCCCCTCCCCCTCCACCACCTCCACCATCACCACCACCACTACCACCTCCATGCACTTCTTCACCCCCTCCACTTCTTCATCCAATTTCATCCCCACTTTCCATCAGTTATCCCCTTCCCCCCTCTTCTTCTTCTCTCCCTCTCTTCCCCTTCTCTTCCCCTTCTCTTCCCCTTCTCTTCCCCTCTTCACCACTCTCTGCACCTCCCATACTTATAACTCCCATTCCTTCCCCCTTTCCTCTCTCTTCCCCCTCTTCTTTCCCCCTTCCTTCTCTCTTCCTCACCTTCATCTCCCCCTTTCCCCCTCTCTTCCTCCTCCTCTTTCCCCCTTCCTTCTCTCTTCCTACTCTTCTTCCTCCATTCCTCCTCTCTTCCCCCTCTTCTTTTCCCCTGCCTCCTCTCTTCCTCACCTTCTTCCCCCATTCCCCCTCTCTTTCCCCTTTTCTTTTCTCCTTCCTTCTCTCTTCCTACTCCTCTTCCCCATTTCCCCCTCTCTTTCTCATCTTCTTCCCTTCTGCTCCCTCTCTTCTTCCTCTTTTTCCCCTCTTCTTCCTTTCATCCTCCTCTTTTTCCTCCCCTTCGTCTTCTCTTCCTCCTCCTCTTCTATCTTTCCTCCTCTCTTCCTCTCCTTCTTCCCGTCCTCCTCTCTTCCTCTCCTTCTTCCCCCTTCCCCCTCTTCCTCCTCCCTTCGTCCTCCCTTCCTCCTCTCCTCCCCCTCCCCCCCTCATACATTCCTGACCCTCTTCACACTAAATATGTTCACTCGTTGCACAATCATCTACCTCAGTGCTCTTTCCATCCTTATTTTACCTCCCTTCCCCCTCTTCTTCCCCTTATATACTAACACGTGACTCCCCCCTCCCCTTACCTGTCCATCACTCACACCTATCCCACTACGAAGCATTGCAAAGTCATCTACCTATGCGAACTTTCCACCCCTATTTCTCTACCTTCTCCTCCCTTCCCCCCCCTCTTCTTCCCCTTCACTTCAACACTCCTATATACCTAACTCTCACTTCCCCATAGCTGTCCATCTTTCACACCTGTCCCATTAATTAACACATCACTGCAGAGTCATCTCCCTCAATGCACTTCCAATTACTTGCCCTACTTGCCCCCCTTTTTTCTCCTCCCTTTCAGCTCCTCCTCCCCCTCTATACACATACTTGACTCGCTCGCCCTTCGCCATACCTGTCAGTCTCACACCTGTCCGATTGATAAACACATCACGGCAGGGTCACCTACCTCACTGCACTTCCCCTTATTTCTCTACCTTCTTCTCCCCCTTCTTTCTCTTTTCTTCCTTTACACACATACTTGACACGTCCGTCTCCATACATGTCTGTGCTTCACACCTGTCCAGTTATCAAGCGTCATTATATAGTCCTACATTTTTTTAACGTTTCAGCTATGGCGCGGGTTGGCTTTCTTGATGGGGCCTGGTGGTCGGCCCCCAGCCCTTTATGGCGCAGGCAAGTGTTTATAGTGGCGCCATTTTCCTTCGCTCATGCTGCCCCTCCGGAGCTCATCTTTGATCCTCTTTTAGAGTGAATCTAGAGTCCGGGTTGATAGGTGGTTTCCAGGACATCATGAGGGTAATCTTCGGCCACTCGGCGATGGCTGAAAAACTGCCAGTTTGTTTGTAGCGGCGGGTTGGATGCGAACCTGCGTCCTCCTGGACGCCGCGTCCGCACGCTGACCCCTGAGCCACCGCCTCCTTTCGGCCCGCCCACCTTCGGCTCCCGTAGCCGAACTTTCCATTTATATTTCACTTCCTCCTTTTCCCCTTCTTTGACTTCTCACCCCGCGTTCCCCTTCCTCTTTTCACCTCCTTCATTATCTTCCTTTCTTTTCGCACCTTCCTTTTCATCACCTTCTACCCCATTCTTACCTCCTACTCCTTCATCACCTCCTCCCACCTTCCTCACCTCCTTTCACCCTCTCCCCTTCCTCGCCTTCCACTTCTCCCTGCATACCTAACCAAGCACATTCCATACCTGTCCATCAACACCTGCCTCATCCACACACACACACACACACACACACACACACACACACACCTATCTCTCTGCACCTCTAAGAAATGCATATTTATTCACTCACTTCATCTCCCTCCTAAAAAATATATGTATATCAAAATGATTGGTGGTCTGTGTCCAAGCGGCTTTTATTATTATTATTATTATTATTATTATTATTATTATTATTATTATTATTATTATTATAATTATTATTATGGGGTGGCCCAAAATACCTTTAAAGTGAGGGAAGGCGCCACTCTTCTTAAATCCCTTCACCCCTCCCTCCCCCCTAGATGATGGACGAGAGAGAGAGAGAGAGAGAATCAAACACAGGAGAAAGAAAGAGGAGAAAAAAAGAAAAGAGATGGAAAGGAATATAAGAAAATAAATAAGAAGAAAAGCAAGCAAGAAATAAATAAAGAAATATAAAACAGGAAAAATTAAAGAAAAAGAGAAAGAGAAAATACAAAGATAGAAACATGAATAGGTAGAGAGAGAGAGAGAGAGAGAGAGAGAGAGAATGAGGGCAAATCCTGAAGCTGATGATGGCGTTGATGGGGCGGGAGAATGGACGGGAGGCATAACTCGGGGGCATAATATTGGCAGCCGACAGAAAATGGGACGAGTAAAGAAAACGGGGTGAGTGATTTGTATTTTTCCTTTCTCGCTCGCGGCTTGTATTTTTCGTCTCTCTCTCTCTCTCTCTCTCTCTCTCTCTCTCTCTCTCTCTCTCTCGGTATTCATGTATCTATCTTTGTATTTTCTCTTTCTCTTTTTCTTTAATTCTTCTTTCGTTTTATTCCTTGCTTGCTTTTCTTCTTATTTCTTTTCCTTATATTCCTTTCCATCTCTATTCTTTTCCTTTCCTCTTTCTTTCTCCTGTGTTTGATTCTCTCTCTCTCTCTCTCTCTCTCTCTCTCTCTCTCTCTCTCTCTCTCTCTCTCTCTCTCTCTCTCTCTCTCTCTCTCTCTCTCTCTCTCACACACACACACACACACACACACACACAAACTGCGTAGATCAATGTAAGGAAAATTAAAGGGAAAAAGGAAGGTGACAAGTAAGGGGAGTGAGTGACAGGAGGAGGAGGAGGAGGAGGAGGAGGAGAAGAAAGAGGAGGAAGGAGGAGGAGGAGGAGGAGGAGGTTTGTTTATAATCTCATTCACACTCCATGCGGCCTTTTGTTATTTTTTTTCTTTTTTTCTTTTTCGTTGACTTTGTGTGTGTGTGTGTGTGTTTATTGGTTTACCACCCAGACTAGGGAGATTAGAAATACAACTCTCTCTCTCTCTCTCTCTCTCTCTCTCTCTCTCTCTCTCTCTCTCTCTCTCTCTCTCTCTCTCTCTCTCTCTCTCTCTCTCTCTCTCTCTCTCTCTCTCTCTCTCTCTCTCTCTCTCTCTCTCTTTTCTCTCTCTCTCTCTCTCTCTCTCTTTCTTTCTTTCTTTCTTTCTTTCTTTCTTTCTTTCTCTCTCTCTCTCTCTCTCTCTCTCTCTCTCTCTCTCTCTCTCTCTCTCTCTCTCTCTCTCTCTCTCTCTCTCTCTCTCTCTCTCTATCTCTCTCTCTCTCTCTCTCTCTCTCTCTCTCTCTCTCTCTCTCTCTCTCTCTCTCTCTCTCTCTCCCCTATAATTCTCAACCACCTGTTTTCTTCATAAATCACCTTTGCACTTTTTTCCGTCAATTTCAACACCAAAAGTTAAGATTTCTTCACCTAATTTATGATTCCTTATAAAAAGACGGCAAAAAACGGGCGACGGAATGTGCGAGTTAATTTTAAAGCGAGAGCGAATGTCACGGAGGGACTTGGAAAGAGAGAAAAAGAAGAGAGAAAGATATAAATAGATAGATAGGTAGATACGAAGGTAGGTAGGCAGATAACAATGAAAATTATTAATATGTTGAGAAAAAAATAGATAGGTAGGTAAATCGTTAGGTAAATGGAGAGAAGCAAAATGATAGCAATTGACACAAGTAGATAGGTAGACAGATAATAGATAAACAGACATAGATAGATGAATTAGTAGATAAATAGATTGAAGAATAGAGAAACAAACTTACCTTATCAAACAAGAATCTCCCTCATACAAGTAAACAAATCATTCACATAGGGTCGTGTAATAAATCATTTCGTCCTCAATAACACATATCTGGCAAGGCTTTCATAGGAGTTGTGAGCATTTTCAAGGGTAGTTTTATGACCCTGGTGGTAGTTTTATCCTTCCACTGTACCGTGAACCTAAAGAAACACACATTTGCCAAGGCTTTCGTAGGAGTTGTGGGCATTTTCAGGGGTAGTTTTATAACCCTGGTGGTAGTTTTATCCTTCCTCTGTACCGTGAACCTAAAGAAACACACATTTGCCAAGGCTTTCGTAGGAGTTGTGGGCATTTTCAGGGGTAGTTTTATGACCCTGGTGGTAGTTTTATCCTTCCACTGTACCGTGAACCTAAAGAAACACACATTTGCCAAGGCTTTCGTAGGAGTTGTGGGCATTTTCAGGGGTAGTTTTATGACCCTGGTGGTAGTCTGACCCTTCTGCTGTACCGTGAACCTAAAGAAACACACATTTGCCAAGGGTTTCGTAGGAGTTGTGGGCATTTCCAAGGGTAGTTTTATGACCCTGGTGGTAGTTTGACTCTCCTGCTGTACCGTGAACCTAAAGAAACACATTTGCCATGGCTTTCGTAGGAGTTGTGGGCATTTCCAGGGGTAGTTTTATGACCCTGGTGGTAGTTTGACCCTTCTTCTGTACCGTGAACCTAAAGAAACACATATCTGCCAAGGCTTTCGTAGGAGTTGTGGGCATTTCCAGGGGTAGTTTTATGAGCCTGGTGGTATTGTGACCCTTCCTCTGCACCGTGAACCTAAAGAAACACACATTTGCCAAGGCTTTCGTATGAGTTGTGGGCATTTCCTTAGGTAGTTTTATGACTCTGGTGGTAGTTTGAATCTTCTTCTGTACCGTGAACCTAAAGAAACACACATTTGCCAAGGCTTTCGCAGGAGCTGCGGGCATTTCCAGGGGTAGTTTTATGACCCTTGTGGTAGTTTGAATTTTCCTCTGTACCGTGAACCTAAAGAAACACACATTTGCCAAGGGTTTCGTAGGAATTGTGGGCATTTCCAGGGGTAGTTTTATGACCCTGGTGGTAGTTTGACCCTTCTTCTTTACCGTGAACCTAAAGAAACACACATTTGCCAAGGCCGTCATAGGAGTTATGGGGATTTCCAGGTGTAGTTTTATGACCCTGGTGGTAGTTTGACCCTTCTTCTTTACCGTGAACCTAAAGAAACACACATTTGCCAAGGCCGTCATAGGAGTTATGGGGATTTCCAGGTGTAGTTTTATGACCCTGGTGGTAGTTTGACCCTGCTTCTTTACCGTGAACCTAAGAAAACACCCATTAGAACCCAGTTGACCTTCTCTTTGACCTTTATTAATAGCTGGTGTGCGAAGCGAGTGTCTTATGATATCGACCATATTCAGACACTTTCGGCTCGCAATAAATATTTTCAAAGGCTACGAGGGAGATTAGTCTGGTTATCTTGCGTATTTTTAACATGTACAGTGCAGAAGCCTTGTCAAACTATCACTAGGCTCATTAACCCGGTAGGTGCGGGGGTCATGTTTCTTAGGTTAGGTTAGGTTAGGTTAGGTTAGGTTAGGCTAGGTTAGGTTAGGTTAGGCTAGGTTAGGTTAGGTTAGGTTAGGTTAGGTTAGGTTAGGCTAGGTCAGGTTAGGCTAGGTTAGGTTAGGCTAGGTTAGGCTAGGTTAGGTTAGGTTAGGTTAGGTTAGGTTAGGTTAGGTTAAAGGCCCCTCTGAGTAAAATAATGAAAAAGAATCATCACTCACACAAACCATTTCATAATATATATCAACGCATGTGTGATCAGTTTATGCATCATCTATTTTGGGAGGTTTATATCATGGCAGAAATTTGGCCCATCGCTGGTACACGGTAAAGCCACAAATTTGGCCCGTCGCTGCTACATGGTTATAGGACCTGATATTGGACAGTAGATAAAGAGGGAGGAAGCAGTTATTTTAGACTTAGGAGACTAAAAGGGAAGGAACTGATACTGAACTTAAATTACATACTAGAGAAGAGGAAGGTGATTATGTAATTGATTCCAAGCAGATCAATAGGAGAAAGATGATAAAGGATATACTGGAAAGAACAGGGAAAGAGTAATTAAACCACCCAGGGAAATACCAGCATATCCCCAACGAAAGCCTTATAAAATGTTGGTGTGTAAGCCTCGAAAGTCTGAGGAAATTGGACTTTAAAAGAAATTCTATAAAAGGAAATAGAGAAAAATAAACGGTCAGATAAATGGCTGCAGAGAGAGAGAGAGAAGCTTATGTACCTAATAATGCAAAAACACACACAGCTTCGTTCGTTCGTTCGTTTTTTCATTCTTTCTTTCGTGTTGCGTTTGTGCGTTCATTCGTACCTTCCTTCCTTTCGTCCTTCTGTCCTTCCTTTCTTCTTTCCTTCCTTCCGTCCATCCATCTTTTTTTTCCTCATTTCTGTCTTATCTCCCTTTCTTTTCTTTTTTCCTCTCCTTTCCTTTCTTTATTTTTCCTCATTTCTGTCTTATCTCCCTTCTTTTCTTTTTTCCTCTCCTTTCCTTTCTTTATTTTTCCTCATTTCTGTCTTATCTCCCTTCTTTTCTTTATTCCTCTCCTTTCCTTTCTTAATTTTTCCTCATTTCTGTCTTACCTCCCTTTCTTTTCTTTCTTCCTCTCCTTTCCTTTCTTAATTTTTCCTCATTTTTGTCTTATCTCCCTTCTTTTCTTTCTTCCTCTCCTTTCCTTTCTTTATTTTTCCTCATTTCTGTCTTATCTCCCTTCTTTTCTTTCTTCCTCTCCTTTCCTTTCTTAATTTTTCCTCATTTTTGTCTTATCTCCCTTCTTTTCTTTCTTCCTCTCCTTTCCTTTCTTTATTTTTCCTCATTTCTGTCTTATCTCCCTTTGTTTTCTTTCTTCCTCTCCTTTCCTTTCTTAATTTTTCCTCATTTTTGTCTTATCTCCCTTTCTTTTCTTTCTTCCTCTCCTTTCCTTTCTTAATTTTTCCTCATTTTTGTCTTATCTCCCTTCTTTTCTTTCTTCCTCTCCTTTCCTTTCTTTATTTTTCCTCATTTTTGTCTTATCTCCCTTCTTTTGTTTTGTCCTCTCCATTCCTTTCTTTATTTCTTTCCTTTCTTTATTTTTCCTCATTTCTGTCTTATCTCCCTTTCTTTTCTTTCTTCCTCTCCTTTCCTTTCTTAATTTTTCCTCATTTCTGTCTTATCTCCCTTCTTTTCTTTCTTCCTCTCCTTTCCTTTCTTAATTTTTCCTCATTTCTGTCTTATCTCCCTTTCTTTTCTTTTTTCCTCTTCTTTCCTTTCTTAATTTTTCCTCATTTCTGTCTTATCTCCCTTCTTTTCTTTCTTCCTCTCCTTTCCTTTCTTAATTTTTCCTCATTTCTGTCTTATCTCCCTGCTTTTCTTTCTTCCTCTCCTTTCCTTTCTTTATTTTTCCTCATTTCTGTCTTATCTCCCTTCTTTTCTTTCTTAATTTTTCCTCATTTCTGTCTTATCTCCCCTCATTTCTGTCTTATCTCCCTTCTGTCTTATCTCCCTTCTTTTCTTTCTTCCTCTCCTTTCCTTTCTTAATTTTTCCTCATTTCTGTCTTACCTCCCTGCTTTTCTTTCTTCCTCTCCTTTCCTTTCTTAATTTTTTCCTTCCTTCCTCTCTATATCTCTCCTTCTGTCTCATCGCTTACACATTTGCTATCTCGTTCTCGGCATCTCAGCTTTTTTGGGGCTTTTGAACAGGCAGAGCTTATAGTGTCAGCACCCCACCCTCTCTACCTGTCTCGACTCCTATAACTACTACTACTACTACTACTACTACTACTACCAAATAATATAAAAGGTAAGAACATCCCTCCCCGTGGTATGCCGTCCTTCAGTAGATGACGCGCTCTCAACCTTCCCGCCTGAGAGTGTCGGTATGTCATCTTGGTCCTGGTCTGGGAGGTGACTCGTGGGGACCCGCCGAGGCTGTGTGGAGCGTTACTGATCGGGTTAGGGTGTGAACGTAAGGCCCCCCCCCCCCCACACACACACATGGCAAAATCAGTCTATGGATGATGCTATATGTGCAGTGTGTGTGTGTGTGTGTGTGTGTGTGTGTGTGTGTGAATGTGATAGATGTTTTGTGTATTTATTTTCGATTTAACTTTAGACTAGTGTTGAATAATTGTCGTTTATTGCTTTAGTTTTTGAGCGAATCCCACCAAGATTTAAATTTTCATAACACCACCACCACCACCACCAACAACAACAACAACAACAGCAGTAGCAGCAGTATTAATAGCAGATACGTTATTTTTGTCTTTTCTTTCCTTATTTTCTTACTTTGTTCTTCCTCCCTTTAACTTATTTCCCTTTGCATTCCTCCCTCCATCCCCTACTAACTCGTACTATATTTGGTTTCCTTTCTTATGGTTTGCTTTTCTTTCCTTTTCCTTCTTTTTCTTTTCATTCATCCATCTCTTATTAATTTTCATTCATTCTTTCGTTCATTTCTCATTTTCTTCGTTTGTTGGTTTCTTCCTTTCGTCCTTCCTTCCTTCCTTCCTTCCTTCCTTCGTTCCTTCCTTCTCTCTCCCTTCTTCCATCCATCGTACAGCCGTCCCATCCTTCCCTCCTTTCGGTCTTCTCATCTTTTCTCCATCCTCCACTCCTTCCACCATTCCGTCCCCCCCCCCCCCCCCCCTCACCCGAAGTCGTCTCTTTTCTAATGTATTGAGGTTGAGTCGTTTGCGTCGTTCTACATACAATTGTGACCTCAGCGATTGTATAATTTTCTTAATGTGTACCTGCACTCTGGCGAAATACGATCTCCATGTAATTATGAGACCAGAACTGCACTGAGTATTCCAGGTGAGGTCTTACCAACGAGTTATATAATCTTTTCTTCCTTTTTGCCTTCCTTCCTCCCTACAGCCGTCTTTTCTTCCTTCCCTCATTTATTCTTTCTTCCTTCGTACATCCTTCCTTCTTTCCTACAACCGTCTTTTCTTCTTTGCCTTATTTTTTCCTTCCAATCCCTAATGAATCTTTCCTTCTCCTCTTTATTCGTTTCTCCCGATAACCTTCCCTCTTCCTTCCTTCCTTCCTTCTTATCACCCCTCTTCCCTATCTTCCTTCTTTTCTTCCTTTCTTCCTTTGTTCCTTGCTCTTTTTGTCCGTTTCTTCCTTCCTTCCTTCCTCCCTTCCTCCCTCCTTATCTCCCCTCTTCCCTCACTTCCTTCTTCTTTTCTTCCTTCCTTCCTTTGTTTCTTGCCCTTTTTTGTCCGTTTCTTCCTCCCCTCTTTCCTTCCTTCCTTCCTTTCTTCCAAATACCCGCCCAGCACTTTACGGAACCACCTCCCTCACGACCTCCTTTTTTCTCGTCCCTACCTTTGTATTTTTGGGCCGGGGCGAAGGACACTTTTTCACCGCCTCCCCAAACCCTTATAGACTCGCCGAGAACACAAAACTCACCTGAATCATTGGCGCCCAGGTAAGAATGCTCGAAAAAGGTGTGTGTTTGTGATCCTCTTCCCGATGTCACCTTTCTTTTTGCACTCTTTTTTTATCTCTTTAGTCCACGTCCTCCTGCTCTCGATTCTCCTCCTCCTCCTCCTCCTCCTCCTCCTCCTCCCGAGTATTGTAAAAAGAGAAAAAGAGAGAGAGAGAGAGAGAGAGAGAGAATTTACCATAAGTGTGTAAGAGAGCTCCACCCTTACGCCCCCGCCGGCATTATGGAGGAATATTTAAGAAAAGGAGGAAACATGAAAACACGGAAAACCAGGCGACGGAAAACCCGCTCACTCACGACGAGGTTGCTAACTATAGTGACTTAGTTAATACATCAGGCGCTTCAGTTAATGTACTTGCTATTCACAACGAAGTAACGGTTAATACGATTTTTGGAGGAGTTGATAGTGTTCGTATTCACTATTAATGTACTTGCTATTCACAACGAAGTAACGGTTCATGCGATTTTTTAAGGAGTTGATAGTGTTCGTATTCACTATTAATGTACTTGCTATTCACAACGAAGTAACTGTTAATGCGATTTTTTTAGGAGTTGATAGTGTTCGCATCCACTATTAATGTACTTGCTATTCACAACGAAGTAACTGTTAATGGGATTTTTTAAGGAGTTGATAGTGTTCGTATTCACTATTAATGTACTTGCTATTCATAACGAAGTAACGGTTCATGCGATTTTTGGAGGAGTTGATAGTGTTCGTATTCACTATTAATGTTCTTGCTATTCACAACGAAGTAACTGTTAATGCGATTTTTGAAGGAGTTGATAGTGTTCGCATCCACTATTTCTGCAGGGAGGTTGTTCCAGTGGCGGATGAGTCAGTTCAAGAAGAAACTCCTGCCGATGTTCACTGCACCGCCTCGCTTAGATTGCTTGACCGATATGTCTAGTTCTGAGGTTTATCAAGAATTTTTTTTTTTTTTATAAGAAGGGAGGCAGTTCAAGGAGAGGGAAAATAAAAGCTCTTTCGACGCTGCTCCAGTAAAAAAAAAAAAAAAATGAGAGGCTTGAAGTAAGGTCAGTTTTGGAAGTAGAGGTGCCTTAATACTCTCCTCTTGAAAAAAAAAAAAAAAAAAAATCTGAGTGATCGACATAACTGAACTTGCTCAGGAACTTGAAGCCCTGTACCCCCTCCCCCCAGTTAGTCGTCTCTTTTATAGCGTCTGGTTGAGTCGTTTGAGTCGTCCTTCATGCGGCTTTGCCCTCAACAGTTGTTTTATAATTCGTAACGCGTAACTGTACTCTCAGGTAATGCGATTTTCATGTAATTAGGGGACCGAAATTGCACTGCGTATTCCAGGTGAGATCTTACCAAGTAGTTACACAAAGACAGCATTACTCTCGGCGGCTTACACTTAACCAAGAAAAGCATTAGATTTTTTACAAACAGATAAGGAGGAGGAGGAGGAGGAGGAGGAAAAAAGAAGAAAGGATGAGGTGTAATATGAAGAAGAAACGAAGGAGAAGTAAGAGTAGAAGGAGGTGACGTGGAAGATGAAAATAGGAAGAGGGAATGATACGATAGAGAAGAGGGGATGAAATATGGAGGCAAAGAAAAGGATGAGGAAGAGGAGAAGCAGCAGCAAGAGAAAAAAAAAAAATGCAAGGGAGGAAAAGGTAGTTATAATATGGAGACGAAGAAGGGGAGGAGCAGAAGGAGAAAGAGGAGGAAACATGGAAACATGGACTAGCAGGCAGCAGAAAGCCTGTTGGCTCATTATCAGGCTGCCTGCTTTAAGTGATTTAATCAATCCGTTTGCCATAGGAGTGGCTTGCAGGGAAGGATTAAAACACTTGTGTATCTACTCTTGGGAACGTTCAGTTCACTCCCGATGCAACAAAGTGGCGATCAATGCGTTTCTTGAAGGAGTTGATGGTCTCTGCGCTAACCACTTCTGCAGGAAGGCTGTTCCAGTGGCGAACAACTCTATTCGAGAAATAACTCCTGCCGATGTCGGTATTGCATCGCTTTGCTTGAATTGCATTTCCGTTGTTTTTTGTTCTCAGGTTAGTTTGTAGCGTGAAGAGTTTGGAGTGATCAACGTTGCTGAGCTTGTTCAGGTACTTAAAGACTTGTATCATGTCTCCCCGCAGTCGTCTCTTTTCCAACGTGAAGAGGTTGAGTCGCTCGAGTCGCTCTTCATAGGGCTTCGTCCTCAGTGATGGTATCATCTTCGTGGCGCGGCGCTGTACTCTCAAGTAATTCAATGTCTTTCCTGTAATTTGGAGACCAGAATTGCACGGCGTATTCCAGGTGGGGCCTTACCAGCGAATTATACAAGGATAACATAACTCCCGGCATCTTGTATTCGAAGTTCCTCGCTATGAACCCAAGCATTGTGTTGGCTTTCTTACAGGCGGACTTGCAGTGTTTTGTTTGTTTCAAATCACTGCTGATGGTGACCCCGAGGTCTCTTTCCTCTTGCACTACATGTAGTGGTTCGCCACCCATGTGGTATGTGTGGTTGCTGTTTCTGGATCCGATATGCATTACTTTACATTTGGTAGTGTTGAAGGACATCTGCCATTTTTCTGACCAACGAGTGATCTGGTCCAGGTCTCTCTGGATAATTTCGCAGTCTGCCGTTGTGAGGGCCTTCCCACCCACCTTTGTGTCGTCGGCAAATTTTGAAAGATTGGATTTTAATCCTAGTTCTAGGTCGGATTAAAATCCAAGGAGGAGGAGGAGGAGACGCAAAAGCAGCAAGAGAAGAATAAAAATTTGCAAGGGAAGAAAAGGTAGAGTTATAATATGGAGACGAGGAAGGGGAGGAGCAGAAGGAGAAAGAGGAGGAGCAGGAGGAGGAGGAGGAGGAGGAGGAGGAGCAGAATAAAAATTTGGAAGGGAGAGAAGGAAGAGTTATGATATGGAAACGAAGAAGGGGAGGAGCAGAAGGAGAAAGAGGAGGAGCAGGAGGAGGAGGAGGAGGAGGAGGAGGGTAAAAATTTGGAAGGGAGAAAAGGAAGAATTATGCTATGGAAACGAAGAAGGGGAGGAGCAGAAGGAGAAAGAGGAGGAGGAGGAGCAGGAGGAGGAGGAGGAGTAGGAGTAGGAGGAGGAGGAGGAGGAGGGAGCGTCCACGACCCCTTAAAAGGCCCTTGCAAGGATCCCTCAGTAAATTGCATCACGTGCACACACACACACACACACACACACACACACACACAGGTAAGCTCTTCTCCTCTCTCCCCTTCTCCCCTTCCCTTCTCTCCCCTTCCCCTCTTCCCCTTCCCTCCCCTCTCCTTTTACCTCTCTCCCTCCCCTCCCCTGATATGTTTTCCTCCTCCCTCTCTCTCTCTCTCTCTCTCTCTCTCTCTCTCTCTCTCTCTCTCTCTCTCTCTCTCTCTCTCTCTCTCTCTCTCTCTCTCTCTCTCTCTCTCTCTCTCTCTCTCTCTCTCTCCTATGGCTTTAAAATCAGCTCCACCCGGTTCCTCCATTCCTCCACCCTTCCCTCTCCACCTTCGTATCACCTCCTTCTCTTCCTCCTCCTCCTCCTCCTCCTCCTCTTCCTCCTCCTCCTCCGGCAGTAGCCACGCGCGCCTTTGATCAAAAATTACACACACACACACACACACACACACACACACACACACACAGGGTCACATGGTATGATATATTATGAAAGGGAAGGGATCATCATCATCATCGTCAACAACAACAACAACAACAACAACAACAACAATCGATAGTTACTTTTTATGTAATTTGTTTACTCGCCATTTTTTTTTATATATATGATTTGTTTTTTTGTTTGTTTGTGTACGTTCTCTCTCTCTCTCTCTCTCTCTCTCTCTCTCTCTCTCTCTCTCTCTCTCTCTCTCTCTCTCTCTCTCTCTCTCTCTCTTCCCCAAGCTAAAGGTCCTTGGGGAAGCTGAGGGCATGTTTGTTTATGTTTGTGTGTGTGTGTGTGTGTGTGTGTAGAAGAGAGAGATGGTGGCTCATCGCGAACGAATCACGTCTTGTTTGCTCGGCGCCGCTTCGTTCGTTTGTTTGTTTGTGTTCTTCTGAGGGGTGCCAAATTTTTTTTTCATGTGTGCGTGTTTGTTTGTGTGTGTGTTTTTATGTGAATAGTTGTGTCTTAGGCTTGTAGGAATGTGTTGCCGAGAGAGAGAGAGAGAGAATGTGTATCTATGTCTGCTCACGTGGAAATAAATATACAACAAGCAGACACACACACACACACACACACACACACACACACCTTCACACGCACCGAGACATACACACACGTAAACAGACAAACAAACACTCTCAAACTTCCTTTCCATTTAACAGCTTCGAAAATAGCCAACCAAACAAGAAGATAAAAATATAGAAAAGAATACTAATAAAAATATATGAAGCAAAACGTGTAAACGTGTCCTTGAAGGGACCTTCCATTTGGAATCATGATGAAATTATCTATAATTGTTTTTTTCCACTAATGCAAGTCTTCATGTCTGTACTTTCCAGCACAAGGTGTTTTTTGCCGAAAATCGCGATTTAAATTGCCCGAACGAGTCCCTTCATTCGAAGGTGTCATTTAGTTTGACGAAATCCAAATTTTTCGGCCTAAAAACTGTGGATTACTCTGTGTCCACTACTGTGCTACAACACAGTTTTGGGTGTGAGGGGCGGCTCTGTTTGGGGAAGGAGAATCTGGACCAATCAACTCCAACACACCTCATCGGCTCCAGGCACGGGGCTCGAAAAGGAAGGAAAGTCCATTCGTTCGCAGCCTTCGAAGAGGAGGAGAAAGGAGGAAGCAGATGACAGCTATGCCTCAGGAGGGTTCTGAAGTAAGAACTGGGTTGGGTTAGTGGTGAAGGGAAGGAATCCAACGCTGGTAAAAAAAACATCCCTTCATCAATGAAGTTACTTACCCGAAAACCCCCAGTGGTCAGGTATTGATATACCGTCAGAGGCCCATCAGGCTAGAAGCTTCATATGATGTTGATGCCTTTGCGGCTATTGAGTGAGATGCTGAAGGATGTTCATGCCAAAAATCAAACTTGTAGGATTAGTGGGAACAGAGCTATTAGTAAATAAGTATAGATTTTCTTTCCGGATCTCTCCTGAAAAAAAAATCCTCACAAAAATGGTTTCAAAGGTCTTATTTATGGATGTATTTTTATGATTCAAACTGAATTTGAAACTTTAATGCAGTACTAACAGACTCAGTCACCTCTTTGTCATTATATTTATTGCTAATATTTTATAAAGAGACAAATAAAGATTAATTTTCTTTTTTGAAATATCAGTACTTAAAAAAAATGAGCTACATGAAAATTCTGAGTGTGGTAATATTGGAAACACACTGAATTTAAACATACTGCAGTTTCACGACTTGTGGGAAACCATAAAAGCTCTGAAGAAAAATAATTATAATGTTATAGATAGGAGTAGAAAGCACCTTTAAATCATACACCTCAGCCACGCCGTTCACCCACATCGCCCAGAGCATCCCCCTTTCCTCACCTATCTCACCCACACGTCCATACCCATTAAGCCTCTCACCCTTTCCTCTCATCCACTCAGCTTTCCTCTGATCTGCACCGCATTCTATGACAGCCTCATCTTCACACCTTTCCTCATCCACCCACGGTTCCTCTCTTCCACCCACCTTCCACCCACACCCAGACTCTATCTTACCGTACCCTTTCACACATCCATACTCTGATCCACACAAGACTTGCTCACCTCACATAAGCACCGTCCACACCTACCCACCTATGCCCATCCACTCTATGATCCACACGGCCTCCACCAACTCCACACCCACCCACCCATATCATCCATTGATCAACACCACCCATCCACACTACATGCCCACCCAACTACCTCCCTTCATCATCCACCCACTCTCTCAGCCACACTCACCCACACCCACTCCCTCACCCATCCTTCACCCACCCAGGCAGCCAGTCTCTCTAAGCTAAGTCTTGATCTTGGCCTGACATCACCCAATCTTTATCATGCCTTGCAAAATACAGAAATAGACACACACACACACACACACACACACACACACACACACACACACACACACACACACACACACACACACACACACACACACACACACCTGTACTAGTTTTTCCTCCTCTTCCCTTACCTGTCCCTACCATACCTTATTTTTCCTTCCTCTACCATTTCTTTACCTCTCTCTCTCTCTCTCTCTCTCTCTCTCTCTCTCTCTCTCTCTCTCTCTCTCTCTCTCTCTCTCTCTCTCTCTCTCTCTCTCTCTCTCTCTCTCTCTCTCTCTCTCTCTCTCTCTCATTATTTCCTCATTAGCCTCCTTTTCCTCCTCCTCCTCCTCCTTGTTCCTCCTTTTCCTCTTTTCTTCTCTTTTCCTCTCCCATCTTGTACTTCCTGACCTACTTTTCTACGGTGACTCCTCCTCCTCCTTCTCCTCCTCCTCCTCCTCCTCCTCCTCCTTCTCCTCCTCCTCCTCCTCCTCCTCCTCCTCCTCCTCAACCTCCTTCCATTTTTCATCCTCCACTTCTCTCCTTTTATGAAGTACTTCATTCTTTTTCCCTCTGTGTGTGTGTGTGCGTGCGTGTGTGTGTGTGTGTGTGTGTGTGTGTGTGTGTGTGTGTGTGTGTGTGTGTGTGTGTGTGTGTGTGTGTGCCAGCCAAGCCCCGCAGCCTTCCTCGCTTGCAGACCTTGAGGGAACAACTTTAATTAAGGGGACGAAGGCGCAAAGCAGAGCACGTTCGTTTTAGGGGGCGAGGTCCGCGTTGTCTTCAGGAGATGGTGAGGGATAAGACGCCGACGGGGGGTGGGGGTTGGTTGGGGGGGGATAGGATAGGATAGGATAGGATATTAGGGTAGGGTAGGGTAGGTTAGGTTATATTAGGTTAGATTTGGTTTGGTTATGTTAGGTTAGGTTAGATACAATATGTTAAGGAAAGTTAGGTTAGATTAGGTTTGGTAAGGTAAGGCTAGGTTAGGTTAGGTTAGGGTAGGATAGAGTGGGTTAGGTTATATTAGGTTAGGTTTGGAATGGTTAGGTTAGGTTAGGTTAGATACAATAGGTTAAGGAAAGTTGGGTTAGGTTAGGTTTGGTAAGGTAAGGTAAGGTTAGGTTAGGTTAGGGTAGGGTAGGGTAGAGTGGGTTAGGTTATATTAGGTTAGGTTTGGTTTGGTTAGGTTAGGTTAAGTTTGGTTAGATACAATAGGTTAAGGAAAGTTAGGTTAGGTTAGGTTTGGTAAGGTAAGGCTTGGTTAGGTTAGGTTAGGGTAGGGTAGAGTGGGTTAGGTTATATTAGGTTAGGTTTGGTTTGCTTAGGTTAGTTTAGGTTAGATAGACTAGTTTAGGGAAGGTTAGGTTAGGTTAGGTTAGATGGACTAGGTTAAGGAAGGTTAGGTTAGATTAGGTTTGGTAAGGTAAGGTTAGGTTAGGTTAGGGTAGGGTAGGGTAGAGTGGGATAGGTTATATTAGGTTAGGTTTGGTTTGGTTAGGTTAGGTTAGGTTAGGTTAGGTTAAGTTAGATAGACTAGGTTGGGGAAGGTTAGGCTAGGTTAGGTTTGGCTTGGTTGGAGTTAGGTTAGGTAAGGTAAGGTCACGTTAGTATAAAAAATAGTTAATTAGTTAGACTTTTAGATTATGTTAGGGTAGGTTACTTGGATAGACAAATAGGTATACAGAAATAGATAGAATGATACACTAGTTGGTGAGTT
>NC_066538.1:14203488-14205988 GCF_024679095.1 Eriocheir sinensis
CCTGGCATGGTACTAAAATATTTTGTGTTACTTGTTAGATTCATTTAACCCGGTAGCAGCGACGGGCCAAATTTGTGGCTTTACCGTGTACCAGCGAGCGACGGGCCACATTTTTGCCATACTATAAGCCCCCAAAAATAGATGATGCATAAACTGATCACAAATGCGTTGATATAATATTATGAAATGGTTTGCGTGAGTGATGATTTTTTTCTCATTTTTCTCGCTTAAAGTGGCCATTAAGAAACATGATCCCCGCAGCTACCGGGTTAATGCAGAAAGTAAATGAACATCCCTCCACCTCAGTATTTTTGGATAAAGGAGGCCATTAGTTCACTCGTCAGAAAACCTCATATCAGTCAGCCAGGCAGCAAGAGTTTCCAAGGTGGCCATGTTGGAGGTGATAGGAGTGTGGAGTGTTTGAAATTGTTATATGTGATTGCTTACAACACAGGATCACAGATAGTCTTTACAACAGGAAAAAAAATGAATAACGCGGGCCGGAGTAGAGTCTGGGTGGAATGCGGAATGTGGAATGTGGAATGCGGTGGAATGGAATATATCACGTCGCGGTCTGAGTACTCTTCTTTATTTTTATAGGACGAGAGAAGCTTGACGATGAAAAGGGGAAAATCACTTAAGGAGAAATTTATGTATTACGCAGCAAGACTAGAGGAACATGAGAAAGGAAAGGAAGGAATGGGAAGGGACGTGAGAAATGCATATATTTGGGAGGATTAAGGAAAGATCTATATAAAAAAAATGTATTAATGAACATCAGCAGAAATCAAATAATGTAAAGAAAAGCGAATCGTCTCAAAATATGAAGTTTAAATACATAAATAAGAAAATAAAAAGGAGACCAGATGTGTAGACTATTTTTTGCTATTTAATGAAGAAAAAGAAACATGAGATTTGAAAGAATATTACTGTGAATATCATTAGCGCCACCTGCATCTCCACCATCACCTCCACCCCCTCCACCACCACCACCACCACCATTACCACAACCAATACCATCAATACCATCATTACCATCATTATAGTAGCCACCATACACCTCCTCCACCATGGTAACCTCCTTTCCCACCACCACCGTAACCACGAAACGCCACCACTACACCACCACAACACATCCACCACCACTACCACCAAAACCACAACACATCACCACTACCATAATCCTAAACCCCCTTTCCCCCACCATCATTTCCACGATACCCCACCACCTCCACCATCACCACTACCACCACCACCACCACCACCACTACTATAACCATAACCACATCACAACCACCATCATCACCACCACCACCATAACCATAACCATAACCACCACAGCCCCCCCCTCCACCCCCTACCAGCGTGACCTTGAGGCGCCCGCACCCTGCCTCCTCTATTTATTGACACTAATTGCAGGAAGTTTTTACCTGCATAACGAATGTACACCGGCGACCCGCAGTACGAGGCTTATTTGGGCCTCACCTGAACCACCCTGCACCGCCCCGCCCTTCCCTCCTCTGCACCCCCCACCCCCCGCGCCCTTCTCCATTCCACCTTCCTCTCCCTCGATGTCTCCTTCCCTCTCTTCCCTCACCCCTCTCGCACTCCCTTTTCCCTTCCTCTCTACCTCCTTACCCATCCCCTCACCCTGCCCTCTCTCACCCCTTCTCACCCTTCTCCTTCTCCCTTCCTCTCCCCTTCTTAGTTTCTTTTCCCTTCACCTCTCCACCCCTTCCTCACCCTCACACCCTCCCTTCCCTTTCTTCTCCCTCCCCTCCCTTTTTCCCTCTACCTCCCCACCCCGGCTCACCCTCCCCTCCCTCCCCTCTTCTCATTCCCTTTTTCTTCCACCCCTCAACCACCCCCTCTCCCTCTTCTCCCCCTCTCTCACCCCTTCACCCCTCCTTCCACATCCTTCCGCCTCACACCTTCCCTTCCACCTCCCTACCTTACTGCCCGTCTTCAGCCTCCTCCACTTGCTTCTCCACTTTTACTAATCCCTATTCCCTCCACTTCTCCCATCCCAACCCTTCTCTCCTCCCCATCTTCTTTTTATCTCCCTATCTTCTAGTCCTTCCTCTTCCCCTTATCCCTTCACCCCTTCTCTCTCCCCTTCACCCTCTTCCGGTCCCTCCTTATATCTCCCTCCCTCCCTCCCTTCTTCCCTCCCTATTTGCATATTCATCTTCTCCCACTCCACCCTCTTCCACCTCTTCTCACCTACTCCACTCCCTTTCAGCTCCCTTTTTCTCTCCTTCTCCACTCACTGACTAACTCCATCCTTCCTTCTCCCTCCATCTTCAGCTTCCTTCATCCTCCACTCTTTACCCTCTTCCCTTTCATCCACTCTTCGTCTTCTATTATTTAGCCTCCACCTCTTCAAATCTCATCCACCCTCCTTACTTTTCAACCATTTTCTTCTCACCTCTCCACCCTTGCATTCCCTCCCACGCACTCCCCTCCCATTAACCCCTTGCCTCTCTGACCACTACACTCC
>NC_066538.1:14208488-14230988 GCF_024679095.1 Eriocheir sinensis
GGAATGGAGAGAGGAATGAGAAGGAAGGGAGAGGAAGGAATAGAAAATAAAGGGGAAGGGGAAGATAAAATTGGAGAGAGAGAGAGAGAGAGAGAGACGAAATTCTTACTTCTTATTGCTAAGTTTGTAATAATATTTTTCCTTATCCTTTTATTCTCCTTTTTTCTTTTCCTTTTTATCTCTTCCTTCCTTCCTTTTTCCCCTTCTTCCATTTCTCTTCCTCTCTCTTTCCTCACCCTTCCCTCCATCCTCTTCCTCTCCCTCCTCCCTTCCCCCTCCTCTTTCTCTCCCTCTCCTTCACCTCTCCCTTTCTCCCTTACAGACCTCCGTACATCCCTCCCTCCTCTCTCCTCCCCTCTTTCCTCCATTACTCATCAATCCTCCTCACTAATCCCCTCTCCCCCCTTCCCCTCCTTTCCTCCACCTTCCTTCTCCTCCCTTCTCTATTCTCTCCAGTCTCTCCCATTCTTCATTTTTCTTTATCTCCCTTTCCTCTATTTTTCCTCTCCATTCCTCTTTCCTTCTCCTCCCAACTATCCACCTCATATTTTCTCCTCCTCCTCCTCCTCCTCCTCTCTCCCCTCTTTTCTCATCACACCTGCTCTATCACTCCCTCCCATCACCCCTCCTCTTCCCTTCCTCTTCCTCCTCTTCGTCTACCCTTCCTCCTCCTCCTCCTCCTCCCTTCTCTCCTCCTTCGTTCTCCTCCAACAAAGTAGAGAAATAGAATCGATATTTTGTTCCATTTTTGGTGAAAAGAAAATACTAAAACGAGAGAGAGAGAGAGAGAGAGAGAGAGAGAGAGAGAGAGAGAGAGAGAGAGAGAGAGAGAGAGAGAGGATTAATGTGAGCAAAAAGTTAAGTTAGTGAGAACAACTCGACTCAAAGGAAGGGCAGGTGATGGAGGCCTGTGTCACGCGCCTTAACGCTCACCTGCGAATATTAGGTGTGTGTGTGTGTGTCTGTGTGTGTGTGTGTGTGTGTGTGTGTGTGTGTGTGTGTGTGTGTGTGTGTTTGGGTACTTCTGTCACAAACACAAACAGCTTCCCCAACTTGTGTGAATGTATGGTTGTGTGTGTGTGTGTGTGTGTGTGTGTGTGTGTGTGTGTGTGTGTGTGTGTGTGTGTGTGTGAGAGAGAGAGAGAGAGAGAGATGAGTGATGAAAGAGTTGGAGGAAGGTGAAGGAGAGAGATGAAGGAGAACGTAAAATGTAGAGAAAGAGAGGAGAAGAAGAAGGAGGAGGAGGAGGAAGATGATGATGAAGAAGGAAGGGATGAAGGAGAGAGAGGGAGGGAAAGTGATCACTGTCAAACACTATCACAGCGAAGGTGATGGAGGGAACCCACATCTGCGACACACACACACACACACACACACACACACACACACACACACATTTATATATATTTATACTCATCCTAATTATTGACACCTCTAATTTCTGCACACCCATTGGTCCTTTTTTTCAACCAATCATGATCAAGCATTCTCTCTCTCTCTCTCTCTCTCTCTCTCTCTCTCTCTCTCTCTCTCTCTCTCTCGCTCTCGCTCTCGCTCTCGCTCTAAATTTTTGCCCATCTTTTTTTTTTCCTTTCCTTGCCTTCCGCCACCGTTCCATTTTTCCTTCCTTCCCCCTCCTCCTCCTCCTCCTCCTCCTCCTCCTCCTCCGGGCAGTGCCACATTTGTACCCGAGCCGTTTCAAGGCTATATTTTGAGTACGGCGAAGATTGATGGTAATAGAGGTGGTGATGGTGGTGGTGATGGTGGTGATAGTGGTGTTGACAGTGATGGTGTGTAGTGGCGGTAGTGATCCTGTACTTCTAATGGGGTTGGTGTTTGCGGTGGTGATACTGTAGTGGTGGTGACTGGTGATGATGTGGTGGGTTAGTGGTATTGAAAGTTTTAGTGTGATGGTGGTGGAATGAGAGGGATTGTGATGGTGATGGTGGTGATGATGGTGATGACAGTGGTGGTGGTGTTAGAGGAAGTGGTGATGACAATTCTGGTGGTGATGTAGAAATGGTAGTGATGGTCGTAGTAGTAGTGGTGGTCTTGGTAGTGGTGGTAGTAGTCATGGTGGTTGATATAAAAGTAGTGGTGGTGGTGGTGTTGGTGGTGATGATGGTGGTGGTGTTGAAGTGGAGGTGATGGTGGTGGTTATGACTTGTGGTGGTTGTGTAAGTGTTTGTGGTGGTGTTAGTGGTGGTGGTGGTGGTGTTGGTGGTGATGATGATGGTGGTGTTGAAG
Organism: Eriocheir sinensis; assembly: GCF_024679095.1. Lineage (NCBI taxonomy): Eukaryota > Metazoa > Arthropoda > Malacostraca > Decapoda > Varunidae > Eriocheir > Eriocheir sinensis. Next base: position 14,210,736 of record NC_066538.1, read on the forward strand.
TGGAGGTGATGGTGGTGGTGGAGGAGAGATTATTAGTGGTTCACCTTACACCCTTGTCATCTCCATCATCTCTTCCCTCCTCCCTCTCTCCCTCTTCTCCCTCCCTCCCTCCCGCTATGCCTTTGCTCCAAGTATTACATTCTATATATGTGCACGGCAAGGGATCACGTGTGTGTGTGTGTGTGTGTGTGTGTGTGTGTGTTTCAAAGCGTGAAGTCAAATGATAAAGTTGGTTACGCTTTTTCCATTTTTTTTTCTGAGAGAGAGAGAGAGAGAGAGAGAGAGAGAGAGAGAGAGAGAGAGAATAGACTAATGACTGTCACCTGTTGTGTACTACAATTATCTTCACGCTGCAGCCTACCTTGTTAGTCTCTCTCTCTCTCTCTCTCTCTCTCTCTCTCTCTCTCTCTCTCCCCCCCGCCCCCCCCCATTCATCCGTTCACTGTTTTTCGCCGCCCGTCGCCGCGGGTGACCGGTGGCCGCCGCGGGGGCGTGTCGCGGCGCGGCGTGGCGTGTGGCGGCGTGGCGTGCGCGGCGCCGCGGCCCACAATGAGTCTTTTTTTAGTGTGGTGCAGGTGAGGGCAGGTGAGAGGGTATATAAGGGGGCGCGGCGGGCGGCGGCCACACCCCCGACCCGCCCGCCGCGTCCCGCACACCCTCCCTGCGCTGCACCTCATGCGGCGCACCTCAGCACAGCCGCAGCCCGCACCACACCGCCCCGCCAGCACCACCGAGGCAGCACACCGACACAACACCAGCAGCTAGCAGCAGAGGCAGCAGCATCATTAGCATCAGCATCAGCAGCACATGGCCGGCAGCATGTTGTCGCTTCGGGACCAGCGGGCCGTGGTCAAGTTCCTGCGCCTCAAGAAGGTCGACCCGACGGAGATACACAAGCAGCTGTCGGTGGTGCTGGGCGAGGGCGCCGCGTCCTACCGCGTCATTCGCGAGTGGATGCAGGACCTGCATGAGGGCCGCGAGGACCTGATGGACCAGTGTTCGCGGTGCCTGCAGGGCGGCGGCGGCCTCAGCAACGGTGTGACGCCCACCGACCCCGCGGTGGTGGTGAACCTGGAGGAGCTGCTCACCTCGGACCGCCGCATCAGCCTGGAGATGGCGGCAGACCTGGTGGGCGTGACGCAGCACAGCGCGCAGACCATCATAACCAACGTGCTGGGCCTCAAGCGGGTCTGCAAGCGGTGGGTGCCGCGCCTCCTCACGCCCGAGCAGCGCGGCGGCCGCATCGCCACCTGCCGTGAGCTGTCTGACCGCTTCGAAGCGGAGGGCGAGGACCTTTTGGCGCGCCTGGTGACGGGCGAGGAGGCCTTCGTCACCTACTACCAGCCTGATCGGCGGCCGTCCTCCACCAGCTTCCGCCAGGGCTCAGACCGCAGCAAGATGGGCAACAGCCGGTTCCGCGTGCTGTACTCCATCTTCTACGACTCGCAGGGCCTGCTGCTGGCCCACCCCGTGCCCGACCAGAGCGCCATGACGGCCGAGTACTACGCCTACCTGCTGCGGGACCTGCTGGTGCCCGCCATCAAGCGGAAGCGCCGCCATAACCTCAGCCTGGTGCTAATACACGACAACACGGCGCTGCACAGCGCCCGCGTGGTGCGCCACACGCTGCGGGACCTGAACATCGAGCAGCTGCCCGTCCCGCCGGACTCTCCGGACCTGCTGCCCGCCGAGTACTGGCTCTACCCGCACCTCCGGGAGCAGCTGCAGGGCTCCACCTTCAAGGACCGCTCCGCCACCTGGTCCGCAATCAGCCACCACTGCAACACCTACACGGAGACCGAGATGGCCGCCTCCCTCAGGTCGCTGCCCGACCGCTGGAACAGGGTCGTCGAGTTCTCCGGCGGCCTCCACATCCTGTAGTGACACACGCCCAACCTTACACGCCCCCACGACAGGCTCCACGCCCCCACACGCCCCCTTATCCTGCAGTGACAACACCCCAAACAGTGATCCCCCGCACACCCCAACACCAGCACCTCTCACCTACAGCTGCCCTTCCCTCCACACCTGCCTCCACCCTTCACCTGTCACCCTCCGCCTACAGCCTCACCTCTGCCACACATACCTGTCTCCTCCCAACACACCTGCACCCCACACACCTGCAGTCGTGCCCCGTGGCCCCGTGTCGTGCCTTCCCCGTGTGGCGTGCACCCGTGTTTGCCGTCAGCCTCCGAGCGTGGCTGTCTGTTGTACATACCTGTCAGCCCCCCGCCCCCCCCGCACACCACTGCCTCCCCCCCCTCTAACACACTAACACTTATCCCTCCCCCCCCTCTCTCTTTTCTACCTCTCACACCACAGTTTCTTCCTCTCCCTCTCACCTGTGTTTGCTCTCACTCTTCGTAACCTCCTCCTCCTCCTCCTCCTCTTCCTCCTCTTCTCCAGCTCCTCCATCTTTTTCTTTTTTCATACTAATCACAATACTCTTCGTCTCTGTCTCTGGAGTTTTTCTTCTGCCTCCTCCTCCTCCTCCTCATCCTCCTCCCTCTCCTCCTCCTCCTCCTCCTCCTCCTCCTCCTCCTCCTCCTCCTCCTTCACCTTTTCTCTCCTCATAATACTAATAATATACTTCGTCTCTGTCTTTAAAATATTTCGTTTACCTCGTCTTCCTCTTCCTCCTCCTCCTCCTCCTCCTCCTCCACCTTTTCTGTCTTCATGCTACTAATAATATTCTTCGTCTTTGTCTCTAAAATAATTTATTTTACCTCCTCTTCCTCCTCCTCCTCCTCCTCCTCCTCCGCCTCCTCCTCCCTTTTTAATCACATCGCCAATAAGTGCTACTTTTAACTATTATTATTATTATTATTATTATTATTATTATTATTATTATTATTATTATTATTATTATTATTATTATTATTATTATTATTATCATTATTTATTATTTATCATTGAATCGAATGTGAGTGGAGGTTAATTATCAGTCTGTGTTATACATATATTTTTGAAGAAGAAATGCTTACGACTTTTGCATGTACTTCCTCCCTTTCTCTCTTACTGCGTGTTCTCCCTCCCCCTCCCCCTTTTCTCTCCTCCCCTCCCTTGGCCCTTCCCTCCCCCCTTCCCCCCAGGTTATCTTAGTTTTCCCGAGTTTAGGGAACAATTTACTGCCCAAAGGTGTATTTTTTGTACAAATATATATGGATAAGAGAGGGTTTCAGATTATTATTATTTTTATTGTTATTATTATTATGATTATTATTATTATGGTTATGGTTATTAATATTATTATTTTTATGATAATCTTGACGGAAAACTGTGTTCTTGTGTGTGTGTGTGTGTGTGTGTGTGTGTGTGTGTGTGTGTGTGTGTGTGTGTGTGTGTGTGTGTGTGTGTGTGTGTGTGTGTAGAAATGTTGAATAATGTTCTCTGTCTTTTTTAGTCTCTTGCATCTCTTTCTTTCTTTCTTTCTTTCTTTCTTTCTTTCTTTCGCTATTAATTTATTCTTTCTTTTCTTTTCTTTTATTCTTTCTTTCTTGTTCATGTTTTTTATTTCTTTCGTTCTTTCTTTCTTCTTTCTTTTCTTTCTTTCTCTCTCTCTCTCTCTCTCTCTCTCTCTCTCTCTCTCTCTCTCTCTCTCTCTCTCTCTCTCTCTCGCTCGCACTCTCTCTCTCTCTCTCTCTCTCTCTCTCTCTCTCTCTCTCTCTCTCTCTCTCTCTCTCTCTCTCTCTCACACACACTCTCACTCTCACTCCCTCCCTCACTCCCTCACTCTCACTCACTCTCTCCTTCCCCTCTGGTTCTAGTATAATGCATTTACATACCGTAGTCTTAGTGTTAGCGCGAGACGAGTTTCGGCATCGGTAGTCTTGTGTGAGCAGGTAATTCATGCATACATATATCCCTCGAAGCCACGCCCGTGTAAGGCCACCAACCACTCGGCAGGACGCACGTACATACACCCGCCCCGTGCGCCCGCTGCTTACGTGCACCTCTCGCGATATATGTATATTGTGCGATGATTACTTGACAAGCCATACAGACTTGCTTTTATTTACCTTGGGGTTGGGTTGGGTTGGGTTGGGTTTAGTGGTGTCCAGTTTCTCTCTCTCTCTCTCTCTCTCTCTCTCTCTCTCTCTCTCTCTCTCTCTCTCTCTCTCTCTCTCTCTCTCTCTCTCTCTCTCTCTCTCTCTCTCTCTCTCTCTCTCTCTCTCCTTGTTTTGGTTCACCCTTAAATTGTGTGTGCCGGTGTCCACCTCTCATGATCTTTATTTCGCCTTGAATCTCGTGTCCATCTCTAATCTATTTCTTTCTCTCTATCTCTGTCTCCTTTATTTACTCTTAGATCGAGCTTGGCAGTCTCCATCTCTCTCTTCTCTACTTTTGATGGGTACCTGAACAGTCACCAGTCCTTTTGTTTACTCCAATTCCTGCCTGTTATTACTAAAAAAACTCTCCTGCCCTTTAAGTGGTTGGTCCAGCCCCTCATTACCCATTGCCCACCGCACTCCTCCTCCTCCTCCTAGCGACTCACCTAAACCCCCATTGCCCCCTGCCCACCTCTTTCTCTTCTTCATCCTCCTCTTAGCGACTTCCCTAAACCCCCATTGCCCCCTGCCCACCTCTTTCTCTTCTTCATCCTCCTCTTAGCGACTCACCTAAACCCCCATTGCCCCCTGCCCACCTCTTTCTCTTCTTCATCCTCCTCTTAGCGACTTCCCTAAACCCCCATTGCCCCCTGCCCACCTCTTTCTCTTCTTCATCCTCCTCTTTGCGACTCACCTAAACATTTATTGCCCTCTGCCTTCCTTTCCCTTCTCTTTGACCTCCTTCTCATATCGACTCACCAAAACCCCTATTGCCCTCTGCTCACCTCTCTCTTCTCTTTCTCCTCCTCCTCCTCATTATCATAGAGGCGTGACTAAGAGAATCTCTCCCCCAGTGCTTGAAGTCTCCCGTGTTGTTATTCACCCCGCGGGCCCTGTCTGTCGCTCTGTTTTTCTTCTTCTCTTTTTCATCCTCTCTTTTTTTGTTTCTCTTTCTTCCTCAGTAAAAAGACGTGCCTGAGACAAGCTCCCTCTCGTTGTGCAAAGCCTTCCGTGTCTTTATTTTACCTTTGATCTAGTTTCTCTCTCTCTCTCTCTCTCTCTCTCTCTCTCTCTCTCTCTCTCTCTCTCTCTCTCTCTCTCTCTCTCTCCTCTTCCTCTTTCTCCACATCAAAGCGGAGCGCATAAGAGAAGCTGCCTTTCATGACCACGGCAGCTCAGGCAACAGACACCAGTCAAGCTAAACCCAGAAACACAACACCAAACGAGACGCCTAAAGAACTAAGGTAAAGGTAAAGTTGGGGCATACGGTATAGCTGCGCGTGGTCGCGGTGCACATCTCCGTCGCATTGCCCCTTGAGCCTATGGAGGGAAGAGCCCATCATCACTCTGGGACACAGGGCCAGTGTGGCATCCGGGTTACCACAGTTTACCTTTCCCAGGTTTCCCCGGGTACCCATTTATCGACCAGCCCGAGAGGGAGGATGAACAGCTGGGTGAGCTGCACGTCGACTGCCCGGACCGGGAACTAAGACGCCTCAGAAAAACTGGGAGACATTAAGAGACGCCCAAAAATAAGTGAGGCACCAAAACGACACTGAAGAACTAATCCCAGAACCGTTACGTTAAAAAAGGACGAAGCCGAAGTCGGTCATCGCCATCACTAGAGAGAACAGGTAAAGCTAGGGAGGGTCGGTCGGAAGGCGCAGGTTTCCACACGCTCGTATTTCTGGTCACATTTCTCACCCCGTGGTCTGATGGTTAGCACGTCTAGCAATGAATGCGCCGGCCCAAATTCGCTTTCAGCCCGGGCCAGTTGAGGCTCAGGCTCAGCCCACTCAATTATTCATCCTCCCTTCCGGGTGTGTTGATAAATGTGTACCTGGGGAAACCTGGGGAAGGTAAACTGTGGTAACCCGGATATCACGCTGGCCCTGTGTCCCGGGGTGATGGGCTCCGCCCACCACAGGCTCAGGACCAAAGAGACGGAGATGGGCACCGAGGCCTTTCCTTACCTTACTTTTACTTTATCCAAAAAATTAGGTGTTTTTTCTATAGTTTTATCCTTTTTTTTTTTACAAAGAAAATCAAAGACGAATATGTAGCGTTTCTTTAAGTGTATGCCTTACCTGTATATATATATATATATATATATATATATATATATATATATATATATATATACATATATATATATATATATATATATATATATATATATATATATATATATATATATACCTGGTGTCCTTCAACGCCTCAAAAACACAGTTTCTCCACCTATCCACTCGACACAATCTTCCAAACAACTATCCCCTATTCTTTGACAACACCCAGCTATCACCTTCCTCAACACTAAACATCCTCGGTCTATCCTTAACTCAAAATCTCAACTGGACACTTCATATCTCATCTCTTACTAAATCAGCTTCCTCGAGGCTGGGCGTTCTGTACCGTCTCCGCCAGTTCTTCTCCCCTGCACAGTTGCTGTCCATATACAGGGGCCTTGTCCGCCCTCGTATGGAGTATGCATCTCATGTGTGGGGGGGCTCCACTCACACAGGCTAAGGCTCTTCGTCTCATCAGCTCTCCTCCTCATACTGATAGTCTTCTACCTCTTAAATTCCGCCGCAATGTTGCCTCTCTTTCTATCTTCTATCGATATTTCCACGCTGACTGCTCTTCTGAACTTGCTAACTGCATGCCTCCCCCCCCTCCCGCGGCCCCGCTGCACTCGACTTTCTACTCATGCTCATCCCTATACTGTCCAAACCCCTTATGCAAGAGTTAACCAGCATCTTTACTCTTTCATCCCTCACGCTGGTAAACTCTGGAACAATCTTCCTTCACCTGTATTTCCTCCTGCCTACGACTTGAACTCTTTCAAGAGGAGGGTATCAGGACACCTCTCCTCCCGTATTTGATCTTCCTTTCGGCCACCTCTTTTGTTTCTTTTTTTAGGAGCAGCGAGTAGCGGGCTTTTTTTTTTATTATTGTTTCCTTTTTTTGTGTGCCCTTGAGCTGCCTCCTTTGTTGTAAAAAAAAAAAAATTATTCATTTATTCATTTATTTATTCTAACTAAAGAATGTATGAGTTCAACTGGGGACTGTATTTGCTATTTCTTGCGGGACTGTCTTCTTTTAATTTTCTTTGTTCTTCTCGTTTTTCTCCTGAAATGTCATACTTACCTGCTCACCTTAACCCCTCCTACATTCTACTCAACCCAGCCTACAAGCGTGCGTTGTGTAAAGACGGCCTGGCGGGGTTAATGGGAACGTAACCCCATCACAACCCCCTCCTACCCCCCCTACTCACTCACCTTTCGTCTCTCGTTGCAGGTGAGGGGGAGCACCGTCTCATCGGCAGCCAAGGTCGCGGTGAGTACGCCAACAACACCCATTTGTTTGTATGTGTTGCCCCCGCTGGTGTTACTCGCCTTGCCAACTTTCGTGACATTTTTTACATGTGCAAGGCTGAAGGGAAGGGAATATTATCTCCATATAAGAAAAAAAAACAAAGTTGTGACTTGCTAAAGAAAAGTCTGAGAGATGAACAGAAAGATATTTAAATTTCCCCCCCAAATAAGGATCATACTCTTTTCTCACATACACACATTTTATCTCGTTGCAAAAGGTAGTTTCATCTTAAAAAAAAAAAAAAAACGAAATGGGACGTAAATAAAACACAAATGGATTAAGAAGAGTGCGAGACTTTATTTATTCATATCATCAGGTCATTCAAGTTACAAAAAAGAAATCCTATGTTTGTATGTATATGTACTCATAGATGTATGTATATATATCTATTTATGTCTAGCGTCAATCTTGAGAGCGCAACACAACCCCCACACACACGTATACACCGAGAAGTATTGTTGCGCGCCAGACCGTCGACTTGAGGCAGGCACTAGTCAGAGACGCGGAGGAACACATAACGTAGTGCGTGAGGCGGCCGAGGCGCAGCACCGAGACCCAAGAAGATCATATGGTGGCCAATCCGTACGCAGCGTCCCAATTAGTGCTCTCGGGGATCATGAAGAGCTATACAATTCTTAAACTTTGTACCCGATGATATGGAGGAAGGAATTCAAACGTCGCCCCGGTACGGAAAAACAGTATCTGGCAACGCGATCCCTTCCCGAAACAGCTCTCTTAATATCTTGTTTAGTACTCCGGCGGATCATGATGGAGTCTATGCATTTTTTTTTAACTATGTACAGAATAATAAAGAAGAAGAAACTGATAAGTCGCCCCTGCACGAAAACATTAGTATACAGCAGTACCTGGCAACTCAGTCCCTAGTAAAACATCTTTCTTAATGCTTGACTTAGTACTCGTGACGAACTTGATGGAGTCTAAGCAATTCCTTTTTAACTATGTACACAATAATATAGAAGAAGGAATTGATAAGTTGCCCCTGCACGAAAACATTAGTATACAGCAGTACCTGGCAACTCAATCACTGCTCAAAACATCTTTCTTAATACTTGACTTAGTACTCGCGGTGAACTTGATGGAGTATATTCAATTCCTTCTTAACTTTGTACCCCATAATATATAACAAGGAATTTAAAAGTCACCCCTGCATGGAAACATAAGATTATAGCGGTACCTGGCAACTCGATCCCAGCCCTAAACAGTTTTCTTGATACTTTACTTAGTAGGTTAGTACTCGCGTTGATCATGATTTAGACTATTCAATTCCCTAACTCTGTACCCCATAATATACAAAAGGGAATTTGAGTCGCCCCTGTACGTAAACATTAGAATATAGCGATACCTGGCAACTTCATCCCTGCCCTAAACAATTCCATTACATTCGAGGACTATTTGACTCCTTCTTAACTGTGTACCTCATTAATATACAAGGAATTCAATAGTCGCCCGTGCAAGGAAAGGAAAGAATATAGCGATACCTGGCAACTCGATCCATGCCCTAAACGGTTCCATTACATTCGAGGACTATTTGACTCTTTATCTGTGTACCTCATTAATATACAAGGAATTCAATAGTCGCCCGTGCAGGGAAATATAAGAATATAGCGATACCTGGCAACACGATTCATGCCCTAAAGGAATACTTGACTCCTTAACTGTGTACCTCATTAATATACAAGGAATTCAATAGTCGCCCATGCAAGGAAAGATAACAATATAGCGGTACCTGGCAACTCCATCCCTGCCCATAACCGTTCCAATAGCCACATCAACAAATTAATCACTCATGGGAATCGAACTGGGGTCTAAGGATGAGATGCTGTCAACGTGAATATTCATAAGCTCCATTTAGCACTTCAATCATAAACTTATACATTCCACCCAGTCTGGACCTTGGAGTCTGTATGTAGCCTGAATATCTATGTAAATCTATGTAAGTTAATATCTCCGACCGCTCCCTTGACTAGTGCTAAATGTTAGGCTGCGTACAGATTGGCCCACATGTCCTAAATAACTGGTTTACCGCTATGTATATACACGTACCACCGTTCACCTGTATTACGTAGTGTATTTATAGGCCTATCACTTATGCGTCACCTTAATTATCGTACAACACACAGAAAGCCACCAGCGGAAAGTGTAGGAAAATAGATTATATACACCTTTTAATACTTGATCTGCAACCCCCCCACACCCCCTCCTACACCCCTTCAGTCAGTGTCCAGTACACACACGCAAACCCACACGCACACGCAAACGCACACGCACACACACACACGCACACACACACTCACACTCACACTCACACCTGTCCCTTTCTTTCTTTCTTCCATCATCTTTGTCCTCATTCTTCCTCCTTTTTCTTCAACTTGTCTTCATTCCTTTCTTCTTTTTTTCTTCCTTCCTTCCTTTCCTCTTTCTTCCTTCTTTCTTCCTTCTTCAACTTGTCTTCCTTCCTTTCTTTCTTCTTTCTTCCTTTCTTATTTCTTCCTTCTTCAACTTGTCTTCCTTCCTTCCTTCTTTCTTCCTTCTTCCTTTCTTCTTTCCTTCTTTCTTCCTTCTTCAACTTGTTTTCCTTCCTTTCTTCTTTCCTTCCCTCCTTTCTTCCTTTCCCTTCTTTCCTTCTTCCGATATTTCCTGTCTTTCCTCTGTCCTTACCCAGTACACTCCTTTATACTACTGTCCTCTTAAATCCCTAACACACATCAAATACACTCTTTCACCGCGAATTCAAATACACAACGCCATACACTCCAGTCACATTCCTCATTTTACCTTCATATATACTACAAATACATTACATTCACTCCACTCCTTACACTCCCTTATAATATACTCCTGTTTCCATACGTTACGCTCCTTTAAAATACTCCTTCAGTCTCTTTATGCATTCCACTCCCTTATAAACTATCATATTACACTAATTATCACCTATTATCATTCCTTTTTCTATAATTTCACTCCTATGTATACTAGGCTTCATATACTGCACTCCCTATCACTACACTCCCTTATGAACTCCAGTCTTCATAGCCTACACTCCTTTATACATTACACACACACACACACACACACACACACACACACACACACACACACACTCCTTTGGCCCCATATAATTACTCCTTTCTACCCATTTGCCTCCCTTACCAACTCCTATGTACACCTCTATCTTAAAATATTGCCCCTTTAATTACTCCCTACCTGATGATATTCGCCCACCTGTTCACCTGTCTTGAGATTTTACATACGAGTGATTCTTACCTAACTTTCCTTTTCACTTTTCTATATTTTTTGGATATTTTTTGTCTTCCGAGATTAACCTTTCTGAGTACACCTGTTTGAAGATATTACAGACACATGCGACTCTTCTACTCCTGATTTTTGCTAGTTTTAAGTACCTAGTTTTGTCTTAGCTTATTTTTATTTTTGTGAGTTATATAGTTTAATTGTTTTTTGTGTTTCTTACTTGTAAAATTAACCTTTCTGAAGTGTACTCCTGTTTCCTTCTCTCCTTTGTTGTTTGTTTCCCTCTCTCTTTGTTTGTTTGTTTGTTTGTTTGTTTGTTTCTTTTTTTCTGTCTTTCTCTCTTTCCTTCTTCCCTTGTTTTTTGTTTCCCTCTCTTATTTTTTTCTTTCGCTCTTTTTTTATTTCTTTCCTTTTTTTTGTTTCCCTCTTTCTTTCTTTCTCTCTCTCTCTCTCTCTCTCTCTCTCTCTCTCTTTCTTTCTTTCTTTCTTTCTTTCTTTCTTTCTTTCTTTCTTTCTTTCCTTCTTTCCTTGTTTTTTTGTTTCCCTCTTTCTTTATTTCGCTCTTTCTGTCTTTCTTTCTTTCCTTCTCTCCTTATTTTTTTTGTTTCCCTCTTCCTTTCTCTCTTTCTCTCACTGTCTCCTATGAAAAGAGTTCAGAGGAGTGGCCAAACGAGAGGTCAGCATCGGGTTGGGAGGTGTCTCGATGCTCTCCTCTTGAAATGGGTCAAGTTATAGAGTCAATTTTGTCTTGTCCAACTCTACGGATAGTGTTTGCCTGGTTATACTCAATGGATGGACTCTCCTCTCTCTCTTGGTTGACGGCTGTTCCTGGGACCTATATACACTCTCTTTGCCCCATACGACCACTATTATTGTTTCCCTTTAAAATGTTCACTTGCCACCCATTTCATTGTTTTTATCTATTGTTTTGGCAATAATCTCCAGCAGGAAAAAATGATCTATATGTTACACGTCCTTCCTTGCTCTCTCTTTTTTCCTTTTTCTTTCTTTTCTCTCTTTTTTTTTTTTTTTTTGTTTTTTTGTCTCTCTCTCTCTCTCTCTCTCTCTCTCTCTCTCTCTCTCTCTCTCTCTCTCTCTCTCTCTCTCTCTCTCTCTCTCTCTCTCTCTCTCTCTCTCTCTCTCTCTCTCTCTCTCTCCTTCCTTCCTTCCTTCCTTTCTTTCTTTCTTTCTTTCTTTCTTTCTTTCTTTCTTTCTTTCTCCCTTCCTGTTTCTTCAGTCTTTTACAACTGTTATTACTGCTATCTTTAAACTAGTCACCCTTTTCTCATTTATAGTATTTACCTAGTTTTGTCATAATATCCTCTCCTTAAAACACACTCCTATATACTCCTCTTCTCCTCAAGTCCAACTATACACTCAGTACACTTGTTTAAAATTCATATATACACATTTCTTCAATATCAAATTCACTCCCAATACATTCCTCTTTTTCTGTCTTGAAATTAATATATACACGCTTATCTTCTTGAATTCATAATACAATCCTAATACATTTCTCTGCTTTCCTGGTCATCTTAACTTCCAAAATACACCTAATACACTTTTTTATATTATTTACTTCGGTGCTCCTAACATCGAAATACAATACAAATACACTCTTTAGACTCGGAAATATCCACCTTTTAATATCGCCAACAATACTGCACACACACATTATCAATTTTACCTTCGAATATTACACCGATGATATTTTTTCTCTTCGTTCAAATACAGCCATTCGCCCTTGTTTTAGTGTAATGTTAATGGCATGGTAAATATTTATAGTGCACAGTGTTGGTATTATTACACAGAGAGAATGAGGGAGGGAGGGAGTGAATGAATGTATGAGGGAAGTAAGGGAAGAAGGGAAGAAAGGAAAGGAAGGGAGGGAGGGAAATGGATGAAAGGAAGGAAGGATGGAAAGAAGGGAGGAAGGAATGAGGAAGGAAGGAAGGAAGGAAGGAAGGAAGGAATTAAGGAAGGAGGGAGGGAGGGAGGAAAGAAAGAAAGAAAAAGAAAGAAAGAAAGAAAGAAAGAAAAAAAAATAAAGAAAACAAAACAAAAAAAAGAAAAAGGGGAAAATGGAAATATAAAAGAAAACGAGAAAAAAACAAAGAAAAAACAGTCTCGTTTCTAATATTTTTGCCATTATTATTAGTCAACGTTCCTATTATTATCATTACTATTATTATTATTATTATTATTATTATTATTATTATTATTATTATTATTATTATTATTATTATTATCATCATCATCATCATAACTGGAGAAGCGCTAGGCATATTTACGCCGAGTGTCAAGCGATGGACAAGAGGACAACAAGAGGACAGACAACAAGGAGAGATATGACATGTTTAATCGTACCGGGTTAGGAGGAGAATCATTGTACATCAGCCAACCCTTACAAGCCCATCCAGTTACGTACCCGGTGTGAGAGGAAAAAAAAATATACTCTGCGATATCCAATTGTACTGTCAATATTCAAGTTTGGAAAGAAAAAAATAAATATCTGGATTATCCTTGTGTGATGAGTATACATTTTAAAGAAAGAAACTACTCTGCGAAATCCTGGAGGCATTAGTAAACGTATCGGAGAAAAAAAAAATGTCTGTCGTGGAAAATCCTTGAGGTAATAGTTAAATGTGTTAAAGAAAACGGGTCCCTTCGAGATCCTGGAGTTATTATTTCCTACACATGATAAGGAAATAAAGGTCGGTATTATAAGACTTTTTCGCCTCCCACATCACCCATTTCTAAAGGTCAAAGAGGGGGTCAGTCGGGTTCTAATGAGTGTTTCTTCAGGGTCATGGTAGAGAGGAAGGGTCAAACTACCACCAGAGTCATGAAACTACTCCTGGAAATGCCCACAACTCCTATGAAAGCTTTGTCAAATATGTGTTTTCTAAGGGTCATGGTACAGAGGAAGGGTCACACTACCACCAGGGTCATAAAACTACTCCTGGAAATGCCCACAACTCCTATGAAAGCTTTGTCAAATATGTGTTTTCTAAGGTTCATGGTACAGAGGAAGGGTCAAACTACCACCAGAGTCATAAAACTACTCCTGGAAACGCCCACAACTCCTATGAAAGCTTTGTCAAATATGTGTTCTTGGGTGACGAAATGTCTTTTAATGCGACCCAAAAAGCCCTGCTCGGGGAAATCCTTGAGGTCTTATAGTGTTGACGCGCCAGAGAAAAACCTACTCTGCGAAATCCTTGTGCTGTTAATATCCACGTGAGGGATAAAAGAATGAATAACGAAACAAAGGCCAGACAACAGAGTACCGCCCGTCGCTTTCAGTTCAATACGGATAATTTATTTTTATTTTTACAACAAAGGAGACAGCTCAAGGGCACAAAAAAGGAAACCATAATAATAAAAAGCCCGCCACTCGCTGCTCCTACAAAAAAGAATCAAAAGAGGTGGCTGAAAGAGAGGTCAATTTCGGGAGGAGAGGTGTCCTGTTACGGAAAGGTAAAAAACGAAACGTAGAATGTCCTTGAAAAATTAATAAGAGGAAAAAGGAGAGGAAACATTGGACTAAAAATTCTTGCTAAATCCCTGTGTCTGGGTATGTAAAAGAAACATTTGGGTAATATTTAGATGAACGTTTTCCAATCATCATTTCGACTCTCGGCCATATCTCGACAGAATTCCCAGAGACTTTTGATTCTTAATATCGCACTAAATGGAAGGGCGCGCATGAATTAGCAAGGATATCCTAATTATTGGAGTGTGTGATATGCGAATCCGCCGTAAGTATGTATTCTACCGCTATCTTTCCGCAGTAAGAATATAATACTTATTTATATGGTAGTTCATGTTAGAGAATGGTAGGGAATGGTGAGGGTAGGTACAAGTGATAGTGATGGTAGTGGTTATGGTGAAGGTTATAGTGACGTAATGGTGATAGTAACTGTTATTGTAAGGGTGATGATAATAGTGACTGTACGGGTGATTGCACGGGTGATAGTGAAGGTGAAATAATGGTGATGGTGAGGTTATGGTGATGATTATAGTGAGGTAATAGCAATAGTGATAATGAGGTTAATGTAGTAGTAATGGTGAGGTTATGGTGGTGGTTATAGTGAGGTAATAGTAATAGTGATAATGAGGTTAATGTAGTAGTAATGGTGAGGTTATGGTGGTGGTAATGTTATGGTGATGGTGATGGTGAGGTTTATATGAGGGTATGGTGATGGTTTGGGGTGATTGTGAGGGGTGTTGATTTCTGTGTCCGTGTGTCATCAGCTGATTGTACTTATGTTGTGTGTGTGTGTGTGTGTGTGTGTGTGTGTGTGTGTGTGTGTGTGTGTGTTAAGTTCAAAGCGACGAAGAAGATGCCGCCGATGACCAAGACAACGAATATGACTCACAAACAAACAAACAAACAAACAAAAACCGATAACAGAGTGCGAACCATTACGACGAAAACCGATACAACGAAATGAGTAACAAAACAACAGCCAGATAAAAGAGTTCCGCCCGTCGCTTTCAGTTCAATACGGATCAGCGTTGTTACGGAGAGGTCAAAAACGAAAAGTAGAATGTTCTTGAAAGATTAAAAAGAGGAAAAAAGGAGGAAAGGAAATATTGGACTAAATATTCTTGTTGATTATGAAAGTATGAACAAATGAAATGGAACATGCGTGCCATTGTCGGTTCGCCCAAGTCTGAGGTGTGCATTATCGTGCTCTGGCAACCTGCTGTCCCACGCCGTGTCCGATTTCGTGGAGAATGTATGATAGCCTGCGCATAGGATACAGTCGTCATTATCAATAATATGCAGGCAACAGTAACAAATACCGTCATTTATAGTCGATTTTGAGTTAAGAATTATTCGTAATGTCGCAAACAGCTGTTTTGTTAATTTACAATATCGCTGATTAATTATGATTATTAAGAAGCCTTGGCGCTGTCCGCCACCGAGAAAATTAGCAGGATTTATATTAACAAAACAGCAATTTGCGACAGTATTAATAACTCCAAACTAATTAACTCAAAATCGACTATAATTGACGGCATTTGTTATTGTTGCCTGTATATTATTGAGACTAAAGCCTCGTTCACACTGTGCCGACTCTGGGCCACGACAACCCAGCGACTTTTAGGCCCCCTTCACACTGTACCGAATCAGCATCCGGCGATCGTTTCTAGACCTCTTTCCGACCATATGCGACGCTTTCACATCAACATCTCACACCCAAGACCTCGTATACCCCGAGTCGCTGGGTTGTCGGGGCCCAGTGTCGGCCCAGTGTGAACGGGGCTTAACTACCGTTTCCTGTGCGTATGCTACATATATTATCCACGCAATCAGACACGGACTGTAACAGCAGGTTGCCAGAGCACGATAGTGTACACCTCAGACTTGGGTGAACCGACGATAACACCTGCCACAAAATTAAAATAATGAGATACGCAAAATTGAGAAGTAAATAAATGTGTAACTAATTAACTAACCTACCAACCTACCAACAACATGAACATTTAGATAGATAGATAGATAGATAGATAGATAGATAGATAAACTTATATATGTATCAAGAGTAAAGGAGAAATACATTAAATATTAAACTCGCTCCCAAGGCCGTGAGATACCCGCTCCGTTTGTTTGCTTGTTTGTTGTTTGTTTGCTCGTCGTGTTTGTAAAGCAGTGCCGCGGCGGGACGCTGAGGAGACAGGTGAGATTAATTGCCCCGTGCACCTGTGTGTGTGTGTGTGTGTGTGTGTGTGTGTGTGTGTGTGTGTGTGTGTGTGTGTGTGTTGTACCCCACATTTCATAAATGTTCTAAACGTTTTTACCTTAGTCACAGAACTCCCTCTCCCCCCCACACACACACAGACAGACAGACAGACAGATAGACAGACACACACACAGACAGACACAGACATATAGACAGACATACTCTCTCTCTCTCTCTCTCTCTCTCTCTCTCTCTCTCTCTCTCTCTCTCTCTCACACACACACACACACACACACCAATACCCGCACTACCGTCTGAGGTCATACATTAAATTATTCGTCACACATTCACTGGTACATAATTCTCTTGTTTGGTTTCTCTCCCGCCCAAATTCAGCGTCAGGGTGTTCATTTATATGCATGCATGAACCTTAAACATACCCTTTCCTTCCATTGCTCTATCTTATGTAAATGTTTTCTCTTTCGGTTTTCTTCTATACTCTTTGCTGAGCTTCTGTTTCCCTTTCGATACCAGACCAGCCGTAAGCATTAAACAGTTATTATACTACACAACGAAGCTGGAACTCGCAACGTTGCCAGATTGTCGTACTCTGCCGCTTACGTTTGCGATTTCCGACCCAAAAACTGCTTTCATCACCCAAATAACTGCCTTCATATATGGTTGTCTTAATACGGCCCAATATGTCAAGGCTACGAGTGATGTGGTAAGTCTGGTACAACGATGCCAGATTGTCGTACTCTGCCTCTTCATGTCTGCTGATTTCCTACCCAAAAACTGCTTCCATCACCCAAATAACTGCCTTCATATATGGTTATCGTTTAAATAGTTAATTATTGGTGCTTCTTGGCAACAGTTATGGGCCAGAAACCAGTAAATACGTGGTTCTGAGTACGATAATCTTGCAACGGTGGAAACTGGTAATAAGCGACCAGGCAGGAAGGTGAGCGAGCCAGTAAAATGCGACTCGTACATTAAAATATGAATGATTCAGGAACCGTAGTAACTAAAAAGAGAAGTGCATTATAAAACTCAGGTGATGGAGAGCCCGCAGTTATAGGTAGGCTGGCAGGCAGGTAGGCAGGTGAGCTGGTAGGGAGGAAGGCAAGGCAGTCAGACTCGATTCACACTTGGAAAAAAAACATGACTGATCTCCTCAAACGTCAAATAAATGTTCGTGTGGAAATGAACTATGAGCGATGTCCCTGAAAGAAAAAAAACAACAACTGAATATCTGCGTGGAATTTAAACGTCTGATATGCTGTAAAGGAAAACGAAGTGCTTGTGTGTGTAAAACTACTATGATTGATTTCCCTTAAGATTTCGCAGCGCATGATTCTGTAAAAAATAACATTAACCTGGAGACCCAACGTGTATAGAAAATATTACTGATTTACTGATAATCTTAACATAGGTAAAAGAATTGACTGATAATATTAACATAGGTAAAAGAGAGAGAGAGAGAGAGAGAGAGAGAGAGAGAGAGAGAGAGAGAGAGAGACAAATCCATCCTCAAGGTATAAAGGACATGGAAGAAAAAGAGGAAGAGGAAGAAGAAACGAAGAGAGATGAAAGGCAAGGACAGCAACAGAGGAAGAGGAAGATTTGGCTGATTTGCTTAAGGCAGGAAGGAAAAGCGTGCGTGTGAATGTAACTTGACAGATATCCTTTAAAAACCATTGATGAAGTGCCTGTGTAAAAAAAAAAAAAATTATTGCCTTGGAGAAAACTCAGCAAGAATGTGTTTGGTAAGAAAAATATGGTCTTTCCTTTAATACACCCAAAAGTAATGCGTGCCGGGAAACACATTATGGCTTCCTTTGTGTTAAATGGACGACAGTTTTACTTTACCACATCGAGAAACTGCGTGCGTGTGTGAAAATAATCCAAAAATAATATGACTCCCTCTATAATTAAAAGTGAGACCTTAACTTTAACACTTCAAAATAATATAATAAAATAACACGGAAATAATATTATTCCCTTTATAATGAAAAAAAATGGCAGCTTTACTTAAACACGTCGAGAGAGTGCGTGGGTGTGAAATAAAACAAATAAATAGGACTCCCTTCATAAAAAAAAACATGACCGCCTTACCCTGATGAAAAAAATGCTTATGAAAACAACAAAATGACTGCCTTCATAAACCCCCGAGGCAGGAAGTGGTTGCGTGCGAGGCGGGTGGGGAGGAGGAAGAGGAAGAGGAGGAGGAGGGGGAGGAGGAGGAGGAGGAGGAGGAGGAGGCGGAGGAGCAGCAGCACACCACCCCCCGGCCAGGTAAAGCATCCGGGCAGGTGTGCGGAAGATGGGTTACCTGGGTGGGTGGCGCGACATTAAGCCGAAAAGAATGGCCTTGACCTTCACGCTTGACCTTTTGACGACCGAGCTGCCCTGCGGGGGATGCGTCTCGGGTGGCGGCGGCAAGGCTATTACTGGCAGGCTGATGGTGATGATGGTGATGGTGGTGATGATGATGTTGAGTCTGGTCCAAGAAGCGAGAAAATACGTAGTGTAGTAGTTGATAGTGAAGCTGTGCATAACCGTGTCTGTGTGTGTGTGTGTGTGTGTGTGTGAGAGAGAGAGAGAGAGAGAGAGAGAGAGAGAGAGAGAGAGAGAGAGAGAGAGAGAGAGAGAGAGAGAGAGAGAGAGAGAGAGAGAGAGAGAGAGAGAGAGAGAGAGAGAGAGAGAGATATACATAGATTATAGAAAATCAGACCACAGACCCCATGGTCCAGACTTGGTGGTCTGTCCTTAAACCGAAGTGATTTTACATTAATCAGAAGACTCCAAAACGTTGCATTTCTACTCTAGTTGATATTAAGTTGAAGGAAGTGACGGTCGAGCTTATTTTTGAAGGAGTCAATCGTGTTGCACTGGACCACTGATGGTGGAAGCTTATTCCATTCTCGCACTACAACGTTGGTGAAGAAAAATTTGGTGCAGTCTGAATTTACTTGTCTACATCTGAGTTTTACGCCATTGTTCCTCGTGCGCAAAGTGTCATCGATCATAAACAATGTTGATCTGTTTACATTCGTGAAACCATTAAGTATTTTAAAACATTCGATCAGTTTTCCTCGGAGGCGACGTTTCTCAAGAGAGAACATGTTAAGGGTAGAAAGCCTTTCTTCGTAGGATTTGTTGCGCAAGGCAGGGATCATTTTCGTTGCCCGACGCTGAACACCTTCTAATTTAGCAATATCCTTTGCATGGTGGGGAGACCAAAACTGTACCGCATATTCCAAGTGGGGTCTGACTAAACTGTTGTAGAGCGGGAGTATTACATCTTTATTCTTGAATACAAAGTTTCTTTTAATGAAGCCCAACATTCTGTTCGCTTTATTTGCTGCATCGATGCATTGCTGTGAGAATTTGAGGTTTGACGCGATTTTGACCCCCAAGTCTTTGAGAGAGAGAGAGAGAGAGAGAGAGAGAGAGAGAGAGAGAGAGAGAGAGAGAGAGAGAGAGAGAGAGAGAGAGAGAGAGAGAGAGAGAGAGAGAGAGAGAGAGAGAGACAGACAGAGACTCGCACCATTATTAAAACAGTAGACTCAGCAACCTTTCCTCTCTGAACAGACAGGCATAATTACCACCAAAACTTAATCCGCAGGTGACATCACGCGCTCACCACACCTCATTAACCTAAATTAACCACGGCTGAAAGAGACCTGTGGGTGGGTGGATGTCATATATCTTTTAACCTAACCTGTCTACCATAACCGCGAATACTTTGATAATAATAGTAGTAGTAACAACTCTTTAACTACGTGTATAAAATTATATCATATGTAACGTCCATCTTTATTGATTCCGTGATATAATAGAGTTTTTTAGGCTTAGGAGTAGAG